>NW_006771873.1:317973-490426 GCF_000442215.2 Lipotes vexillifer
AAAAAAAAAAAAAAAAAAAAAAAAAAAGAAACAGTTAATGATAGGAAAAAGTTCTTGCATTATGTAGTTAATTTTCCATTGGGAGAAAAAACAAAAATAAGAAATATACAAGCATTCATATGCACTCGTGTGTCTGTGTGTGTATGTACAATAAAATCTAAATAAGAACTAGTTATCAAGAGAAGAGCATCAAGATGGGGAAGGAGTAAGACATGGAGATCACCTTCCTTCCCATAAATACATCAAAAATACATCTACATGTGAAACAACTCTTACAGAACACCTGCAGAAAGCTGGCAGAGAACCTCGGTCTTCCCAAAAGGCAAGAAACTCCCCACGTACCTGGGCAGGGCAAAAGTAAAAAGAAAAAACAGAGACAAAAGAATAAGGATGGGACATACACCTCTGGGAGTGAGCAGTGAAAGAGGAAAAGTTTCCACACACTAGGAAGCCCCTTCACTGGTGGAGATGGGGGCTGGTGGGGAGGAAGCTTCATAGCCATGGAGGAGAGTGCAGCAACAGGGATGCAGAGGGCAAAGTGAAGAGATTCCTGCACAGAAAATCAGTGCCGACCAGCATTCACCAGGCTGAGAGGCTGGTCTGCTCACCTGCTGGGGTGGGTGTGGGCTGGGGCCTGAGGCTTGGGCTTCAGAATCAGATCCCAGGAAGAGGACTGTGGTTGGCAGCATTAACACAGCCTGAAGGGGGCTAGTGCACAACAGCTATCCAGAAAGGATTCCAGGAAAACGTCTGGACCTACCTAAGGAGCAAGAGACCATTGTTTTGTGGTTCATGAGGAGAGGCGATTCAGAGCACTGTGTAAACAAGCTCCAGAGATGTGCAAGAGCCATAGCTATCAGCACAAACACCAGAGACAAGCATGAAATGCTAAGGCTGCTGCAGCCACCAAGAAGCCTGTGTGCAAGCACAGGTCACTATAAACACCTCCCCTCCTGGGAGCCTGTGCAGCCTGCCACTGCCAGGGTCTCATGATCGAGAGACAACTTCCCCAGGAGAACACACAGAACACCTCAGGCTGGTGCAATGTCACTCCAGCCTCTGCCAACACAAGCTAGCCCTGCATCCTGTACCCCTCCCTCTCCCTGGCCTGAATGAGCCAGAGCCTGTGGATCAACTGCTCCTTTAACTCCCTCCTGTCTGGGTGAAGAAAAGATGCCAGAGGGTGACCTACATGCAGAGGTGGGACCAAATCCAAAGCTGACCCCTAGGAGGTGTGGGAACAAAGAAGAGAAAGGAAAATTTATCTGTGCAGCCTCAGGAGCACCAGATTAAATTTCCACAGTCAACTTGATGTACCCTGCTTCTGTGGAATACATGAATAGACAACAAATCATCCTCAAAATGATGTGGTGGACTTTGGGGGCAACAGTTGACTTGGGATTTGCTGTAAGTGACTGAATAGTTTCTGATTTTTATGTTTATCTTAGTATAGATTATATTGCTTGTTATCATTGGTGGATTGTTTGTTGGTTTGGTTGCTTTCTTCCTTGTTTTTTATTACTTTTCTATTTTTTCATTTTAATAGTATATTGTTTAAATTTTTATTTTAATAAGTTTATTTTGTTTTATATATTTTATTTGATTTTTCTTTCTTTCTTGTCTTTTCTCCCTTTTCTTCTGAGCTGTGTAAATAACAGAGTCTTGGTGCTCCACTGGGTGTCAGGCCAAAAATTCAGAGGTGGGAGAATTGAGTTTAGGACATGAGACCACCAGAAACTTCCTGACCCAAAGTAATAAAAATTGGTGAGAGGTCTCCCAGAGATCTCCATCTCAACACTAAAATCCAGCTCCACTCAACGACCAACAATCTCTAGTGCTGGACACCCCATGACAAACAACTAGCAAGACAGGAACACAACCCCACCCATTAGCAGAGAGGCTGTCTAAAATCATAATACTGGACCAGTGAATGTGGTCCTGCCTAACAGAAAGACAAGATCCAGTTTCATCCACCAGGACACAGGCACAAGTCCACTCCACCAGGAAGCCTACACAACCCACTGAACCAACATTATCCACTGGGGGCAGACACAAAAAACCATGGGAACTACGAACCTGCAGCCTGCAAAAAGGAGACACCAAACACAGTAAGTTAAGAAAAATGAGAAGATAGAGAAATACGCAGCAAATGAAGGAGCAAAGTAAAAGCCTTCCAGACCTAACAGAAGAAGAGGAAATAGGCAGTCTACCTGAAAAAATATTCAGAGTAATGAAAGCAAAGTGATCCAATATAGTGGAAATAGAACGGAGAAAATACAAGAAACGTTTAACAAGGGAACAGAATACCTAAAGGCAAACAAACAATGATGAATGACACAATATATAAAATTAAAAATTCTCTAGAAGGAACCAATAGCAGAACAACTGAGGCAGAAGAATGGATAAGTGACCTGGAAGATGAAATATTGGAAATAACTACCACAGAGAAGAATAATGAACAAAGAATGAAAAGAATTGAGGAAAGTTTCAGAGACCTCTGCGACAATATTAAACCCACCAACAAATGCATTCAAATTATAAGGGTCCCAGAAGAAGAAGAGGAAAAGAAAGGGACTGAGAAAATATTTGAAGAGGTTATAGTTGAAAACTTTCCTAATATGGGAAACAAAATATTCAATCTAGTCCAGGAAGTGCAGAGAGTCCTTTAAAGGATAAATTGGAGGAGAAACATGCCAAGACACATATTAATCAAACTATCAGAAATTAAATACAAAGAAAAAATATTAAAAGCAGCAAAGGAAAAGCAACAAATAACGTACAATGGAATCCCCATAAGGTTAACAGCTGATCTTTCAGCAGAAATTCTGAAAGCCACAAGGGAGTGGAAGGACATATTTAAACTGATGAAAGGGAAAACCGTAAAATCAAGATTACTGTACCCAGCAAGGGTCTCATTCAGATTCGATGGAGAAATTAAAATCTTTACAGACAAGCAAAAGCTAAGAGAATTCAGCACCACCAAACCAGCTTTACCACAAATGCTAAAGGAACTTCTCTAGGCAAAAAACAAAAGAGAAGGAAAAAACATACAATAACAAACCCAAAACATTTATGAAAATGGTAATGGGAACATACATATTGAAAATTACCTTAAATGTGAATACATTAAATGCTCCAATGGACAGATATAGACTGGATGAATAGATACAAAAACAAGACCCATGTATATGTTGTCTACATGAGACACAATTCAGACCTAGGGACACATGCAGAATGAAAGTGAGGAGATGCAAAAAGACATTCCATGCAAATGGAAATCAAAAGAAAGCTAGAGTAGCAGTTCTCATATCAGAAAAAATACACTTTAAAATAAAGACTATTACAAGAGACAAAAAAAGACACTACATAATGATCAAGGGATCAATCCAAGAAGGAGATATAACAACTGTAAATAATTATGCAAACAACATTGGGGCACCTCAATACATAAGGCAAATGCTAAAAGCCATAAAAGGGGAAATCAACAGTAACACAATTATAGTAGAGGATTTTAACACCCTTCTTTCACCAATGGACATATCCAAAATGAAACTAAGTAAGGAAACATAAGCTTTAAATGATACATTAAAGAAGATGGACTTAATTGATATTTATAGGACATTCCATCCAGAAACAACAGAATACACTTTCTTCTCAAGTGCTCATGGAACATTTTCCAGGATAAATCATATTGTGGGTCACAAATCAAGCCTTGGTAAATTTAAGAAAATTGAAATTGTATCAAGTATCTTTTCTGACCACAACACTATCAGACTAGATATCAATTACAGGAAAAAAAACTGTAAAAAATAGAAACTGATGGAGGCTAAACAGTACACTACTAAATAAACAAGAGATCCCTGAAGAAATCACAGAGGAAATCAAAAAATACTTAGATACAAATGACAATGTAAACATAGTGACCCAAAACCTATAGGATGCAGCAAAAGCAGTTTTAAGAGGGAAATTTACAGCAATACAATCCTACCTCAAGAGAAAAGAAAAAACTCAAATAAACTGCCTAAATTTATACCTAAAGAGGTTAGAGAAAGAGGATCAAAAAACCCAAAGTTAGCAGAAGGAAAGAAATCATAAAAATCAGATCAGAAATAAATGAAAAAGAAATGAAGGAAACAATATCAAAGATCAATAAAACTAAAATCTGGTTCTTTAAGAAGATAAACAATATTGATAACCAATTAACCAGACTCATGAAGAAAAAAAGGGAAAAAGATTCAAATCTACAGAATTAGAAATGAAAAAGGAGAAGTAAAAATTGACACTGCAGAAATACAAAGGATTATGAGAGATTACTACAAGCAACTATATGCCAATAACGTGGACAATCTGGAAAAAAATGAACAAATTTTTACAAAAGCACAATGCTCTGAGACTGAAACAGAAAGATATAGAAAATATAAACAAACCAATCCCAAGCACTGAAATTGAAACTGTGATTAAAATTTTCCAACAAACAAAAGCCCAGGACCAGATGGCTTCACAGGCAAATCCTATCAAAAATTTAGAAAAGAGCTAACACCTATCCTTCTCAAACTCTTCTAAAATATATCAGAGGGAGAAACACTCCCAAACTTATTGTACGAGGCCACCATCACCCTGATACCAAAACCAGACAACGATGTCACAAAGAAAGAAAACTACAGGTCAATATCACTGATGAACATAGATGCAAAAATCCTCAACAAAATACTAGCAAACGGAATCCAACAGCACATTAAAAGGATCATACACCATGATCAAGTGGGGTTTATGCCAGGAATGCAAGGATTCTTCAATATATGCAAATCAATCAATGTGATACACCATATTAACAAATTGAAGTAGAAAAAACATATGATCATCACAATAGATGCAGAAAAAGTTTTTGACAAAATTCAACACCAATTTATGATAATAACCCTCCATAAAGTAGGCATACAGGGAACTTACCTCAACATAATAAAGGCCATGTATGACAAACCCACAGCCAACACTGATCTTAAGGGTAAAATACTGAAACCATTTCCACTAAATCAGGAACAAAACAAGATTTCCCATTTTCACAACTATTATTCAACATAATTTTGGAAGTTTTAGCCACAGCAATGAGAGAAGAAAAAAAATAAAAGGAATCCAAATTGGAAAAGAAGTAAAGCTGTCACTGTTTGCAGATGGCATGATACTATGAAAAGAAAATCCTAAAGATGCTACCAGAAAACTATTAGAGCTAATCAATGAATTTGGTAAAGTAGCAGGTTAAAAAATTAATGCACAGAAATCTTTTGCATTCCTATACACTAATGATGAAAAATCTGAAAGAGAAATTAAGGAAACACTCCCATTTACCATTGAAACAAAAAGAACAAATTTCGTAGGAAAAAACCTACCTAAGGAAAGAAAAGAACTGTATGCAGAAAACTATAAGACACTGATGAAAGAAATTAAAGATGATACAAATAGATGGAGAGATATATCATGTTCTTGGTTTGGAGGAATCAACATTGTGAAAATGACTATAGTAACCAAAGCAATCGATAGATTCAATGCAATCACTATCAAACTACTACTGGAATTTTTCACAGAATTAAAACAAAAATAATCACAATTTGTATGGAAACACAATAGACCACAAATAGCCAAAGCAAAATTGAGAAAGAAAACTGGAGCTGGAGGAATCAGGCTCCCTGACTGCAGAGTATACTACAAAGCTACAGTAATCAAGACAGTATGGTACTGGCACAAAAACAGAAATATCGATCAATGGAACAGGATAGAAAGCCCAAAGATAAACCCACGGACATGTGGTCACCTTATCCTTGATAAAAGAGCCAAGAATATACAGTGGAGAGAGAACAGCCTCTTCAATAAGTGATGCTGGGAAAACTGGACAGCTACATGTAAAAGAATGAAATTAGAACACTCCCTAACACCATACACAAAAATAAACTCAAAATGGATTAAAGACCTAAATGTAAGTACAGATACTATAAAACCCTTAGAGGAAAACATAGGCAGAACTCTGTATGACATAAATCACAGAAAGATCCTTTCTGACACACCTCCTAGAGAAATGACAATAAAAACAAAAATAAATAAATGGGACCTAATGAAACTTAAAAGCTTTTGCACAGCAAAGGAAAACATAAACAAGACAAAAAGCAACCCCCAGAATGGGAGAAAATATTTACAAATGAAGCAACTGACAAAGATTAATCTCCAAAATATACAAGCAACTCATGCAGCTAAATATCAAAAAAGCAAAAAACCCAATCCAAAAGTGGGCAGAAGACATAAATAAACATTTCTCCAAAGAACATATAAAGATTGCCAACAAACACATGAAAGGATGCTCAACATCTCTAATCATTAGAGAAATGCAAATCAAAACTACAATGAGGTATCACCTCACACCAGTCAGAATGGCCATCATCAAAAAATCTACAAACAATAAATGCTGGAGAGGGTGTGGAGAAAAGGGAACTCTCTTGCACTGTTGGTGGGAATGTAAATTGTTACAGCCACTATGGAGAACAGTATGGAAGTTACTTAAAAACTAAAAATAGAACTACCATATGACCCAGCAATCCCACTACTGTGCAAATAGCCTGAGTAACCATAATTCAAAAAGAGTCAGGTACCACAATATTCATTGCATCTCTATTTACAATAGCCAGGACATGGAAGCAACCTAAGTGTCCATCGACAGATGACTGGATAAAGAAAATGTGGCACATATATACAATGAAATATTACTCTGCCATAGAAGGAAATGAAACTGAGCTTTGTGTAATGAGGTAGATGGATGTAGAATCTGTCATACAGAGTAAAGTAATTCCAAAAGAGAAAAACAAATACCCTATGCTAACACATATATATAGAATCTAAAAGAAAAATAAAATGGTTCTGAAGAACCTAGGTGCAGGTCAGGAATAAAGACTCAGATGTAGAGAATGGACTTGAAGATTGGGCTGGGAAAAGGTAAGCTGGGACGAAGTGAGTGACTGGCATGGACATATATACACTGCCAAATGTAAAATAGATAGCTAGTGGGAAGCAACCGCATAGCACAGGGAGACCAGCTCGGTGCTTTGTGACCACCAAGGGGGGTGGGATAGGGAGGGTGGCAGGGAGATGCAAGAGGGAGGGTATATGAGGATATAGGTATACATATAGCTGATTCACTTTGTTATACAGCAGAAACTAACACACCATTGTAAAGCAATTATACTCCAATAAAGAAGTGAAAATCAATCAATCAATCAATCAGTCAAGTAAGACATCAAAATCATAAAATGTTGTCGAGTGGAGCAAGAAAATGTAGGTTATTTTTAGAATGTGTTTGAGCTGGGGGGAGTTGGGATAAATTAGGAGCTTTGGATAACAGGTACACACTACTATATATAGAACAGAAACAACCAGGTGCTACTGTATAGCACAGGGAACTGTATTCAATACCTTGTAATAGCCTATAATGGAAAAGAATCTGATAAAGACTATCTATGTTATATAACTGAGTCATTTTGCTGTACACCAGAAACTACCACAATACTGTAAATCAACTATACTTCAATAAAGAAAATAAAAATAAAAGAACTAAAAAAGAGTTATCCCAGGGGGAGCATTCCAGATTCAGAGGGCTGCTGGTACAAAACCTTCAGGTTAAAGTGAGTTTAGTGTGTTAAGAAACTGAAGATGTTGGACATCTTCAGGTACATTGGTGTACCTGGAAACTAAGCAAGAAAGGAGTGGTGTGGGTCGTTAGCTGACACCACATCATATAAGGCAAAGAGGTTGGAGTTTATTTGAAGTACTGCCAGAAGCTGTCATATGGGATTTATATATTGTAATTATATTATATTTTCAAAAATCACTCTGGGTGTGATGTCTACGGTAGTAGAGTGAGTGTTAGAATAAAGAAACCAGTTAAAATATTATTCCCATTTTGGGAGGGAAATAATTATGACAGACTTTGATGTTAGTAACTGAGATAGAGATAAATGGACAAATTTGGGATATTTTTCAAGGAAAAGTACCCACGACTTGCTGATCAGTTCAATGAAGGTAAGGAGGAATAAACAACTCTTAGGTTTTGTAATTTTTCATAGTAAATAAGGAAAAATAAAGGTAGAACTGCTTAGAGAGAGTTTTGTTTTGTCCATGTTGCATTCATGATGCCTAATAGATATCTAAGTGCTGTTACCAGCTGGTATTTAATTAGTTATTCAATCCTGGAGTTCAGTCAGGAAAGGAAATTTGGACTTATGAGTCTTTGTCATGTAGACGTCATTGTACGGTTGAGATTTTCTATACATCGATTCATGGTCTCATTTATGTGACTTGGAAATAGTAGACAGAAAAATGGATGTTTCAATAAAAGAATGAGTAAATAAAAGACGATGGCAACAACCAATGGGCAGGAGAGGATAGGAAAGAATTTTAGGATATGGGCAAACCACAAAAGAAATAAAGGCTATGAAGGAACTGAAGAGACGTAAAGAAAGCACAGACTGTTAGATATACTGTGTGTGAGACAGGAATCTGATTATTAGATTTGCTTCTTTGTCCCTGGCTCATTCCTCCTTTATGGTTTCTGTGAAGAGAAACCTAGCACAGTCTGAGTTAGCCTAGAGGGAGCAAGCAATTGAAGAAATCTTTTTGAAGAAAATATCACCAAGAAACAGATAAAGAAACTGTGTGTGTTTTAGCCAGAATTGAAATACAGACCTGGAAATATATTAGGAAGAAAAATTAAGATTATTAGAAATTAACATCTAAAACTTATTTTAAAATAACATGCAGAATGCTTGATTATTTGCATTCTAGAGATTCAAAACCTAAAAGGGTGAATGACTGCTATTTTACTGAATGTATTCTAACTGGTTATGCTTAATAATTTATTTGTCAAACAAGAGGAGACTTTACTACAGCTCACTGAATCAAATTAGAAATCTCATTTAAATTCCATCTACATTTTGGCAATGAAAGCTCTAAAATCTTATACACGTACACCTTAAATGCAGCCTATTTTCATCAAATCATGTGGAACATAATCAGAAATTGAGGAGTCAATCATAAATTCTGTTTCTGACAATCTTTATGATATTCATTATATCACTTGGAATTTTAATGTTTTGTTAATGATTTGTCCTAAACAGGATTGGGAATGATTTTTTGTCCGTTAGAGATATAATACCACCATTGCCATTTATGTGCATTCAGTCATTGATACTTTTTCATTCATTTAACACATATTTTTTGAGCACCAATATGTGTCAGTAACTATTCCAGGTGCCAGAGATACCGAATGGATACCTAAGCACCTGCCTGCAGAAGAAGCTGTAAATGCTATAGAAGGTGGAAGTAACTGCCTGTGCCTGGATAAAATAGGCAGAGGCTTCATGAGATGGCTTTTGATCAAGGTTTTATAAAGAAACCAAGCAAGATTGCAGGCACTTAAACAGTCATTGTTGCTTGGAGCACAGGATGCATGAGAAAAGGAGCAGGGTGAGAGAGATATTGCCAGGAAGATATCCCAGACACAGATTCTGAAGTACTCAGGGATTTTTACTTTATCCTCTAAATCCAGACTTCTCAGGTAGAGCTCTATACTCTGGGGATGTATGTAAGACTTAGTGAACATCGCAAAAGTAATTGAAGCTTCATCTTGGACTGTCAAGTTTCCCTACAGATTGGTGTGCATTTTAAGACTTAGGAACATCGCAAAAGTAATTGAAGCTTCATCTTGGACTGTCAAGTTTCCCCACAGATTGGTGTGCATTGTGGTATTGAATGAATGATATATTAAGAGGGATAAAATATGGTGTAAAATTCAAGATTTACATAACTTTAAAATCAAAGAGTCAAATCTGAAAAAAGTAAACAAATATATGTCTTATTTGTAGGTATCTTGTCAAGCCCTCCTGATGTTTGAGATCATAAATTCCCTCTTTTCATCAGTTAAAACTGTTTAATAGATGAGCTTCAACATACGGATGAGGGGTGGGGAATCAGTTAAAGGCTGAAATTTTAAGGTATTTCATGACAGTTTTCTTTTAGAAATATAAGCTGGTAACAGTAAGCATTCAGTTTGATTAGAGGAAGCTGGGGTCAGACAACTCAGAGATATATTTAGGGATCAGGACCCTAGGGAAGAGGTGCTGATCTAATTCACTTAATGTGGAGAGGAGAGCCATGTTTCTTAGACTTCACCAGAGAGTGAGAAGAGAATCATGTTAAGAATATAAATTTGATGTTTTATTATGTCCTTCTACTCTTTGGGAACTCCAGGGCTGCAGGAATCTTCACCAAGTGTCTTATCCATCACAGGACTTTAGCTTTGGGGTTGCCCTCAGGTTGACTGAAGTTTAGACAGTGTCTTCTCCTTTCTGTCTCTCCCCTTCTCACCCTCATTCCTTTATAGAATCCAACAGGTCTAAACACAGACATCCCTCTCCTCCGTTTTCTTGAAGCATTTAGTTCAGAAAAACTTGTAATTTCTTCCTCTGCCCCTTTGAAGACATCTTTTTAAAGGTCTCTTGAAGATTCTACAGCTCAGGGCTGTCTCTCTCAAGGATCTGAGAGCCACCCTCTTGTAACGCAATCACGGGGGAAGATAGCACCCTGCTTCTTGGCGTCTGTGGGTAGGCAGGAGCCCAACTTTGGCAAATATCTGGATCTAAGTTGTAAAACTGCCTCGCATCTTGAAGATTGAGAAAATTTACTTTCTTTTGGGTAAGGCCAATTAGGAAACACATATAGCCTACAATCACAGGCCTTAATTTTAAAAACTCTCTCATCCTTTACCACAGTGGAGTCAAGCTCTCCCCTATTATCATAACCTAAAATAAGGTCTGTCTTGCTTGTTTAACTTTAGTGAAACTTTTGCTTTGATAATAAGCTTCTCAATTTCTAGAAAATTATGTCACCCTGGCATGAATATTTGTAAAAAAGAAATTGTTTGCTGAAGTATGTAGTGTTTATTTTGTAGTGAAAGCAACATACCACCAGCCCCAGTATTTATTAAGTATAATCTAAAACTTATTTCCTTATCAAAAATTAGACTGGAGGAAAACAATTGCCTATAAGGAAGATCTGAATATACCTGTGACCGGTGATTTAGAATCTGCCTGCCAAGACAGGGGACATGGGTCCAGGAAGATCCCACATGCCGTGGAACAACTAAGCCCATGCGCCACAACTACTGAGCCTGTGCTCTAGAGCCCGTGAGCCACAACTACTAAGCCCACCTGCCACAACTACTGAAGCCCATGTGCCTAGAGCTCATGCTCAACAACAAGAGAAGCCACAACAATGAGAAGCCCACGCACTGCAACGAAGAGTAGCCCCTGCTCACTGCAACTAGAGAAAGCCCACACACAGCAATGAAAACCCAATGTAGCCAAAAATTAACTAACAAACAAATAAATTAATAAATAAATATACTTGTGCCTTAGATATCGCATAATCCATTTCTAAATATAGTTTAGACAAATGTACTAAATTTCTACAGAATTTTTTACTGGTTTGAACTTTGATGGGTGTAAAAATAGATCATATTGATGGAAACTTTAAGAAACAGCTATGAAACTCATCTTGTGTCATCTGCAAGAATGTTTTGGAAATCCCCTCCCTAAGAGGACTGTCTAATGACATTTCTGTCTGGCCTT
This sequence comes from Lipotes vexillifer, assembly GCF_000442215.2. Taxonomy (NCBI): domain Eukaryota; kingdom Metazoa; phylum Chordata; class Mammalia; order Artiodactyla; family Lipotidae; genus Lipotes; species Lipotes vexillifer. The sequence continues at coordinate 329,640 of NW_006771873.1, forward strand.
AGTATCAATTGTTCTTTCTCTTGAGTTAATAATGTATTGTTATGTAATGAACACTGCAATGCTTTTCCTCTATACTGCCTGCTACAAATTTAGGATGAAGTTAGTGAACCAACTAAAATCTTTAAGATATGGCATTTTTAGCCATATTTTCAAATTCAGGTTACAAACCCACTATATTTTTTTTCTCTTACTTTTCAAATTTAAGACTAATTTCCTGTATTCTCCTTCACTTGTTCTCAAATATTCCCCAGGACAGGCCTGACTGGTATGCACAGATGAGTGGATGGATAACGAAAGAGATTAATAGTCCCTTTGTTGTGATTATAGGAAACCAGGACTGGTTTGCTTTAGAACTCCTGCCTCAGCTTTTTGGGGTGATTCTGAATAAGCCTCCTCTCTTGAGATTTTAGGGACCCAAAATCCTTGGCAGTAGACATTACAACAGACAGCATTTTGATAGGGAAATCAAGAACAGGAGATGAGGGGAGAATCACATGTCATTTGGTAATCAAATGAGTTATTTTATGAGCATGAATAACCAGAAATATATAGGGTGATTATATGAAGTAAGAGATCACTTTAAAATGAACGCAGTATAAAGAACAAATACATCTGACAACAGATTGCTTGAATTTAAATTACAGCTCATCACTGACCAGGTAAGGGGCATAAGCAAGTTATATAACCTCTATTCATACAAATCCCACATATTTAAGTGGAAATAAGAACAATACCTGCCTAGTAAGGTTGTTATGGGGATTACAGAAGTGAGTGGATGTAAGGATAGTAAATACTGGGTAATTCTGATCCAGCTGGTCTGACTTGGAGATAGATAGATAAACCACCAAACAAGATAGGTGATTTTAGAGAACATCAAGCTTTTTTTCCGAAAATCCCTTGTATCTAAAGTAATAGTAAGAAAGATGGACAGAAACTCAATAAAATGTTTTTCACGGTTAAAGAAAACAATCTATCTTTTTTTTTTTTCCATTAGATGGAAATCTTGCTCTGTTTTGGCATATAAGGTATTGTAGTTATAACCAAGTGGAATAGAAATGCCACCTTCAGGCTCTCAAACAGTTCAGTGACATTTTTTTTTTTTTTACTTTGCAAGAAATTGTTAAAGATATTTCATAATCTATCAGCTATTAACTTTTCTTAAAGGAGTTCTTTACATTTATTTCTCTTACTAAATCCACATTCCTGTCGTTATATGATTCTTTATTTTTATAGAAAACAACTATTATCTTATTCAAATATCTTATTCAATTAGAGATACTGATTATAAATTAACTAAAACATAGTGAAATGTGTTTATTCTAGTTAACTATAAGATCTGCTTTGCATAATTTAATAATTCATGAATCATGGGTAAATGTGTCACAGAAAGCTTTATATATAGCAAAATAGAAAACTGAGATTTAAAGGTAACTTTAACTTTGCTTTTTTTATTATAAAATTGAGAACCTTGGGCTTCCCTGGTGGCGCAGTTGTTGAGAGTCTGCCTGCCAATACAGGGGACATAGGTTCATGCCCTGGTCCGGGAAGATGCCACATGTCGTGGAGCGGCTGGGCCCGTGAGCCATGGCTGCTGAGCCTGCCCGTCTGGAGCCTGTGCTCCTCAACGGGAGAGGCCACAATAGTGAGAGGCCCACGTACAGCAAAAAAAAAAAAAAAAAAAAAAAAAAATTGAGAACCTTTTATCCTAGTTTACCTAATGATAGTCACAGAACTAGGCATTTTTATGAACTTCACACTAATCTTGTATACTCATCCCTTTAAATTCAGCTATCTCATAAGAGATGAGATATTTTCACAAAATGTTATTGAGACTGTTACAGTATTTAAAAACAAACAAAAAATCAAATTGAGCAATGAACATGGTAAATGAAATCAAAAGAACTTCCAATAAAAAAGCAACAGATTCTCAGAACAGTTTTACCTTCATGGCTGAAATGCAGACAAACATATTTAAATAGTTTCTTCCTTTATTTCTTCTGTTAGTTTCCTAGTTTGCTCATGCAAAATTTTATTTTTCCTTTTGAGTTTTGTAATTTAATTACAGACTTTATTGCTTCTCCATTGTCTGTATGAATCTTATTCTCATTAATTCCCTGATCCACCTTTCCTCTACATCTTTCTCTCAATAAATATTATTTTTAGCTCTTATGTTGACCATGTCAAATAATACTTTTAAGCTTCTATTTCTTAATCAAATTTGTATAACTTATCCTGACTTTTATTAAATTTAAGGATATACTGCCCTTACTCTTCACTTTCCCAGTTAACCCTTTTCACCTCCAAAATTTTGTGTTTACTTTGTCTCTATTTGAATACATTAATGTAAGTATAATTAAGCCATCTGTGCTTGCTTGAAAAAAGTTGAAAACAAGTCACCAACATTTACTTTATTATGAATATGAAAATACTCTTCACTGAATAAGTGACACTTGAATTATATTTCTTTTCTGAAGTTTCCTATTTTGCAACCCAAATCCATTTGAAGGACAATATTTCTACCTTTGAGATCACATATCTTTTCTTTTTTTACACTGAATCAATTGTTCAAACCAAGTCAAAGTTTTGTTTATTCATACCATGACCTTCTTTGTACATTTTAAAATGTCTGCTCAAATTTCTCATTGACTTCTTCCTTTGTATATAAAAATAAATTAATTTATTAGTAAGTTTTACAAATGTAGTACAGCTTCACATCCACTTTATATGTGGAATGGAGCCTCAAAACTATCCTTGAAAAAATTTCTTCAGCACTCACTGATTTCATGTTCTAATTTAGACAATGATATTTCCCAGCCATTATCATGTGATATATTGTCACTGAATTCCCAAATTAGTTTCATATAGCATTTCTCTTTTTTCCTTATTGCCCTGATTTATCAGTAGTACATCTTAAAGTAACTTCCTGAGAATGTTTGAGGGAAGGATGTTTTTATTATTTCCATTACTCCAAGTGTTTTTTTTTTTTCTCCAGAAACATTTAAAATTTTCTTTTTATCCTTGATGTTTTGAAATTTTGTGGTAATGAAACGACAAGACTAGATCTTTTATTGCTCCTAAATAACAACTCACGTCTCATAAACTGTAGCATATTTCTTCTATCAACTAGCTGACGTTTCCTTTATCCCTGTACTTCCTTTGAATGATGGTATACTTGAATTGGTTTTATGTATGACTTCATTTTTCTCTCAGATTTTCCTTTACTACAGTTTTGTAATATAGTTTTTAGAGACTCACTCTATTTCCCTACTCTTATAATAGATTTTATTTTCACAATAATACTGTCAATACTAATGAGTCTTTTAAGGTTTTTTTTTATTATTTCCTTTATGTATCATCTTATTCTCATTTTATGGATGTAATATTTGTGCATATTTCCCTGAGGAAAATGAGCATAACTTTTTAAAAAATATATTGTCCATTGAATTTCCTCAGGAATGTAACGGAGTTGTTGACCTTTTTCTAGGACTCAACCATGAAAAGCCTCCTCAGCTTTGTCCATGTTTCATCATTACCTTACTCATATTAGCTTTCATCAATGTAAAATTCATGAAATAGCCATTCCATGAAAGACAACTACCCTTAATCAGTCTCCTTCATCTTGAAGATTATTTTACTTTTTTTTAATTCCTTATTTTATAGAACTTTCCAGAGGGTAGAAAAATAAGTGTTTAGGTTAATTATGCAATATGGAGCCATTAGTCAGAATATGTAATTAAATACCTTTAGATATGAAAATCAGAAATTTTTGTACTTATAAAGAAAATGAAATTTGTTATAAAATATGACACTCAGTATATAATATATATAAATATAAAAAATTCAAATTTTGAATTTTAAATGTTCATCCAGATATTCGAATACATAGAAAAATACACAGTATTTTCCTCATTATACTGGGATTATATAGTTCTGTTGTCTTTAATATAATAGACAAACTAAATAAACAACTTTTTCTAAAAACTACACTTGTTAAATTCCCTGTTTCAATTATTATTTTATTTTAATGACATTAATATCATAAACATGTTCATAATATGATGGCTTTATTTTCCTCATTGCTGTTGGCACTTTGCTAAAGGTTATAATGCAAAACATGACATTTTAATTGGAGAAGAATTTAGTTATTTGAGGTGTTTAATTTGAGAAAACAATATGACTAGGAATAAGTTTGACACAAATACTAGGAATTAAATCAAAAGCCAGGACCAGAACTATGGTTGTAGGGAATATGTTTACAGGAGTGTAAGAAAAGTCCTGAATGCAGAGGACACAGGAGGAAAACAGGATGAATGGTTAATGCTTGGGAAAATCCAAGAGGCTAGGTGGGAAAGAGAGAAAGAGAAAAATAAGTTAATGAAGTTAGAAATGGGTGCCTAGAAATATGATTAAAACCCTACTTCATGTTATGCAACAAAAGCCAATGATTTGAAAACAAAGTTAACTTTTATGGGATTATGTAGTGTTTCAGTGGGTGCTAGTGGATTCTGACTATGATATGTAATTTCTATTGATCTATCTTCAAATTCACTGATTATTTATTCTGCCCTATAACATCTGCTATTAAGCCCTATTAGAAAACTTTTTTCTTCAGTTATTTGCACTTTCAAGTATAGAATTTCCCTTTGTTTATTTTATAGTTTTTATTTCCCTGTAGGAATCCCATATTTATTGTGTCCTTGTCATTCTATTTTAATTTAATTATTTAAATGTAGTTTCCTATAATACTTTTAACATATTGATATTTATAGCAGCTGTTTTGGAGACTTTGTCTGCTAAAGTTAATATCTAGAACCAGATTTGAAAATCTGACATGAACAAGGGAAGCCAGATAGCAGACAAGGACACACTGTTTACTATCACAGCATTCATGGGAGGGATGCTCTGACACTGAGGAACACAGATGCTGGAGCACTTGAAAACTGGGTGATTGTCCTGATGCTGCCACCTGCAGAAAAAATGAATTCTTCTTCCCCATTTTCATCCATCACCAGTGTCCTTTCAAATCTCATGGTGAGTCCATGATACTAGCCAGCTTTATGTTGCATACTCACATTTAGGGGTATCTGAGACTGGGAAAGAAAATATCTTGCATTTTCACCTTCTATATTGAGAGGTGGTCTCTAACTTTATCAAAGAGTCATTGAGTAGATAATTCTCCAGGTACAAGGGAGTTCAGATGATGAGTACCACAAGTAAACAGAAGACAAATCTCACAACATGTTTTATCCTTAAAATATTTTGCTAAAAACATATCATCTTTTTTTAAATTAATTAATTAATTAGTTTATTTTTGGCTGTGTTGGATCTTCATTTCTGTGTGAGAGCTTTCTCTAGTTGCAGCGAGTGGGGGCCACTCTTCATCATGGTGCACGGGTCTCTCACTATCATGGCCTCTCTTGTTGCGGAGCACAGGCTCCAGACAAGCAGGCTCAGTAGTTGTGGCTCACAGGCCCAGTTGCTCCGTGGCATGTGGGATCTTCCCAGACAAGGGCTCGAGCCCGTGTCCCCTGCATTGGCAGACAGATTCTCAACCACTGTGCCACCAGGGAAGTCCTTTATCATCTTTTTCTCATAGGAAATATCTAAAGTAATTTTTGAAAATGAGAATAATTTAGCTTACATTAATCATTGGAAGAAGTCCTCAAGAGGATGTGACTGCCGGTTGACCAGAGAACTGGACCCAGGCAATCATAGGCCCCTCATCCTCTCCCCTGTCCTAGAAATGTATGATCTGCCAACTATTCCCACGTTAGGAGCTGTTTCAAGGATGAAGTCTTGAGAGATTAAGGTGCTGTTAAGATCATCTGCACCAGACCCAGTTACAGCCTCTATATAAACTTTTAAGATTCTGGTGGGTGAGTGCTGAAATCTAGTCATTTTGTGGCACACAAGACAAGCCTCATAAGTGAGTTCCCTTGTGTATTAAACCTGCTGCCTTCCAGTCTGGAAAGATCTGCCTCTTTCTTTTATCTCTCCTTGCCCTCTGTGTACTGGGGCCAATTTGTGAACCAACAGTAATTTAAAGAAACAAGGATGTCAATATGTATAACAGACAGTTTTTGAAGGAAAAGACATCAAAGGAAAGTCAACTTGATTAACACCGTACAGTTATGTATAAACAGTCATATATGAGTTTAATTTTAAGAAGATAACGGACTTTTTGAACTCTCCTAGGTTCACTGAAATGAGAATCAAGCCACAGTTGCAGTTCTGTCAGAACAAAAACAGAAAGAGTAAAAGTCTAGTTAATAGCATTAGGCAATGTGTTGATTTTTTGTAGACACATTGAAAATCTCATATATTCTGAACATAATGTTAGACTCAGTTGTAAGTTCCATCACTGACATGTTTATAATGAAGTAAATCCTTGGCTTGTTTCTAACTGAGACTGTGAGGTTGAGGTAGATGAGTGCCTAAGTGATCCCTGGGCAAATGGGAGCACTTGTGTTGATCTTCACACACCTTTTCCTGCCTGTGTCAGAATGGATTTCAGGGTGGGCACACCTGCTAACCAAAATTATGATAATCAAATGTTAATTTGAGGTGGAAGTAATTCTTTATTTTTAGAAGTTACAATTCATCTCATACACATGCATATTAATTTTTTCCAGGAGAATATTTGAACATATAATACCTGCTTGGATTATCTTACTACATCTTCATATCATCACAGAAATAGATATTTTTAGAGTTGAATGACTATTTTGCTTTTGTAAAGGAGCCAGTTTTTAGAATTATTAGCTGTAAGTCCACTACACTTATGTTTAAAACTTGTAATATTTTTTTTACACCACACCCATTCTGTTACCATAGTAACATGGTAACTCTTACAGGAGTCCTTGTCAATACAGTATATCACTTATTTTGATGAACTATGATGTGTTAAAATATTTATGTAGTTGTGTGTGTGTGTGTGTGTGTTTTACATTAGGAGGAAACTCTAACAATAGACAGACTTTTACTTTCCAAGATTGGAAAAAGTAGCAGAACTCTTAATACTTTCCTTATATGCAAGCACATACCATCTAATTGCCATCATTACAAGGTAAAATGTTGTTCAATATCTAACTCTCACGAACTGTTCCTAACTCTACTCCTATGAGAATGATTGAGAAATAAAAGTACTGCATAACTTTTAGGCAGTGAGAAAGTCATATTTGTTTTGAAAGCCATGAATCTAACAGTGTTTTTTTTTTTTTTTCCTATTAAACCTAAGAGATTGGTTTTATGTGGTTAACCTTCTTAAGAATAATAATCTTCAGGAAATATGTGGCCACTCATATAAACTTAATGTACTATTTATCATGAAAAAAACTTGAGAAGATTTAAAATTAAATGACAGATAACAAGGTCTTCTGGAGAGATGAATTTTGGTATATCCTTGACTACAAAGAACAAACCCAGGTTTTTAAATGTGCCATATTTTTTTCACAAAGTCGATGCATAAGGCAAATTACCAAATAAGTATTTTTAAGGTATAAACAAAGTTTTCATTTATTATTCATTTTAATTTCATGTTAATTTTTTTTTTTTTTTTTTTTTTTTGCGGTATGCGGACGTCTCACTGTTGTGGCCTCTCCCGTTGCAGAGCACAGGCTCCGGACGCGCAGGCTCAGTGGCCATGGCTCACGGGTCCAGCCACTCTGTGGCATGTGGACTCTTCCCGGACCGGGGCCGAACCCATATCCCCTGCATCGGCAGGCGGACTCTCAACCACTGGGCCACCAGGGAAGCCCTCATGTTAATTATTAATCAATGGATTTAAATTCATTTTCAGTGTTAGTGTTCACCTTTTCTTCACTTTAACTTGATGTTCTAATGTCATATTGTCATTTAATATATTATTTTGTCAGTGAAAATAGTAATGCAAATAGATTTTCTATTTAACTACTCATGCTCTTTCCTGTTTAGGTATATGTTACATTAATTTTTCCCCAGCCCAGATTCATTTCACCATATTAGAGAAAAAAAATCTAATATTAGGAAGATTTCCACTTATCTAATTTATAAGTACAATGTGTTATTTGTGAATGTCATTTTTTTTTTCTATTTTTGTTAAATATTGGCAAAAAATTCGTTGTCAGAAGTCAATAATCAATTCTGTGTCAGTTTAAGCTACATTTTTTAACTCTCTGCAAACTGACAAACAATGCAAGTGATATAATACGAAAAGTCAGTTTTAGCAACACAGTTCTAGGTGGAGCACTAATGGGAAATCTGCACTACAGAATAGTTAAAAGGAAATATTAGGACAATATAGTGACTGGACTTTTCTGTTTTCCTTCCTTTCCATATAGTCCTGCTTTATAAAATTAATAGAAAGAAATGTGATTCATCACCTTGCCTCCAGAGCACTACATCTACAGAATTCATGGATAAATTCAAAAGCATCTGTCCCACTGGTTTTATTGGTAAGTACCATTTGAAAACTGTGCCTTTATAAAGAGCATTTCACCCTGGGGGACATATGTCAGGATGTTATTGATTCACTAGTATTTCCTTTTTGTTCCTCTTTAAATTTCCTTTAGCCTAACATTTGATTTGCATTTCAATAACCTGAAACATCTATTCTATCTCTAGACTCCAAATCAGAAGATAAATTAGTTCACATCTAAGCAGTCTTTATCCACCAACTCAGCGATTAGTCTGCATTTAGTAATTCCAAGCGAAGTTGTTGCAGTCTGTAGTAAGGTGAGCCCTGACGCTAATATATGTGGCATTCTTATCTGATGAATTTCATCTCAAACATCATCCCCTTTAGGGTTAAAATGCTTGAGCAAATTTAAGAATTATAACCCGGCACCTGTTTGACTTATTGAAACTTAAAATCTGTTAACTTTTTTCAAAGGTACAAGATATGAAATAGATAGATGTAGATGAGTGTGCTTCACAACCCCGCAAGAATGGAGCCACCTGCATTGACCATGCTGGTAATCATTCCTGCCAATGCGTGGCTCCATTTAAAGGTAATGACCACCGACAGAGAAGAAAAAGCAAACATAATTAACTTTAAAGAGCATTTATGTCTCTTATCTGATCTCATTTAAGTCTCCCAACAACATTATGGGTCCTTCATTTCCTTAAAGTCAGCTTCTAAAGTGACCAACCAATTATCCCTTAGGCAGAAATGAGAGTGAAATGAACTTTGTTTATATACCCACTAAAACAGTCACTTTTCTTAGTTTTCTATTAGAAAGACCATCTTATAAGCAAATGGAAAAATAAAAAGTAAGGAAGAAAATAACCAGGCTATCATGTTATATTTGAAATATTGTTCCTATTATTCAATTTCTCATGAAATTGTCAAGGTTTTCTTTTTCTTTCTTTCTAAAGTAACCATTTATCTAATTTTTTAATATAGCTATATTGTGCTTAACATAGAGTAAGCCATTAACTTATATTTTTAATTTGGTTTCAACTTTGATCATACTTTTTTAGCTTCAGCTAAGGAATTATATATTTTTTCAAAACTAAAATGTATGGTTTGCCCTGTAAAATATATGTTTTTGTTTTGTTTTGTTTTGTTTTTTTGTGGTATGCAGGCCTCTCATTGTTGTGGCCTCTCCTGTTGTGGAGCACAGGCTCTGGACGTGCAGGCTTAGTGACCAATGGCTCACGGTCCCAGCCGCTCCACAGCATGTGGGATCTTCCCAGACTGGGGCATGAACCCACGTCCCCTGCATCGGCAGGCAGACTCTCAACCACTGCACCACCAAGGAAACCCTAAAATATATGTTTTGATAAATTGTTGTGCAAACTAGTATACAGAAAGTAAATCAATGGATACTTCCTTGAACTTTAGTATATTTTTCTATGCCATGGAATTTAAAAACTGTGTCATTCAGAGTTCTCCAGAGAAACAGAACCAATGGGAGTTATATCTATATATCTATACCTATATACTTACTCAGACAGACATGATCATGACAGCTTTCATCCTTCATTACTGTGTGGGCCAGTTCCTCATAATGAATCTCCATGATAAGATATAGTGCCATGATCTGCTGTCTGTCTGCGAGCTGAGACCCAGGAAAGTGGTGGTGAAATCCCAGTCTAATTTGAAGCCCTGAGAATCAGGGGAGCCAGTGGTGTGAATCCCAGTCCAAGGGCAGGAGAAAACCAATGCCCCAGCTCAAGCAGGCAGGCAGAAAAGGAACACATTTTCCCTTCCTTCATTTTTTGTTCTACTCAGACCCTCAGCAGATTGAATAATGCTCACTCAGTAGATGGGAGGATAATCTACTTTACTGGGTCCACTGATTAAAATGCTAATCTCATCAGGGAGCACCCTCACAGACACACCAGAAAAAATATTTAATCTGGGCAGCCTATGGCCCAGTCAAGTTAACACATACAATTAACCACCATGCTGCTCAACTTAATATAATCAACTGAGATATTCTTATATGTTGTACCTAATTTTCTTAGAGAGTATCTTCTATAATCATTAATCAAATATATGATTGCTTGACTAAATTCAAATATTTAGTATATATTTAAACTCACTAAATTACAATGTTCTTATTTGTCAAATGGAGATTAAAAATACCTCGTTGATTTGAATGTGAATTAAATGAGATAAATCATATAAATACCACATTGCCTGCTGGAAATTAGCATTCTTCAAGTGTTTAATTGTAATTTTAAATAATTTTCTAACATATATATGTAAAATCTATACAGTAGGTAATATTTTAAAATGTTTGGGTAGTAGAATTGAATACATATTTATTTATATATCTTTAAAGACGCATAGAGAATAGTCTAAACAATCCCAATCAATAAAATACTTAGATTTTATTTTAAAAATAACAAAGTTTTCCCAGTGCTTAAATATTTGTTTCTTATGCCATTCTCAGTGAAAGGAACCAGATCTCCTTAGAGATCTAGCTGATTCTGAGACTATGACACAGAATGTACAAATGGGCATGGAGAATTTTAAAATACTAGAAAGCAATGAAGTACTCAGAAATCAAAACCATGAGAGTATCTCAAAGGAACACAGGAGCCAACTGAAGATGCTCTTAATGACCAGAATCATTTGAGCAGCAAAATACAGGAGTATTGGTTTATTATCCAAAATATAAAATAAATACTCATGGGTCCACACTGATAAAAGTAAATGATAGAATATATAAGTGAATAAATAGGAATAATAGACACATTTTCTATATAGAATTATTCCAAATAATTTGGACAGATTCTTTACACTCAAGGAGTTTGAACATAACTTCCGACCCCTTAAGTTTGTGCTGTAACTAGTGAATACCTTCCATAGAGTACAGTATGGAAATGGGGTGTAGGGGGAGAGTAACTTTTCAGAGAAGAAATCTGACAAAAACTGCCTAAGCCAAGTGATCAAAGTTAATATCAACAGTGATAAGTCATGTTAATAGCAAAACTTTCAACATGAGGTAATGAGAATGTCACTTTATCTTTATGATCTTCAGCTTGAAATCATATTGCCCCAGTCTAACCATGAGAAAACCATCAGACAAGTCCCAGTTGAGGGACACTCTACAAAATTCCTGGTTAATACTCCTTACAACTGTTAAGGTGTCCAAAACAAGGAAAGTCTGAGGAACTCTCAGGAGACATGATGACTGAAAGTAATGAGGTATTCTGGATTGGATTCTGGAAAGGAAAATGGCATTAGGTCAAAATAAGGAAATCCAGGTCAAATATGGGATTTAATTAAAAATTATGTATGAATATCAGTTCATTAGTTGTGAAAAACATAATAGCACCAGATGTTTATAGTAATGGAAACTGCTTGCAGTGTCCAGTTTCTCTTCACTACCTTTGTGACGTTTAAGTAAATCTAAAACTATTCCAAAATAAAGACGTTTAATGAAGAAATGAATGATTACAAATAAATGATTTCTGATTCAAAATAATTTACACTTGAAGAAAACAAAAAATATGTAAAATATAATCATTTTAGGTAATCCTAAATGGTTTAACATTTTATATACACAATTTTATTTTGATTAATATCTGTGACTATTATAGAATTGACTACAGTCATATCTTGTTTTATTGCTATTCACAAATATTGCATTTTTCCCAAAATGAAGGTTTGTGTCATCCCTGTGTAAGCAAGTCTATTGGCACCATTTTTCTAACAGCATTTGCTCAATTTGTGATTCTGTGTCACAATTTGGTAATTCTGGAAATATTTCAAGCTTTTCATTGTTATTATATTTGTTATGATGAGCTGTGATTAGTGATCTTTGATGTTACTATTATCATTGTTTGGGGGCTCCAAGAATTGCACAAATATAAGAAGGTGAACTTAATCAGTAAATATTGTGTGTGTTCTGACTATTCCACTGACTAGTCATTCCCTAGTTTCTCTACCTCTCCTCAGGCCTCCCTATACCCTGAGACACAACAATATTGAAATTAGGCCAGTTAATAACCTCTAAGTGTTCAAGTGAAAGGAAGAGTCATGTATCTCTTCCTTTAGGTCAAAAGCTAGAAATAATCAACCTTAGTGAGGAAAGCATGTTGAAAACTGAGAAAGGCTGAAAGCTAGGCTTGTTACACCAAAAATCCAAGTTGTAGATGTAATGGAAAAGTTCTTGAAGGAAGTTAAATGTGCTACTCCGGTGAACACACAAATGATAAGAAAATGAAGCAGCCTTATTGCTGATATGGAGAAAGTTTTAGTAGTCTGGGGAAAGTTTCAGTAGTCTGGATATAAGATCAAACCAGCCACAACATTCTCTTAAGCCAAAGTCTAATCCAGAATAAGGCCTTATTAACTCTCTTCTATTTTGTGAAGGCTGAGAGAGGTGGGAAGATATAGAAGGAAAGCTTGAAGCTAGCAGAGGTTTGTTCATGTGGTCAAAGGAGATAAGTTATCTCCATAACACAAAAGTGCAAGGTGAAGCAGCAAGTGCTGTTGTAGAAGCTGCAGCAAGTTATCCAGAAGATTTAGTTAAAATAATTCATGAGGGTGGCTACCCCAAACAACAGGTTTTCAATTTTGTCAAAACAGTCTTCTTTTGGAAGATGCCATCTAGGACAATCATAGCTAGAGGGGAGAAGTCAGTGCCTGGTTTCAAAGCTTCAAAAGACAGGCTGATACTGTTGTTAGGGGTTAATGTAGTTTGTGACTTAACTGGAAGCCAATACTCATTCACCATTCTGAAAATCCTAGGGCCCTTGAGAATTATGCTAAATCTCTTCTGCCTGTGCTCTGTAAATGGAACAACAAAGTTTGCATGACAGTACATCTGTTTACAACATGGTTTACTGAATATTTTAAGCTCATTGTTAAGGACTACTGCTCAGGAGAAAAAAAAACAAAAAGATTTCTTTCAAAATATCACTGTTCATTGACAGTGCACCTGGTCACCCAAGAGCTCTGATGGAGATGGACAGTGAGATGAATGGTTTTCATGCCTGTTTACACAACATCCATTTTTCAGCCCATGGATCAAGGAGTCATTTTCACTTTCAGGTCTCATGATTTAAGACATACATTTTTGTAAGACTATAGTTGCCATAGATAGTGATCCCTCTGATGGGTCTTGGCAGAGTTAATTGAAAACCTAATTGAAAAAAGTTAATTGAACAAAGAATTCACCATTCAAGTTGTCACTGAGAACATTCATGATTCATGAAAAGAGGTCAAAACATTAACATTAATAGGAGTTTGGAAGATGTCAATTCCAACCCTCCTGGATGACTTTGAAGGGATCAAGACTTCAATGGAGGAAGGAAATGCCAATGCAGTGAAAACAGCAAGAGAACTAGAATTAGAAGATGTGGAGCCTGAAGATGTGACTGAATTGCTGCAATCTCATTATAAAACTTGAATAGATGAGGAGTTTCTTCTTATGGATGAGCAAAAAAAAAAAAAACAAAAAACAAAACTGTTCTTGAGATGGATTCTACTCCTGGTGAAGACACTGAGAAGATTGTCGAAGACAACAAAAGATTTAGAATATTATGTAAACCTAGTTGATAAATAGCAGCAAGTTTTGAGAGATTTGACTCCAGTTTTGAAAGAAGTTCTACTGTGGGTAAACTGTTATTAAACAGAATTATATGCTACAGAGAAATTGCTCAGAAAAGAAAGTCAGTTGATGCAGTAAACTTCATGATCCTGTTTTAAGAAATTGCTGCAGCCACCCCAACCTTCAGCAGCCACCGCCCTGATCAGTCAGCAGCCATCAGCATTGAGGCAAGACCCTCCACCAGCAGAAAGATTATAACCTGTTAAATGCTCAGATGATGGTTTGATTTTTTTAGAAATAAAGTATATTTTAATTAAGGTATGCATGTACATTTTTTAGACATAATGCAATTGCACAATTAATACAGTCTCATGTAAACATAACTTTTATGTGCAATGGGAAACCAGAAAAAATTGTGTGAACATGCTTTATTGTGATTTACACTTATTGCGGTGGTCTGAAACCAAACCCACAATATCTCAGAGGTCTGCATGTACTAAGTATTTTAATTCATTAATTATACTGAAGAAAAGAATTTTCCAGTTAATGTCAGTGACTTACATTTGTAAAACACATTAAAATGTTTAATGAGCTTTCACATAAAACCATAAATATAACAGGACAAAACAAAAAAGCAAAAACAAAGTTAAACTATTATAAAACAAACATGCCTAATAATGTATATAATATTTTTCTTATAATCATGTAATGTGGTGAAATTTATACTAGAAATATATTATACTATATAAAAACATAATTTTGATAATTTCTAAATCATTTTATATTTTTATACATCTGTCAGCTAGGAAACTTGTATCAGAATCTGTCTGCTTGGCTCTTACTTTCCTTTTCTGGCACAAGCTTAATTATCCTGCATATACATGAGATCATGTGAATGAGTTCTGAACAATAGAAAATGGAAGTTTTTATCTTGCAGTTTGATCCATAAAAATGTCCTATAAACTTTTCACTCCCTTTTTAAAAAAGTTTATTGTAGTATAGTTGATTTACAATATTGTATTTAATTTCTACTATATAGCAAGTGACTCAGTCATATATATATTCCTTTTCATATTCTTTTCCATTATGGTTTATCACAAGATACTGAATATAGTTCCCTGTGCTATACAGTAGGACCTTACTGTTTATCCATTCTCTATATAATAGTTTGTATCTTTTAATTCCAAATTCCTAACCTTTCCCTCCCCTACGCCATCACTCTTGGCAACCATAAGTCTGTTCTCTATATCTGTGAGCCTGTTCTTGTTTCATAAATATATTCATATATATCATATTTTAGATTCCACAAATAATATCATATGATATTTGTCTTTCCCTGTCTGACTTACTTCACTTAGCATGATAATCTTTAGGGTCATCCATGTTGCTGCAAATGGCATTATTTCATTCTTTTTATAGCTGAGTAGTATTCCATAGTGTATATGTACCACATCTTCTTTATCCATTCCTCTGTCAGTGGACATTTAGGTCATTTCCATGGCTTGGATGTTGTAAATAATGCTGCAATGAACAAAGCAGTGCCTTTCATTCCCTTTCTTCTTCTTCATTCTTGTTGGAAATGAGATGTCTGAAAAACTAGAGAGACAGCCAGAAGACCATAGGTCCCTAAATAAATTCTCATGTAGAAAGACATCCATGGGCCAAGAACATTCCCATGCTCTGAGTGAAAAAACAACAAAGAAACAGAAAAGTTTGTTTTGTGTTAGACCACTAAAATTAAAAAGGGTTTCTCCTTTATAGCACTAACATCCTTTACTCTAAGAATTACTCCTTTAATGAACATAAAGTAGTCCTTGAAAATATCATCAAAATTAAGTTTTAAAAATCCCATGGATAAAAATAGTTTTCAAAAAATGTGTGTAATGTAGTTATAAATTCAGTTTCTATGTGAAATTTTTGTAATTTTTTTAAAATTTAGTAATTATTCTCTGTTCTAATTCTGTTAGCAATTGCGCAATCTATTTCAAAAAGAAATGAAAACAGCATATGCAAAAAAACAAAACAAAACAGCAAAAACATTCAAATAGTGAGATTAAGTTTAGTAAATATTTAGTTGAGTCAATAATTCAGTAAGGTTAGTTTTGTGTATTGAATAGACCCAGTTAACAAACTGTCCCATGGGGGATTTTCGAACCCCTCCCTGTTTGTACATCTCATGACCACAACTCACATCCTTTTGTGTACTGTTATTGACTGTTTCAGGCAGGATTTAGACTGCATTTAACTGCAAAACCTAAATTATTAATTATCTGGCTCTTTCAGAAAATGTTTGCTGACAGTTGGTATAGAAAAATACTCAAATAACCTATCTTGTAAGCTACGTGTTCTGGCTTTCTGTTGGT
The DNA here is from genome assembly GCF_000442215.2 of Lipotes vexillifer. Classification (NCBI taxonomy): domain Eukaryota; kingdom Metazoa; phylum Chordata; class Mammalia; order Artiodactyla; family Lipotidae; genus Lipotes; species Lipotes vexillifer. Next base: position 345,991 of record NW_006771873.1, read on the forward strand.
ATAGTCCATGTTTCATCTATTGGTTCTTTACCTGTGGTAACATATATTTTTTTAAAGTAATGTACAAGGTCTTTCTTTTTATAGGAAATATATAATTCTCCTCCACTGTACTAGATTAATATTATAATTGTTCCATCCTGAGTCAAATTTATGCCAGAAAAAATAATACATATAAATGTGAATTTATAAATATATAAGATTTTTTTTTAAATCTAAAAAATATGTATAGTTACTGTTTACCACATATGTGAATTTGTAAGGTATAGTTTATTTTAAGATAATACCCTAGTTGAAACATTTTGCTCTTTAGAGAGGTTATATCTCATTGTTAGTCATAACTTATTAAAACACACACTCAGAAAAAGGAATTTATCCAAAAAGTCAATTGTGATTATATAGTCCATTTATGGGGACAATGGAAAAGAATTAGAAAAATCTTTATATAATTACTCTGGAGAGCTGAATAATGAAGTGCTTTTATGTATGTTATTTTCTAGCATTATAATTACAGATCCTCCACAAAGAGTATAGCTTTCACTCATAATGTTTAATATTGTATATCTCTTTTGAAATCTGTAGATTTTGTTTGTTTGTTTGTGTTTTGTTTTGTTTTTTACAAAGCACAATAAATAGGGAAAATAAATTCCTTTATATAATCCTTCTTCCATGAGGGGTCCATCTGCTGGTTAATGGGTTGTTAGTTTTGATTTAATCTAGGCTCCCTGGCAAGTTCTAGCCTTAAAAACTGAACCTAAAAAATAAATATTAAAAAATGAATTTCCTTCTGAAGTAAAGACATTTATTATTTTGTTTTCTGTTTACTCTGAACTGAATTTTTCTTCAGCAATGAACAGAGAATTTTAATAAATACCAATGGGTTTTCACCTTCCCATAGAGGTAATTGTTATGATTTTCCTGAAGAGAACCTAATGCTTTTCATTTAACAGAGGAGGATATAGACTACATACATGTTTCACAAGTTTGGAAAGCACAATTTTCTATTTTAGTTAAAGCACAAAGATATAAATCAGTCATCCCCAATGATCACTACTGTCCTTCACTAGTCTACTCTCATGTCCTATCAGTGCTCCCCAGTGCCCTCTACTGAGCCTTCTGTGCCCAACACTTCTGAACAATGCAGTGATAGTAGTTTATCTTGCTATGCAAAACGTATATTAAGTGGGCATTTTTCATGTTTCCATGTGTGAAATAAATAGGGATAAATCGTACCTCAATGTGTAAATTTTCCTTTTACATATGAAATAAAAAATAAAATTATCGTTACTCACACATACGCACACACATCTGGAGCTAAGTACACTTGTTCATCTTCCCACCAGAATTAAATGCAATTGTTCATGTGGTCATGTTTTACAAATGTTAGTTATTACTCTTTGTTTAAAAGCCATAATCATTGCTAAATAGTAAGGCAGCTCTTGTCCAATCAGCAGTTTTAAATTCTAAAACTAATATCCATGAAATATGATGGAAGTAAAGGAAAGTTGTGAAGATGACTACATATAATGAAGTTGCTGCTCCTGGTAGAATTAGCTTGTGAAGCACTTAAAGGTGTAAAGCCTATTTCACAATTTGAAGTGCTTTCTTAGTAGACGAAGATGGTCACAACTCTCAAATTGCCTACATTGAACATTTAGTGACACTAAGTTAATGTGATTCTCTAGAAAATTATGACTGATAAATCCAAAATTTTAAGTGTATATTTACTGGAAACTAAACTATTGATAATTTTATAATTCTTAAAATGATCCATTTGCATATTGAATTTCATTAAGTAAAGCAATTCTAAAAGAAAATAATATTGCATATATCATTCTTAAAGCAATAGTCTTTCTATATCCATCATGTATTGGTGGTGAGAAATAAGTTGTTACCCTTTCTTTGCTAGAATATAAAAGTTTCCAATATCTAACACAAAGACAGGGCTTTGATGTAAATTTTTGTTTGGTTCTCAAGTAAGTAAGTGCTTAAACTAATGAGAATGCCATTTTAATAAGGCTAGGTATGAGCAAGTGGAATAGAAATATTGTCTGAGCAAATGTCTTGTCCGCTAAAGCTTTAATGACACCTGTCCCTAAATACGTAGCAATTAAGATAAAAAAGCAGAAATGGTAATCAGCCATTAACCATGTTTGCAAAAGAAAATAAACAAAAAAGAATGAAAACTCAGCCCAACAAAAATGCTTTAGTGTGTTGAAAGTCAGAGTAATAATGCTGTTTTGTGGATAGGACATTCTGTGATAGGAAAGTAGATTTAAGTACATATTTTTAAGTGCTGTAAAGTAAAAAATCCACAGCAAGACTAAACATTCCTGGAGGACAACATATTTCAGTAGGGCTATACAAGCAACAATCTCTAATGTTCTGAAGATTTCTTAAAGGCAACTACAGACAATTTGACCATACTAACAAAAAGTCAATTTCCTTTAATTATTTTAATGAAAGTAATAATATGAGTATTATTTTGGAGAGGTCAGATAAATGGGATGAACTATAAAGTACTGAGTTCATAATAATAATCTAATAGAAAATAATATTCATTTAATAGTTGATGTTCTCCACTCCCCCCAAAAAAATTAAAGGAACATATCAAGCACCATAAAAATAATTTAAAATTTGTACGCAAATTTCAACAGAAGAATAAAAGCTGAATCAACAAGATGGTTTTGCTATACCATTAAATGCACCAATAATCAAAATCAACCTTCAGATTCAATAATATGTGTGGGTCAGTAAATTACAGTTCATTATTTCAATGGAATATTAAAAGATCAAAATTAACTTCAAGATAATTTTCAGATACTTCAAAACATTAATAAATTGTGATACAATTTTAAGTTCCGAAGAAGTACAAAATTTTACATTATTTTTACAGCTTTGTAAAACATTGATGTCATTAAACCAAAAATTGAAAAAATATACCCTGGGACCCAAAAAAAGGCCAATGGTTTTGTGAAACTTAGCTTTGTTTTTCAAAATTCCTTTTACTATTATTTTTTAAACTTAGAAAATAGAGACTATCAGAACTGAGAAGCCCAGAGGAAACAAGTAGAGATTTTCTTAGAGAAAACCCAACTGAAAATGCCATTGAAACAATCTTGTGTATCCTGCCATGGAGAGAGGAATATAAAGTAAAATCACAAGTTTGAAAAAAAATACTTGATGTTGATGATCTTGTCTCCAATTTGTTCTGTGTAGATTCAATTAAAACAAGAAACATGAAGTACATATTGGTTTGACAATCAGTATCAGACACCTTCTTGGTGATGACATCATAACATTTAGTTTGATATAAATACTTAGATGCTGAGGTCATTTATACAGCAAGAATAAAGGGAACCTGAGTTGAGGATGGGTACTAGTTATAAAGAGAATTGATTCTTTTGGCTTCATTTATTAATTTATTTCTCTGTTTTTAGAATTCAGAGGTATTTCATACCTTGGTCAAATATTTATTTAATTATATGATTTCAATTGTATTTCTTATTAAGGGATCAGAACTATTATTTATCAGTTTGACACTCCCTATCCTTTTTCTTTATAACCTATATACTATTTAATTTGTATGGGTAATTACATTTGAGTACATCTTCTGTAAAAAAGCATACCAAGTGAAAAGATATTGTCACTAACTATAAGTATGGACATATTATATTCAAAGTGCTATGGAGTTCAACTGATAAGACATTGTAGATTTCATCCCATCTTGGTAACCTAATACATGCAATGATAGAATAGCAGGCTTGTCAGATTCAGAGACAGGCTTAAATATAACCTACATTTTATACTAATCACTTTTGATTTGAATTACCAATAGGAAATTGGTAATTCCTAGGATTAAATTACCAACACACCTTTGACTCTCTAACAACTAGGGAAAATTATGACTAAGTTGAAAATTACAGATAAAGAATGGTTTGCAACATATTTATAATAATTTGAAGTCTTTGCAAAATTGGAAAGTCATGATACTGCTATTTTTTTTAAAATTATTCCCTTTTTGGATTTCAGAATATTAATCACACTTAATTTTTGGTGTTATTCAGCACCCTGTCCTCAATCCTTTCACCTTTTCACTATATATGCTTTTCAGATTGATCAAATCTATCCACATGAGTTGACAAATTCATTTCCAGCATGTGGAAAATGGACTTTTCCCTTCAAACTGAAAGAGCTACATGTTGATGATTCATAAACTTTCATGCATATCTTAATACTATGAATGTTTCAGGAAGAAAATTCAAATAAAGTAACATAGAGTGACCAGAGAAAGAAAGCATGGGAATTCAAAGTGCTCAAAGATGTTCAGTGAAGCCAAAAGTTACCTTGAGAGCAATGAGGTTGGAGTATTAGGTACAGTCAAAATCAGAAATGCCATCTCAGGAATATTTGGGACAATGCAGTTTCATTAAATCTGGGAGATTTAATCAAATGTATATTTTGAGAGGTCATCCTATACTGTATTTCTTCTTTTTATTTTATAGAAGGGTTACATATGGAATAGAGAAGAAAGTTAAGTGCTTGCAATAATCAAGCTGCTGTTTACAGTGTAGATATGAAAACTAGGCTTGAAGTAACTGGATGATTTTAGAAGATATTTAGGTAATAACCCAAACAGCCTAGGCTTTTATGATGTTCGGAAGTGTAAAGCAAGGAAGAGAAAAAATCATGCTCAAATACCCAGGGTGGATAAGAGATTTATTGCTCTGGGGCCACAGGAGTAAAAGCAGTGTGTTTAATGAAGACACAAAGCAGCAGCCCTTTGGACATACTGAGTGTGCAAGACTTTAAACTATTAAAGTAGAAGTTTCCCTTGAATAATCCTAATCTGTGTGCCTGAAGCAGAGAGGAGAGTTCTGCAGGGCCTGTAGTTCCTAAGACATTATTTAGGAAGTGACAAAGGAAAGAATGACAAAGGAAAGACAGGCACTGAGAAAAATCAAAAATGTAGGGATGGATAGACAGGAAATATACCATGAGAAGCAGAAGGAAAAGGAAGAGAAGAGAGGGTATCAGTAAGAAGAAATGGTAAGAAAGTGTCAAATATTGTTGGACAGTCCAGCACGATTTTGTGTGCAAATTGCCCAGAAAAAAAGTATTACTCGAAAAACATTGAAGACTTTCATAAGAAAAGTTTCAGTGGAGTTTAGTGTCATTGGTGATGTTGGAGGGGGGTGGGGGAGGGTATATAGATGAAATGAGAACGTGGAGGAAGCAAGATGAGATTACTCCCTGAGAATGTCTGCCAGGTCAGGGGGAAATAGTTATAAGTCTAAAGGGGAGGAGCATGAGACAAAGGAAACATTTTTTTTTTCTCTGAGATTTGAATTGGTTCATGGAGTGTATGGATATCTCCTGTTTGCTTTACAGATCTACTGTGTCCAGGAAGTTAAACCATATTATGTATATTTCTCTTGCTTTCATTCGAGTTTGGCAAATGAGAGGCCCTGTAAAGTAAGAGGAAAGGAGCAGGGCACAGATGTTGATTCCTTCACTTCATTTGTGGGTTCCCATGAGCTGTTGTGCCCCTTCACTGACCACATCACATTGCTCCCAAGCCTCAGTCTCCACAGAGCCTCCCTGGCTTGGGTTCAAGTACAATCCACTCAACCCCTCAGGCTGACTGGCAGAAAAGATCCTACTCTGTCCTTCGGTTTTTCGTATACCTGCCACCCATTTGTAAATAGTCTTCTATTAAAATAGCTTCAAATTTATTATTTCGAGTGGGCAATCTCATTCCTGCCAGGATCCAATCACACTTAGTAATCTTTGTGTACGCATGGGATGATCTTAATACAAGTGTAAAGAAAAAATATTTAGGAAAAAGAGAATAATCAACAGAGAGAAGGCAGTGTGGTAGGACAAAGATCTAGAAATCTAGGGACAACATTAGCTTTAGATAGGAAAAGGGACAGATATGTCATTAAATAATAAATTAATCAAATGGAAAGAACAGATGGAGATATTTGTCAGAGTAGAGATTGCGGTAGAAATCTGGGGGAGTTATCATCTGATGACATCTATTTTCTCTAGAATTCAGAAGTGTGGTTATTTTCTGTGAGTGATGGGAACAGTAATATAATTGAGAATTCAAGGAGAGTGTAAAATACTTCACATTTAATTGAATATATATTTTCCTGCATGCTGACACATTGACTTTCATTGAAAAATTATCCTTGTAGCCATATTGTTCTATAGGAACTGCTATTTTGACTAGAGTTTTCATCTTCCCTAACCCAGAATCAGGGACCATTCTTAGGATTTAGATAGGGGACTTTGAGAAAATGCTGCTCAGACTATGTTTGGCATTGAAAATGTGAAATGTAATCCACAAAAATTGGCAGAAAGTTTCTCAAGTTAGGGGAAGATGTTTGAAGAAATATAAGAATTTGAAGAAAGGGAGAAGCAGAAAGATAATGGGGGAGAGCTAAAGATAGAGACAATCAAACGTGGCAGAGTTCCCATCCCTAATGTATCTGGGCCAATTGCATTTTTGCCACTCCCATGGTTTGTTGTTTAAAGGAATAAATTTATCATTGTACTAGTGCTGATCCTACTGGGTTCTGCCTCTTTTCTCAAAAAGATAAAAAATAAAATAAAATAAAGTCTTCATTTGTGAAAACTTAGGCAGTATTGAAGTTCAGTCAAAGGTAGAGATCATACATTTAAGCTGGCATCAGTCTTCAGATATGTGTGATCTTCCTCCATCAGTGCTGAGCAGCTGAAGTAGAGAGAATAAGAGAGTTGGATTAACTAGGAATTGAGGAAATTAAGGGAAATTTACTTTTTTGTGTGTGCCAGTGAATGATAAGTGGAATTCAGCCCCACTTCTTGACCTTGAAGTTTCAGTGGTGTACACAAAATTGCTGCCCTGAAGAGGGCTGGAAGCAGTATGGCATAACTACAATGGAGATGGTTTTAACAAAGCAAGAAGGTAAAGGCTACACTCAATAAATATATAGGAAGGTTGTTAATTGCACAAGGAATGCAATGACAATAGCAGTAGGAGTTTGGTTCATGAAAGAAGAAGCATAATACTGAATAAAGGGATTAGAAAAAATGCACTGTAAAGATTTTATGTTGGCAATTATCAGAGTTTTCAGAGATATGAGATAAACTAGACTTAAGAAGACACACACAAAAGGGGCAAGATTAATCCTAGAGACTCTGGTAACAGTGGAATAGTATATAGACAAGCATTCATCAGATGACAATTGTAAACTCTGAACAAATTACAAAAGCAACTATCTGAAAGAGTGATCAGTAGCAGGCAGACATTGGAGAAGAGTCAAACCATAAATGAAAGAAACTCTAACTGGATAAAAATTTGTGCTTATATGGCTTCTCACCTGAGGGCACCTTCAGTCCGCTCTGTATTGGCAGTGGAAGCAATAGTAGAAAGCTACAATTTTTCAAGTGTGAAGAATCAGAGGACAGTCTGAGACTTCCATAATAGCATAAAAATGACCCAAGAAAAGAGGGAAGAAAATATAAAGGAGCACTAAGATCTCATATGACGGTACTAATCCTGGTTAATGCCTGAACAGCACACTTGTAGGGAAATTCTAAGGTTCCCTCTGAAAGCAACCAATAAAAATATGAAGAGCTAAGTAGTTTCAGCTGCTTCCAAACCAGCGATGCAGAATTTGGAATTTTAGTTCAACCATGCTAACATCATACCACAATTAATAGCATCATTACTTAGAGGAACAAAACAGAATGCAAGGGCAACACAGAATATCTTCACAATGCCAAGAATGAAATTAAATGTTACTAGAAAGATTTCAGTATTAGAATACCTTCACTTTAAGACATCTTGAAGGAAGTTCTTTAAGCTGAAGGGAAATAACACCAAATGGAAACTCAGATTTATAAGCAGACATGAAGGCCTTGAAAATGGGAAATATCTAAGCAAATGTACTAGAATATATAAAATTTCTTCTCTTAATTTATTTAAAACACTACAACTGTTTCAAGTGAACTTTGCAACACTGAATTGTGGGAAATATAACATAAATATGTATAATAGATATGACAACAATAGTATAGCAAATGGGGCAAATGGAACTATATTGGTGTGATATTTGTATATCTTATGTGAAATAGCACAAATTAACTCTAAGTAGACTATACAAACGGGAACAATTTAAAAATAATGTAACTAGGTATGGGTATGATTAAAACCAATAAATTTGTTTAAATAAAAGTATTTAACAAAAAGGAAAACAGGAAAATATAGAGTAAAATAAAAATGAAACAAACAATAGGACAAATTGGAAACAAAAGCCAAACGGTGGACAAAAATTCAATCACAGCATAATTACATTGAATGATAATGAGTTAAAAAAAATCAAATGAGGTTCACATTGTCCAATTTATTTAGACTTTAATTAGTCTCAAGAATGCTCATAAATATAAAGGCATAGATAAGTTGAAAAAAGGATAGATGTATACTATTTTAAAACAGCATAAAAATTGATGAAGCTATATTTGTTACCAAAAGTGGGGTCAGACTGCTCACCTCTCAAAAGCCAATAAAGGGGCAAGGCTGATAGAAAGAAAAGTTTGCTTTATTTCGGATGCCAGCAACCAGCGCAGTCCTGTCCAAAGGCCGACACCCCTCCCCCACCCCTGGCAATCAGTAGGCAAGAGCTTTTATAGACAGAGGGAGGGGGCTACTTGCAGAAACAGCACAGTCAGCTCTGACAGTCATCTTGAGATTGATCATGCAGTCGTCTGATCAGCATCATCTTGATTGTCTTAAGTACAATTAGTCTTCAGTTCCAGGGTTGATTTGTTCCCATTTCTCTGAGGCCAGTTCTTGGAATTGTGACAGGTTATGTCATGGCTACAGTCTGGTCATCATGGAGTTAACTTCTTCCACCTGGTGGGGATTTCATCATCTACAAAACAGCTCAAAGTATGTGGTTCAGAATTATATCTATAGCCTTTGAAGAGAAGATAAAGGTCCTTGACTTTACTTACTGAGTACACTATTATTATTTGGTTTTGCTGGACTGTTTTCCTTGCTTCTGCATTTTCTCACTTTTCTGATCAAACTTACTCTTTGACTAAAATTTTTCCACAGACAAAAGGCAGGCAGAGGACACTGGCGGGAGGGAGGGGTGGGGGCAAGGACCACAGGGTCCTGCTCGGTGTCATATTCATCTTAGAAAAAATACATTCAGGACCAGAAGTAGAATGTGAATGTCACAGTAATAAAAGATTGATTCATCAGTGATTCCAGCAAGCAATATGAAGAGTGGGGACCACCCACTAATTGCACAGGTTGTTGTTGTAAGTCTCTATGTGGATCAGTGATCTGTTCCATAGGTAAAGATAATTGAAACATAAATTCCTATCTAGAAGTGCTCTCGTAACTAAAACCTAATAAATGTGGCATTGGGGCGATTTGGGAAGAGGATGCAAGGATGGTGAAGCAATTCTAATGACATCCAGAAGAGCAGTGAGGAAACTATCAGAGGCTCAACAAGGAGAAGGATATCACGTATGACCACAAGCTCGCAAGATCCTTACCCATGCTAAAGTGACAGAAGATATGCACAATGACCTCAGAAACTTGGCAAAGAAGATTCCAGGGCACAATGTTGAAATTACCCAGTAGTGTAGTTTAATGGACTTTGATAAACTAGGAGGGGAAGGAGATGAGCTAACAATGAGCCTGTTTTCAACCAGATTTTAGAAAAACTATTTTTAACCGAGGACTGCTGTGCTGAAAAATAAATATGATTGTAATTTCCAGGCTCTCAATCTGGCAAAGATTTTCAAAATGGGCTCAGGATAATGATCAAATCTAGGATATTGCCAGTAAAATTAGGCTTCATGGGCGATATCAAGGGTGCATGGCTTTAAAACCCTTTGTTAAGAGTATAGAGTCAGTTAAGGCAGAGACATGTAAACCCCCTAAACTAGAAAAAAACACTTCTCAACACCTTGAGGACAACACCTAACTCTCACACCAAGGTAGAGAGGAACTAATTGAAAGCTGTGTATGGGTCTGGCAGGAAGGAAGCTGAGAAAGTCATTGCTTAGGGCTTAGGTCAGAGCAGGGTTCACAGAACGACTGGGGACCAGGCTTTACTCTGTACCTTCCTCCTCAGTTTTGTATATTGACAGTGTGGGCAAGCAGATAACTTGTCTTTTAATCAAATTGTCTCCAAGTCAGGACAAGCCAAATGCAAGCGCTAAAACAGAGAAAATATATTCAAGTAGCTTCTTTGACATGTGAGCTTAAACGATGGCCAAGATTGCAAGCTAGGGTTGCAAGCTAATTCCAATGGGGCAGAGTATTTGTGAAGGAAAAGAATATATCTTTCACATCAGAGGTGTGAGTTGTAGTTTCCAGAGATTGGATTGTGGTATTTAATTTCTTAAAATAGTCACTGATTACCCCTTTGGTCAACTGGAGCTGGTTGACCACCCTTCTGTCCTTGTGGCCCTCCATATAACTAGCTTAGGCTTCTTTACAACATGGTAGTCCAAGGGTAATCATATATATATAATTTTTAAACAGTGGTACTCAGATAGAGATGATTTGGCCTTCCAGAGGACCTTTGGCAAATCCTAGAAATTATATATATATATGGCTCAGCGGCCATGGCTCATGGGCCCAGCCGCTCCGCGGCACATGGGATCCTCCTGGACTGGAGCACGAACTCGTGTCCCCTGCATCGGCAGGCGGACTCTCAACCACTGCGTCAGCAGGGAAGGCCTTAGAAATATTTTTGGTTGTCAGGACTGGAGGGGTGAGATGGGCATCTAGTGGTTATGTTATGGGTAGAATTGTGTCCTCCTCAAATTTATATGTTGAAGTCCTAACCCCTAGTACCTCAGAATGTGACTTTATTTGGAAATAGGGTCCTCTCAGGCATAAGTAGTTAAGATGAAGTCACATTGGTGTAGGATTGACCTTAATCCATATGGCTTTTGTCTTTATCAAAACGGAAAATTTAAACAGACACACACTGAATGAGATCCCCAGTTGAACATGAAGGCAGAGATTTGGGTTATACTTCTACAAACCATGGAACACCAAAGACTGCTAGCAATCCGAATATTGAATGGGAGAGAGGAGTGGAACAGATTCTTTTTCAAAGCCCTCAGAAAGAACCTAACCTGTCAACACCTTGATCTTGGATTTCTTGCCCCTCCAAAACGTGAGATAATAAATTTCTGCTTTTTAAGTCTCCCAAGCTGTGGTGAAGCCTTAGCAAACTGTACAGGTGGAGGCAAAGGATACCATAAAACACTTTATAGCAGACAACAACAAACAAGGATTTGGTGAAAATATCAGTACTGCTGATATTGAGAAACCTTGTTCTTAGAGCAAATGTTTGGGGGAAGGAACAAGAAACTGCCAGCCTCTTAAGAACTTTGCTGCAAAATTAGTAAGTAACAGTTGTGTAGGGCAGACCATTCCCAGAGCTCATCCAGATTCAGGAAGAGGGCACAGTCCTTCCCTGCGCAGTCTGCACATGGCCACAGAGTATGTACATGCCATCTACATGCAGAATCCACACTTTCCTCCAAGTCTTCTTCTGTCATAGCATCAGGCTTGTGTTGAGGTTAGAAAATAGAAATTTATAAAAAGTCCTTATACAAAAGCTACAAAAGCATAGAAACTTAGGACTGAATTAAAATTAAGAATGTGTACGCAGAAAAGTGTAAAACACTGCTGAGAAAAAATTTAAAAATATTTATACAGATGGAAATAATGTAACCTGATCATACCTTGGAAGAATATATCTATAAATTCAATTCAATGTGTGCTATAATACATGTGTGTGTGTTATTTTTTAATTGACAACTTAATTTAAAATAGGGAAATGTATGAACTTACTATGGCAAAGCAATCTACTAAATAAAAGAACAAGTCTTTTGGAAGTTATAATATCTGACTTCATGACTTAATATCAAAAGAATATTTTACCAGAAATAAAGGAAGAAAGGAAGAGAAGGAGGGAGGGAGAGAGGAAAATTGATCAATGAAAGTGAAATGAGATTCCAGAAATAGAATCATACTTATACAATTAGTTCATTTTCAACAAAGGATATGAAGCAATTCAACAGGAAAATGCACGTTTTTTTCAGCAAATTGTAATGGAATAAGTAGGTATTTATATGGGGGAAAAAATGGCATTGACTTCTACCTCATACCCTACATTCACGTTATTTATTATACAATACTAGAATATGGCAAGTGCTATTAGATGATTGGATGAAATTACTAGGGTTGAACAAGTAAGTAAATAAATTGTAGATAATGGGAACCAAGCTGCTTACTGTCAGAGAAAAACATTGTAAATAAGTAAGTGAGGAAGGCTGGAACAGTCCATGTTGTGATGGCTTAGTCAGAGATATCTGAATGGGTACTTGGTTCCTGACAGTATTTCCAAAGTGTTAGGTAGACTTTTGGACTGTGCTCTCTCTTCTATGTGTTTGAACAAATGTATTCAGCATTATAGTATCATACAGAATATTTTCATTGCCTGAAAAATCCTCTGTGCTCTGCCTATTCGTCCTTCTCTCCTCATTATTCTCTGGCAACTGCTAAAAATTTTATTGTCTCCATAGAGTTTCCTCTCTTCCAGAATGTCATATAGTTGGAATCACACAGTATGTAGATTTTTCAGGTTAACTTCTTTCACTAAGTAATATTCATTCAAGGTTTCTCCAAATCGTTTTGTGGCTTGAGAGTTCATTTCTCTATAGTAATGCATAATATTCCATTGTCTGGATGTATCATTATATTAATTCATTCACCTAATCAAGGGCATCTTGAGTTGCTTTCAACTTTCGGCAATTATGAATATAGCTGCTATAAACATCTGTGTGAAGGTTTTCGTATGGACACAAGTTTTCAGTTCCTTTAGGTGAATACCAAGGAACTTGATTACTGGGTCATATGCCAAAGTATGTTTATTTAAACTGCCAAACTGTCTAGCAAGTAGCTGTGCCGTTTTTCATTCTCACCAGCAGTGAATGAGGGTTCCTGTTGTTGCACATCCTCACCAGCATTTGCTGTTGTCAGTGTTTTTGTATTTTGGCCATTTTAATACATGTTAAGTGGTATCTCATGGTTGTTTTAATTTGCATGTCCTTGATGACATGTGATGTACAGCATATTTTCATATGTTTGCTTGCCATCTGTATATCTTCTCTGGTGAGGTTTAATTATTATCATTTTTCTTAGTGAAGAAGCACAGTCTGAGGAAGATACTTGGGCAAAGATATCAGTTGCTGGCCAGGATTTCTTAATTCTTTAGTTAAGAATTACTAAGTGCTGGATGGGATTCCAGGGATATTCCTTAAAGGTAGCTGACCCAGTTGGGAGATGTGCTATTTCTGCCCTTCAACTTTGCTTTTTCTGCTGTCTGGAACTTGGATATGATGGCTGAGCACCAGCAACCATATTAGACCATGAGGAGTCTTTGAAGATGGAAACTGTGCCCCAGGATGGTAGAGCAGATGAACTGAGGAAGGAAGAAGGTTTCTAGAGAACCCCATAATAGCCACAGATTACTTACCTCCAGACTTCTTTTATGAGAAAAAGAAACATCTCTGCTGTATAACTGGTGTCCCCAACAGGTATACATGTGGCCTGTTATGAACCGGGCTGCACAGCAGGAGGTTATTGGTGACTGAGTGAGCAAAGCTTCATCTTACGCCCCCATCACTCCCTATCATTCACATTACCTCCTGAACTGTACCCCTCTACCCACCCCTGTCCATGGAAAAATTGTCTTCCAAGAAACTGGTCCCTGGTTCCAAAAATTGGGGGACCACTGCTGTATAAGACACACTAGTTTTGGACATTTTATTATAAGTAAATATACTTCTGTCTGAAAGAGATGCAGTAACAGAAAGACCTCAACCTCTGGTGAATTTCCATGCCTATAAAATGTTCTGTCAAGTGAGGGCTAGGGCATATAGCATGGACTTAGCATTCTTCCTGGACTGTGACCTTATATTATAGACCTATAAAAGAAATGAGAAATCACCTGTCCTACCTATGAGTGAGTGGCTCCTTGATGGGCCAACAGGTGCCATACAGCTCAGACAGGGGAAGGGGGCACACAACAGAAAACATAGAAGGAGTTACAGTAAAATTATGTTATGAAATGTGATACTAAATAGAGCATGTCTTTGGGATACTCACAAATATTCAGTAACAACTCTTGTGTGGGACAAGGGAGGAAACTGCTGACACATTTGATTGAATAAATTGATACATTTGTTCTCAAAAGGAATCATGTTAATTTATAGTTAGTAATATCTGATATATTCTAATCATGCAGATTTTAATGGTTTTCTAATGATAGATTCTAATGATGATTCGAATAGTATTTTCTAATCATATTACCCAGGGTGTGAGCTGTCCTGTGGAAGCATCCTTGATTATTCTGCTTACCCCTGGTAACTAACTTGAGTCATGCATGGGCCTTCAATAGAATGGTCACCACAAGAAGCAGCTCTGAACCAGGCTCAGGCAACTCAGACCCAGCTCTGGGGCATCCTAAGCCACGTGTTTCCACAGGCATTGTATTAACAATGGGTGCTCTCAGCACTGACCAGAACCCCAGCATGACCCCTGGACCTCTCAGGGATGGGATGTTGATCAATTCTTAACAAGAGTGTGCCTGGCTCCACTCAGCCTTCTTTGGACACCACTTAGCCTCCTTGGGTTTCTACTCCCTAACAGTGAAGGATAGTGTGTCCATTGCTCCTTTAAATCACTCCCTCCAGGACCTACATCTCCCTGAATGTTGGATGCTCATTTCCATGGAGTCATGAACTCTCAGGGCTGCTGGAGACCCTACAAGATCATTTATTTCATTAAGGCCTCTCTGAAGGAAATCTGTGGCTTCATAATAACCTACACTCCACCCACAAGGGAGCAACCAAACTTACTAGGTATGAAACAGTAAGCAAATGAGTTATTTGCTGTTTAGGGTTGAGGGTTGAACTGCATCCCCCTAAAAAATATATGATGAAGTTCTAACCCCTGGTACCTGTGAGTGTGCCCTTATTTGGAAAGAGGGTCTTTGCAGATGTAGTTACTGAACACAAGGTTATAGTGAAGTAGTGTGGGTACCAATCCAAAGACTGGTGCCCTTATAAGAAGAGAAAACAGACACACAGCAGAGAAGGCCCTGAGAAGACAGAGACAGAGATTGGAGGGATGCAGCCACAAATCAAGGAATGCCAAGTATTGCCAGCAACCATCAAAGCCAGAAAAGAAGGATCCTCCACTAGAGCCTTCAGAGAGAACAGAGCCTACTCACACCTTGATTTCAGACTTCTAGTCTCCAGAAGTATGAGAGAACATGTAGCAACTGCTGTCTTGTTTGCAGCCCATCCTTCAGTGTACAAATGCCTTACCACATGTGTGCCTATAACTTTGCTCATGAGCCTCCTCTTCCTGGAAACTCCAAACACTTGTTCTGTTTTCTGGAGAATGCCTACTGCAGAATTCAAGCTTATGACATTTAATACCTGAATTAGTTATATATTTCCTAATAATATCCTTGTTCTGTTTATTAAACCAACAGTAGATAGCATTAGCAAATATAAATCATCATAGTAGAAAACATATGTTAAGACTTTATGAATGAAATAAGTGACAGCAGAGGTCTCTTTCAATCTTTGCAAAGAAAGATATTGAAGAATTACTAAATGGTCACAGAAAGGTCAATGGCTGGTGAAAAATTAGAGGCAGTAACACAGGACTGCATAATAAAAATGCATTGGCAATTTAAAGTAATGTTGGTATAACTTAACTATCAGAAATGTTGTATTTATGAACTGAGTTTCAAAGTATACCCTGTATATGAGTGACGTGTACTAATCTTGAGATGCTTGTGTTGGAGGATCCCTACCATGAGCAGGCTTTTATAATGACCCTTCCTTTGTGCTCCAGCGTACCCTTACTAGGGTTTAATTTAAACAAGCCTTGCATTCAGGCACACATCTGTTTGTTATCAAACATTCAAGATCCATGAGGCCTGGACTTATTTTATTTTTCCCTTTTTCTTTTTTTATATCTTTATTGGAGTATAATTGCTCTACAATGCTGTGTTAGTGTCCACTTTATAACATAGTGAATCAGGGTTTCGGTTTTGGTCGGAGCTCAGGGAGAGGACTGGGGTTGGCGACTTGAACATAGCCCGAAGGGGTTAGTGCGCCACGGCTAGCCGGGAGGGAGTCCGGGGAAAAGGCTGCACCTGCTGAGGAGGCAAGAGACTTTTTCTTGCCTCTGTGTTTCCTGGTGCGCGAGGAGAGGGGTTTTAAGAGCGCTGCCTAAAGGAACTCCAGAAACGGGCGCGAGCCGCGGCTAAAAGCTCGGACCCCAGAGATGGGCGGGAGACGCTAAGGCTGCTGCCGCCGCCACCAAGGGGCCTGTGTGCGAGCACAGGTCACTATCCACACCCCTCTTCCGGGGAGCCTGTGCAGCCCGCCACTGCCAGGTTCCCGGGATCCAGGGACAATTTCTCAGGGAGAACACACGGCGGGCCTCAGGCTGGGGCAACGTCACGCCGACTTCTGCCGCCGCAGGACCGCTCCGCACTCCGTGCCCCTCCCTGCCCCCGGCCTGAGAGCGCCAGAGCCCCCGAGTCAGCGGCTCCTTTAACGCCGTCCTGTCTGAGCAAAAAGCAGACGCCCTCCAGCGACCTACACGCAGAGGCAGGGCCAAGTCGAAAGCTGAGCCCCTGTGAGCTGTGAGAACAAAGAAGAAAAAGGGAAATCTCTCCCAGCAGCCTCAGAAACAGCGGATTAAAGCTACACAATCAATTTGATGTACCCTGCCTCTGTGGAATACATGAATAGACAGCGAATCATCCCAAATTGAGGAGGCGGACTTCTAGAGCAAGATCTATGATTTTTTCCCCTTTTCCTCTTTTTGTGAATGTGTATGTGTATGCTTCTGTGTGAGATCTTGTCTGTATAGGTTTGCTTCCACCATTTGTCCCAGCGTTCTATCCGACCATTTTTTTTTTTAATTTTTTTCTTAATAATTAATTTTAATTTAAAGAACTCTGTTATACTTTACCTTCTTTCTATCTTTCCTTCCTTCCTTCCCTTTTTGAGACAACGAATCGTCCCAAATTGAGGAGGTGGACTTGGAGAGCAAGTTTTATGATTTTTTCCACTTTACCTCTTTTTGTGAGGGTATATGTGTATGCTTCTATGTAAGATTTTGTCTCTATAACTTTGCTTCCACCATTTGTCCTAAGGTTCTATCCTTCCCTTTTTTTTTTCCTCTAAATAATTATTTTTTTAATTCAATAACTTTATTATACTTTATTTTATTTTACTGTATCTTCTTTCTTTCTGTATTTTTTCCTTCCTTCCCTCATTCCTTCCTTCCTTCCCTCCTCCCTCCCTCCCTCCTTTCTTTCCTTCTTGCCTTCTTCCTTTCTTTTCTTCTTTCTTTCTTTCTTCCTTCCCTCCTTCCTTCCTTCCCTCCTCTCTTTCTTTCTTTCTTTCTTTCTTTCCTATTTCCTCCTACTTATACTAATTCTCTCTACTTTCTCTCCCTTTTATTCTGAGCCGAGTGGATGAAAGGCTCTTGCTGCTCCAGCCAGGAGTCAGGACTCTGCCTCTGAGGTGGGAGAGCCAACTTCAGAACACTCGTCAAGAAGAGACCTCCCAGCCCCACATAATATCAAACGGCGAAAATCTCCCAGAGATCTCCATCTCAACACCAGCACCCAGCTTCGCTCAACGACCAGCAAGCTACAGTGCTGGACAACCTATGCCAACCATATAGCAAAACAGGAACACAACCCCACCCACTAGCAGAGAGGCTGCCTAAAATCATAATAAGTCCACAGACACCCCAAAACACACCACCAGACGTGGACCTGCCCACTAGAGAGACAAGATCTAGCCTCATACACCACAACACAGCCACTAGTCCCCTCCACCAGGAAGCCTACACAACGCACTGAACCAACCTTAGCCACTGGAGACAGACATCAAAAACAACGGGAGCTACGAACTTGCAGCCTGCAAAAAGGTGAACCCAATCACAGTAAGATAAGCAAAATGAGAAGACAGAAAAACACACAGCAGATGAAGGAGCAGGATAAAAACCCACCAGACCTAACAAATGAAGAGGAAATAGGCAGTCTACCTGAAAAAGAGTTCAGAATAATGATAGTAAAGATGATCCAAAATCTTGGAAATAGAATGGACAAAATGCAAGAAGCAGTTAACAAGGACCTAGAAGAAATAAAGATGAAACAGACAATGATGAACAACACAATAAATGAAATGAAAAATACTCTAGATGGGATCAATAGCAGAATAAATGAGGCAGAAGAACGGATAAGTGACCTGGAAGATAAAATAGTGGAAATAACTACTGCAGAGCAGAATAAAGAAAAAAGAATGAAAAGAACTGAGGACAGTCTCAGAGACCTCTGGGACAACATTAAACGCACCAACATTCGAATTATAGGGGTTCCAGAAGAAGAAGAGAAAAAGAAAGGGACTGAGAAAATATTTGAAGAGATTATAGTTGAAAACTTCCCTAATATGGGAAAGGAAATCGTTAATCAAGTCCAGGAAGCACAGAGAGTCCCATACAGGATAAATTCAAGGAGAAATACGCCAAGACACATATTAATCAAACTGTCAAAAACTAAATACAAAGAAAGCATATTAAAAGCAGCAAGGGAAAAACAACAAATAACACACAAGGGAATCCCCATAAGGTTAACAGCTGATCTCTCAGCAGAAACTCTACAAGCCAGAAGGGAGTGGCAGGACATACTGAAAGTGATGAAGGAGAAAAACCTGCAACCAAGATTACTCTACCCAGCAAGGATCTCATTCAGATTTGATGGAGAAATTAAAACCTTTACAGACAAGCAAAAGCTGAGAGAGTTCAGCACCACCAAACCAGCTTTACAACAAATGCTAAAGGAACTTCTCTAGACAAAAACACAAGAGAAGGAAAAGTCCTATAATAACGAACCCAAAACAATTTAGAAAATGGGAATAGGAACATACATATCGATAATTACCTTAAATGTAAATGGACTAAATGCTCCCACCAAAAGACACAGATTGGCTGAATGGATACAAAAACAAGACCCATATATATGCTGTCTACAAGAGACCCACTTCAGACCTAGAGACACATACAGACTGAAAGTAAGGGGATGGAAAAAGATATTCCATGCAAATGGAAACCAAAAGAAAGCTGGAGTAGCAATTCTCATATCAGACAAAATAGACTTTAAAATAAGGACTATCAGAAGAGACAAAGAAGGACACTACATAATGATTAAGGGATCGATCCAAGAAGAAGATATAACAATTGTAAATATTTATGCACCCAACATAGGAGCACCTCAATACATAAGGCAAAAACTAGCAGCCATAAAAGGGGAAATCGACAGTAACACATTCATAGTAGGGGACTTCAACACCCCACTTTCACCAATGGACAGATCATCCAAAATGAAAATAAATAAGGAAACACAAGCTTTAAATGATACATTAAACAGGATGGACTTAATTGATATTTATAGGACACTCCATCCAAAAACAACAGAATACACATTTTTCTCAAGTGCTCATGGAACATTCTCCAGGATAGATCATATCTTGGGTCACAAATCAAGCCTTGGTAAATTTAAGAAAATTGAAATTATATCAAGTATCTTTTCCGACCACAACGCCATGAGATTAGATATCAATTATAGGAAAAGAGCAGTAAAAAATACAAACACATGGAGGCTAAACAATACACTACTTAGTAACGAAGTGATCACTGAAGAAATCAAAGAGGAAATTAAAAAATACCTAGAAACAAATGACAATGGAGATACAACGACCCAAAACCTATGGGATGCAGCAAAAGCAGTTCTAAGAGGGAAGTTTATAGCAATACAAGCCCACCTTAAGAAGCAGGAAACATCTCGAATAAACAACCTAACCTTGCACCTCAAGCAATTAGAGAAAGAAGAACAAAAAAACCCCAGAGTTAGCAGAAGGAAAGAAATCATAAAAATCAGATCAGAAATAAATGAAAAAGAAATGAAGGAAACAATAGCAAAGATCAATAAAACTAAAAGCTGGTTCTTTGAGAAGATTAACAAAATTGATAAACCATTAGCCAGACTCATCAAGAAAATAAGGGAGAAGACTCAAATCAATAGAATCAGAAATGAAAAAGGAGAAGTAACAACTGACACTGCAGAAATACAAAAAATCATGAGGGATTACTACAAGCAACTCTATGCCAATAAAATGGACAATCTGGAAGAAATGGACAAATTCTTAGAAATGCACAAACTGCCAAGACTGAATCAGGAAGAAATAGAAAATATGAACAGACCAATCACAAACACTGAAATTGAAACTGTGATTAAAAATCTTCCAACAAACAAAAGCCCAGGACCAGATGGCTTCACAGGCGAATTCTATCAAACATTTAGAGAAGAGCTAACACCTATTCTTCTCAAACTCTTCCAAAATATAGCAGAGGGAGGAACACTCCCAAACTCATTCTACGAGGCCACCATCACCTTGATACCAAAACCAGACAAGGATGTCACAAAGAAAGAAAACTACAGGCCAATATCACTGATGAACATAGATGCAAAAATCCTCAACAAAATACTAGCAAACAGAATCCAACAGCACATTAAAAGGATCATACACCATGATCAAGTGGGGTTTATTCCAGGAATGCAAGGATTCTTCAATATACGCAAATCTATCAATGTGATTAACCATATTAACAAATTGAAGGAGAAAAACCATATGATCATCTCAATAGATGCAGAGAAAGCTTTTGACAAAATTCAACACCCATTTATGATAAAAACCCTGCAGAAAGTAGGTGTAGAGGGAACTTTCCTCAATATAATAAAGGCCGTATATGACAAGCCCACAGCCAACATCATCCTCAATGGCGAAAAACTGAAAGCATTTCCACTAAGGTCAGGAACAAGACAAGGTTGCCCACTCTCACCACTCTTATTCAACATAGTTTTGGAAGTTTTAGCCACAGCAATCAGAGAAGAAAAGGAAATAAAAGGAATCCAAATCGGAAAAGAAGAAGTAAAGCTGTCACTGTTTGCAGATGACATGATACTATACATAGAGAATCCTAAAGATGCTACCAGAAAACTACTAGAGCTAATCAATGAATTTGGTAAAGTAGCAGGATACAAAATTAATGCACAGAAATCTCTGGCATTCCTATATACTAATGATGAAAAATCTGAAAGTGAAATCAAGAAAACACTCCCATTTACCATTGCAACAAAAAGAATAAAATATCTAGGAATAAACCTACCTAAGGAGACAAAAGACCTGTATGCAGAAAATTATAAGACACTGATGAAAGAAATTAAAGATGATACAAACAGATGGAGAGATATACCATGTTCTTGGATTGGAAGAATCAACATTGTGAAAATGACTCTACTTCCCAAAGCAATCTATAGATTCAATGCAATCCCTATCAAACTACCACTGGCATTTTTCACAGAACTAGAACAAAAAATTTCACAATTTGTATGGAAACACAAAAGACCCCGAATAGCCAAAGCAATCTTGAGAACAAAAAATGGAGCTGGAGGAATCAGGCTGCCTGACTTCAGACTATACTACAAAGCTACAGTAATCAAGACAGTATGGTACTGGCACAAAAACAGAAAGATAGATCAATGGAATAGGATAGAAAGCCCAGAGATAAACCCATGCACATATGGTCACCTTATCTTTGATAAAGGTGGCAGGAATATACAGTGGAGAAAGGACAGCCTCTTCAATAAGTGGTGCTGGGAAAATTGGATAGGTACATGTAAAAGTATGAGATTAGATCACTCCCTAACACCATACACAAAAATAAGCTCAAAATGGATTAAAGACCTAAATGTAAGGCCAGAAACTATCAAACTCTTAGAGGAAAACATAGGCAGAACACTCTATGACATAAATCACAGCAAGATCCTTCTTGACCCATCTCCTAGAGTAATGGAGATAAAAACAAAAATAAACAAATGGGACCTAATGAAACTTCAAAGCTTTTGCACAGCAAAGGAAACCATAAACAAGACCAAAAGACAGCCCTCAGAATGGGAGAAAATATTTGCAAATGAATCAACTGACAAAGGATTAATCTCTAAAATTTACAGGCAGCTCATGCAGCTCAATAACAAAAAAATAAACAACCCAATCCAAAAATGGGCAGAAGACCTAAATAGACATTTCTCCAAAGAAGATATACAGACTGCCAACAAACACATGAAAGAATGCTCAACATCATTAATCATTAGAGAAATGCAAATCAAAACTACAATGAGATATCATCTCACACCAGTCAGAATGGCCATCATCAAAAAATCTAGAAACAATAAATGCTGGAGAGGGTGTGGAGAAAAGGGAACACTCTTGCACTGCTGGTGGGAATGTGAATTGGTTCAGCCACTATGGAGAACAGTATGGAGGTTCCTTAAAAAACTACAAATAGAACTACCATATGACCCAGCAATCCCACTACTAGGTATATACCCTGAGGAAACCAGAATTCAGAAAGAGTCATGTACCAAAATGTTCATTGCAGCTCTATTTACAATAGCCCGGAGATGGAAACAACCTAAGTGCCCGCCGTCGGATGAATGGATAAAGAAGATGTGGCACATATATACAATGGAATATTACTCAGCCATAAAAAGAAACGAAATTGAGCTATTTGTAATGAGGTGGATAGATCTAGAGTCTGTCATACGGAGTGAAGTAAGTCAGAAAGAGAAGGACAAATACCGTATGCTAACACATATATATGGAATTTAAGAAAAAAAAATGTTATGAAGAACCTAGGGGTAAAACAGGAATAAAGACAGAGACCTACTGGAGAACAGACTTGAGGATATGGGGAGGGGGAAGGGTGAGGTGTGTTAGGGCGAGAGAGAGACATGGACATATATATACTAACAAACGTAAGGTAGATAGCCAGTGGGAAGCAGCCGCATGGCACAGGGAAACTGGCTCGGTTCTTTGTGGCTGTCTGGAGGGGGGGGATAGGGAGGGTGGGAGGGAGGGAGACAAAGAGGGAAGAGATATGGGAACATATATATATGTATAACTGACTCACTCTGTTGTAAAGCAGAAACTAACACACCATTGTAAAGCAATTATACCCCAATAAAGATGTTAAAAAAAAAAAATGAATCAGCTATATGTACACATATATCCCCATATCACCTCCCTCTTAATTCTCCCTCCCACCCTCCCTACCCCACCCCTCTAGGTGGTCACAAAGCACGGAGCTGATCTCCCTGTGCTATGTGGCTGCTTCCCACTAGCTATCTATTCTACATTTGGTAGTGGATATATATCCATGCCACTCTCTCACTTTGTCCCAGCTTACCCTTTCCCCTCTCCGTGTCCTCAAGTCCATTCTCCACATCTGCATCTTTATTCCTGTCCTACCCCTAGGTTCTTCAGAAGCATTTTTTTTTCTTTTCTTTAGATTCCATACATATGTGTTAGCATACAGTATTTGTTTTTCTCTTTCTGACTTACTTCACTCTATATGACAGTCTCTAAGTCCATCCACCTCCTACAAATAACTCAATTTCATTTCTTTTTATGGATGAGTAATATTCCATTGTATATATGTGCCACATCTTTTTTATCCATTCACCTCTCAATGGACACTTAGGTTGCTTCCATGTGCTGGCTATTGTAAATAGAGCTGCAATGAACATCGTGGTACATGACTCTTTTTGAACTATAGTGTTCTCAAGGTATGGTATATGCCCAGTAGAGGGATTGCTGGGTCATATGGTAGTTCTAGTTTTAGTTTTTTAAGGAACCTCCATACTGTTCTCCATAGTGGCTGTTATCAATTTACATTCCCACCAACAGTGCAAAAGTGTTCCCTTTTCTCCACATGCTCTCCAGCATTTATTATTTGTAGAGTTTTTAATGATGGCCGTTCTGACCAGTATGAGGTGATAGCTCATTTTAGTTTTGATTTTCATTTCTCTCATAAATTAGTGATGTTGAGCATCCTTTCATGTATTTTTTGGCAATTTGTATATCTTCTATGGAGAAATGTTGATTTAGGTCTTCTGTCCATTTTTGTATTGGGTTTTTGTTTTTTTGATATTTAGCTGCATGAGCTGCTTGTATATTTTGGAGAATAATCTTTTGTCAGTTGCTTCATTTGCAAATATTTTCTCCCATTCTGATGGTTGTCTTTTCATCTTGTTTATGGTTTCCTTTGCTGTGCAAAAGCTTTTAAGTTTCATTAGGTCCCATTTGTTTATTTTTGTTTTTATTTCCATTTCTCTAGGAGGTGGGTCAAGAAGGATATTGCTGTGATTTATGTCATAGAGTGTTCTGCCTATGTTTTCCTCTAAGAGTTTGATAGTGTCTGGCCATACGTTTAGGTCTTTAATCCATTATGAGTGTATTTTTGTGTATGGTGTTAGGGAGTGGTCGAAATTCATTCTTTTACATGTAGCTGTCCAGTTCTCCCAGCACCACTTATTGAAGAGGATGGATTTTCACAATTGTATGCTCTTGCCTCCTTTATCAAAGATAAGGGGAACATATATGCCTGGGTTTATCTCTGGGCTTTCTATCCTGTTCCATTGATCTATATTTCTGTTTTTGTGCCAGTACCATACACTCTTGATTACTGTAGCTTTGTAGTATAGCCTGAAGTCAGGGAGCCTGATTCATCCAGCTCTGTTCTTCTTTCTCAAGATTGCTTTGGCCATTCGGGGTCTTTTGTGTTTCCATACAAATTGTGAAATTTTTTGTTCTAGTTCTGGGAAAAATGCCAATGGTTGTTTTAGGCATTGCATTGAATCTGGGGATTACTTTGTGTAGTAGAGTAATTTTCACAGTGTTATTTCTTCCAATCCAAGAACATGGTGTATCTCTCCATCTGTTTGTATCATCTTTAATTTCTTTCATCAGTGTATTATAATTTTCTGCATACAGGTCTTTTGTCTCCTTAGGTAGGTTTATTCCTAGATATTTTATTCTTTTTGTTGCAGTGGTAATTGGGAGTGTTTTCTTGATTTCACATTCAGATTTTTCAACATTAGTGTATAGGAATTCAAGAGATTTCTGTGCATTAATTTTGTATCCTGCTACTTTACCAAATTCATTGATTAGCTCTAGTAGTTTTCTAGTAACGTCTTTGGGATTCTCTATGTATTGCGTCACGTCATCTGCAAAAAGTGACAGTTTTACTTCTTTTCTGATTTGGATTCCTTGTATTTCTTTTTTATCTCTGAGTGCTGTGGTTAAAACTTCCAAAACTATGTTAATTAGTAGTGGTGATAGTGGAGAACCTTGTATTGTTCCTGCTCTTAGTGGAAATGGTTTCATTTTTCACCATTTAGAATGATGTTGGCTGTGGGGTTGTCATATATGGTCTTTATTATTTTGAGGTAACTTCCCTCTATGCCTACTTTCTGGAGAGTTTTATCATAAATTGATGTTGAATTATTTTGTAAGTTTTTCTGCATGTCTTCAGATGATCATATGTTTTTTCTACTTAAATTTGTTAATATGATGTCTCACGCTGATTGATTTGGGTATGTTGAAAAATCTTTGCTTTCCTAGGATAAACCTCACTTTATCATGGTGTATGATCCTTTTAATGTGCTGTTGGATTCTGCTTGCTAGTATTTTGTTGAGGATTTTTGCATCTATGTTCATCAGTGATATTGGCCTGTAGCTTTCTTTATTTGTGACATCTTTGTCTGATTTTGAATCAGGGTGATGGTGGCCTCATAGAATGAGTTTGAGAGTGTTCCTCCCTCTGCTATATTTTGCAAGAGTTTAAGAAGGATAGGTGTAGCTCTTCTCTAGATGTTTGATAGAATTCTCCTGTGAAGCCATCTGGTCCTGGGCTTTTGTTTGTTGGAAGAATTTTAATCACAGTTTCAATTTCAGTGCTTGTGATTGGTTCGTTTATATTTTCTATTTCTTCATGGTTCAGTCTCAGCAGGTTGTGCTTTTCTAAGAATTGGTCCATTTTTTCCAGGTTGTCCAATTTATTGGCATATAATTGCTGGTAGTAATCTCTCATGATCCCTTGTATTTTTGCAGTGTCATTTGTTACTTCTTTTTCATTTCAAATCCTATTGATTTGAAACTTTTCCCTTGTTTAATTGATGAATCTGGTTAATTGTTCATCAATTTTGTTTATCTTCTCAAAGAACAAGCTTTTGTTTTATTGGTCTTTGCTATCATTTCCTTCATTTTTCATTTATTTCTGATGCGATTTTTATGATATCTTTCCTTCTGCTAACTTTGGGCTTTTTTTTTTTTTTTCTATAATTGCTTTAGGTGTAAGGTTACATTGTTTATTTGAGATATTTCTTGTTTCTTGAGTTAGAATTGTATTGCTATAAAACTCCCTCATAGAACTGTTTTTTGCTGCATCCCATAGGTTTTGGGTCATCATGTTTTCATTGTCGTTTGTTTCTAGTTTTTTTTTTTTTTTTTTGATTTCCTCTTTGATTTCTTCAGTGATCTCATAGCACTGTGGTTGGAAAAGCTACTTGATATGATTTCAATTTTCTTAAATTTTCCGAGGCTTGATTTGTGACCCAAGATATGATCTATCCTGGAGAATGTTCCATAAGCACTTGAGAAGAAAATGTATTCTGTTGTTTAGGATGGAATATTGTATAAATATTAAGTCCATCTTGTTCAATGTATCATTTAAAGCTTGTGTTTTCTTATTTATTTTCATTTTGGATTATCTGTGAAAGTGGGATGTTAAGATCCCCTACTATTATTGTGTTACTGGAGATTTCCTCTTTTATGGCTGTTGGCATTTGCCTTATAAATTGAGGTGCTCCTATGTTAGGTGCACAAATATTTACAATTGTTATATGTTCTTCTTGGATTGATTCCTTGACCATTATGTAGTGTCCTTCTTTGTCCCTTGTAATAGTCTTTATTTTAAAGTCTATTTTGTCTTATATGAGAATTGCTTCTCCAGCTTTCTTCTGATTTCCATTTACATGGAATATTTATTTGCATCCCTTCACTTTCAGTCTGTATGTGTCCCTTGGTCTGAAGTGGGTGTCTTGTGGGCAGTATATATATATATATATATATATACATATATATACGGGTCTTGTTTTTGTATCCATTCAGCCAGTCTATGTCTTTTGGCTGGAGCATTTAATCCATTTATATTTAAGGTAGTTATCAATATGTATTTTCATATAACCATTTTCTTAATTGTTTTGGGTTTGTTATTGAAGGTCTTTTCCTTCTCTTGTGTTTCCTGCTTAGAGAAGTTCCTTTAGCATTTCCTGTAAAGCTAGTTTGGTGGTGCTGTATTCTCTTAGTTTTTGCTTGTCTGTAAAGATTTTACTTTCTCCATTGAAGCTGATTGAGATCCTTCCTGGTAATCTTGGTTGTAGGTTTGTCCCTTTCATCACTTTAAATATGTCCTGCCACTCCCTTCTGGCTTGCAGAGTTCCTGCTTAAAGATCAGCTGTTAAACTTATGGCAATTTCCTTGTATGATATTTATTGCTTTTCCCTTGCTGCTTTTAATATTTTTTCTTTGTATTTAATTTTTGGTAGTTTGATTAATATGTGTCTTGACGTGTTTCTCTTTGGATTTATCCTGTATTGGACTCTGCACTTCCTGTACTTGGTTGACTATTTCCTTTCCCATATTTGGGAAGTTTTTAAATCTCTTCAAATATTTAATTAGTCCCTTTCTTTTTCTCTTTTTCTTCTGGGATCCCTAAAATTCTAATGTTGGTGAGTTTAATATGGTCCCAGATGTCTCTGAGACTGTCCTCAATTATTTTCATTCTTTTTTCTTTATTCTGCTCTGTGGTAGTTATTTCCAATATTTTATCTTCCAGGTCACTTATCTGTTTTCCTGCCTCATTTATTCTGCTATTGATTCCTTTTAAAGGATTTTTTATTTCATTTATTGTGTTGTTCATCATTGCTTGTTTTTTCTTTAGTTCTTCTAGGTCCTTGTTAAACGTTTCTTGTAATATCTACATCCTATTTCCAAGATTTTAGATCATTTTTACTATCATTACTCTGAATTCTTTTTCAGGTAGACTGCCTATTTCCTCTTCATTTGTTTGGTCTGGTGGGTTTTTACGTTGCTGATTCAGTTGCTATGTATTTTTCTGTCTTACCTTTTTGCTTAACTTACTGTGTTTGGGGTCTCCTTTTCACAGGCAGGTTCATAGTTCCCCTTGTCTTTGGTGTCTGCCGCAGTTGGTAAGGTTGTTTCAGTGGATTATGTAGGCTTCCTGGTGGAGGGAACTGGTGCCTGTGTTCTGGTAAATGAGGTTGGATCATGTCTTTCTGGTGGGCAGGACCACACCTGGTGGAGTGTTTAGGGGTGTCTGTGAACTTAGTATGATTTTAGGCAGCCTCTCTGCTAATGGGTGGGGTTGTGCTCCTGTCTTGCTGGTTGTTTGGCATAGGGTGTCCAGTACTGGAGTTTGCTGGTCATTGAATGGAGCTGGGTCTTAGCATTGAGACAGAGATCTCTGGGAGAGCTCTCGGTGATTGATATTACATGGGGCCATTAAGTCTCTGGTGGACCAGTTGTCCTGAACTAGGCTCTCCCACCTCAGAGACTCAGGCCTGACACTTGGCCAGAGCACCAAGACCCTGTCATCCACATGGCTCAGAAGAAAAAGGAAAAAATAAATAAATAAAAGAATGAGAGGAATAAAAAATAGTAAAATAAATGAAGTTATTAAAATAATAAAAAATATTATTAAAATATAAAAACAAAAAAGTAATTAAAGAAAGAAGAGAGCAACCAAGACAGTAAACAAATCCACCAATGATAATAAGTGCTAAAAACTATATAAAAAACAAAACAACAAAAAACAAAAAAACAAAAAAAAAACGGACAAACAGAACCCTATGGCAAATGGTAAAAGCACACCTATACAGACAAACTCACACAAAGAAGGGCTTCCCTGGTGGCACAGTGGTTGAGAGTCTGCCTGCTGATGCAGGGGACACAGGTTCGTGCCTCTCTCCAGGAAGATCCCACATGCTGTGGAGTGGCTAGACCCATGAGCCATGGCCGCTGAGCCTGCGCATCTGGAGCCTGTGCTCCACAATGGGAGAGGCCACAGCAGTGAGAGGCCTATGTACCCCACCACCCCCCAAAAAATAGAAAACACACAAAGAAGCATAAATATACACACTCACAAAAAGAGAAAAGAAAAAAAATATAAATATATATATATATATATATATATATAAGAAGAAAAAAAGAGAGCAACAAATCAATAAACAAATATACCAGTGACAATAAGCTCTAAATACTAAACTGAGATAAACATAAAACTAGAAACAAATTAGATGCAGGAAGCAAACTCTAAGTCTACAGTTGCTCCCAAAGTCCACTGCCTCCATTTTGGGATGATTCACTGTCTATTCAGGTAGTCCAGAGATGCAGGGCACATCAAGTTGATTGTGGAGATTTAATCTGCTCCTCTTGAGGTTGCTGGGGAAATTTCCCTTTCTCTTCTTTGTTCTCCCAGCTCCTGAGGTTCAGCTTTGGATCTGGCCCTGCCTCTGCATGTAGGTCACCCTCTGGCATCTGTTCTTTGCCCAGAAAGGAGGGGATTAAAGGAGCAGCCGTTTAGGGGGCTCTGGCTCACTCAGGCTGGGGGGAGGGAGGGGTATGGAATACGGGGCGAGCCTGCTGCAGCAGAGGCCAGTGTGACATCACACCAGCCTGAGGCACCCTGTGTGTTCTCTGGGGAAGTTTTCCCTGGATCCCGGGACCCTGGCAGTGGCAGGCTGCACAGGATCCCAGGAGGGGAGTTGTGGATAGTGACCTGTGCTTGCACACGGTCTTCTTGGTAGCAGCATTAGCATTTCATACCCATCTCTGTATCCATGCTGATAGCTGTGGCTCATACGTATCTCTGGAGCTCATTTAGGTGGTGCCCTGAATGCCCTCTCCTCGTGCACCCCGAAGCAATGGTCTCTTGTCTCTTAGGCAGGTCCAAACTTTTTCTTGGACTCCCTCCTGGCTAGCTGTGGTGCACTAGCCCCATTCAGGCTGTGTTCACGCAGCCAACCCCAGTCCTCTCCCAGGGATCTGCCCTCCGAAACCCAAGCCTCATTTCCCAGCCCCCACCTGCCCCGGCGGGTGAGCAGACAAGCCTCTCAGGCTGGTGAGTGCTGGGTCTACACTGAACCTCTTTGCAGGTATCTCTCTGCTTTGCCCTCTGCACCCTTAATGCTGTGCTCCCCTCCATGGCTTCGAAGCTTCCCCCGAGCCAACCCCAGTCTCTGCCAGTGAAGGGGCTTCCTAATGTGTGGAAACTTTTCCTCCTTCACAACTCCCTCCCAGAGGTGCATGTCCAATCCCTATTCTTTTGTCTCTGTTTTTCCTTTTTGCTTTTGCCCTACCCAGGTACACGGAGAGTTTCTTGTCTTTTGGGAGGTCTGAAGTCTTCTGCCAGCATTCAGTAGGAGTTCTATAGGAGTGGTTCCACATATAGATGCATTTTTGATGTATTTGTGGGGAGGAAGATGATCTCCATATCTTACTCTTACACCATCTTGAAGGATCCCCAGTGTTTTTCTTTTTATCTGCTTAAACACTTATCTCCATCAGACTACAAATTCCACATCATGTGCACTCACTGTGTATGTGCTGAAAGAAAGAATTCTTACTTTTTCTTTCTTGAATAGCTAATATTCTCTAAATTTATAATAGTTAAATAGGTAAGAAGCCCAGATTCATATATCATGTATATCTTAATAGAGAAATCATCCAGATTTATACATTCATTAAGACCCATTTATTTAAAAGCAATTCACTTTCTCTGCTTCAGAGATTTTAGTAGGTATGGTACATGCCTTTCCCCATGTTGTTTTAAGTAGGTAACATGTAATTGCTTCATCTTTGACATTTGATGGTTTACATGTTTCATATAATAGATTTAAGAGAACTCAGTGCTCTTAAAATTTGCTGTGGCCAAATATGTTTAACAAATATATATTTTGTAGATGATGCATGTTTATTTTCAACGTTATGATGGACATAAATATACTCTGTAAAGTCTACTGAATAATTTAATCTCTAAGACATTCAGAAGAACATTATTTCTTGGAAATTTAAATATGACAAAATTTCTCATAAATAGTAATATTTTTTTGCATACAAGAAGAGTTTTATTGTATAGAAGTAAGATATAGGAATTCATCTGTTTCTATTCAATTCAATTTTAAGCTTTACCCTAAATTCACTGCCCTTAATCACCCTAGTTGTGCATTTATGCCATGAAATTGCTGAAATCATTTGACTGGTAATACTCAATGAACGCCTAGAGGTTTAGCTAACTTTTTTCAAGCTTATTTAAAAAGTCATTTCAGAGCACTCTCAATTAAGAGTGAATGTTTGTCCCTAGAACTTAATATCTGGGATATTTTTAAAAAGCCATGTATATATGCTGCTTGCATAGAATCACAAGAATTAAAAAAGTAATAATTTTCACCAGAGCCTATTATGCTCAACTGACGGGCAACTCAGAGATTAAATATGAAACAAAAGTAGATTTTTTAATTTAAAATTATTAACATGAAAATACCTGAAATTCCTTAGATTAAAAAGAAAAGCAGATTTGAGAAGCATGAGGATGAGCACTGCCCTATGACTGAATTCACAACCTTGGGGCTGGGCGGCTGGGGTCGAAGGATGACTCCCCTAAGAGTGGGGATAATAACACCTACTCACAGATTCCTTATGAGGATAAAATGAGTCAGCAAATGTAAATTACCTAAAATAGTACATGGTCTGCTTTCAGGTCCAAGTGGTTTTCATTATTTTATTACCCAAATCCTGCATCAGGGTTTGCCTTATACAGACTTATTAGTGAGTCAAAGCTCTCTAAACATACAAGCCCCAGAAATACTTCTATGACATTGTCGTCTTTATTCTGTATTAATTTACTCTGAGTAGAAATTTACAGAAGCTACCGATTCACATTTATTTTCCAAAGTAAAATTAGTCTTTAAAATCTCATGACAAAACAAGCCCACTTGGGATACTAAAGTTTATGTTATAGAAGAAGGCTGAGGGATGTGACAATAGGAGCCTCTTTTAGTCTCAGCCAGTATTGTTCTGTTTTTCAAACTTACCCTCACCAATTATTTTTACTTAAGATTGCTTAATTTATTGAATCACTGTGTCCCATATCTTAATCTGGAATCTAAATTTAAATTGCTTGTCCCAGGAAAAATATTCTTGAAAACTTTAATCCTGTCAGTGGTACTAGGATATGGGATTGGGAAAACGACAAGGCAAGGACCTAGTTGAACTATTAGAATGTGTTCCCTGATAAATGCTACTGTTCTGCTTACAGAGCAAAGACTTTCTATTAATTTAAAGTGAATCCTATTTCCCACATTGTACAACATATCAGAGCACTGGGATGCAAGTGGTTTTTGGGCCCAAGCTCACCTGCTCCTCATCAGACTAACAGCCAGCATCTTGAAGTTTGTATCCTGGGATCTAAATAAGCAGTACTGGGCTTCCCTGGTGGCGCAGTGGTTGAGAGTCCGCCTGCCGACGCAGGGGACACGGGTTTCCCCGGTCCAGGAAGATCTCATGTGCCGCGGGGTGGCTAGGCCTGTGAGCCATGGCCGCTGAGCCTGCGCGTCCGGAGCCTGTGCTCCGCAACGGGAGAGGCCACAACAGTGAGAAGCCCGCATACAGAAAAAAAAAAAAGAAAAAGAAAAGATTCCCTTTCATTTGGGATGACCTGAGACCAATCAAAGTATAGCAGGAATATCAGTTAAAATTATTAAAAAAGGAAATATTATCCTTCTATAATTTAATAGCTTTATTGAGATATTCATATACCATGAAATTTACCTGTTTCATGTGAACAAATCAGCAGATTTTAGCATATTTACAGACATGAGCAAGCATCACTGAAAACTAATATAAGAACACTTCATTGCCCCTAAAAGAGACCCTGTACCCATTAGCAGTCTCTCCTCAACTTCCTCCCTACCCCCAAGCCTAGGCAACCACCAATCTGCTCTTTTCCTCTAGAGATTTGCTTATTCTGGACATTTAATATAAATGGAATTGTACAATATGTGATCTTTTGTAACTGGCTTCTTTCACTCAACATAATTACTGATAATGTAGGATTTATACCTGTAATTTTGCTATTTTCTTCTATGTGTTTGATCTTTTCTTGTTCTACTATCCTCAATCATTGTCTTCTCTTTGTATAAAATAGATATTTTCTAGTATACAATTTTGATTTCTGTGTTCATCCTCTTAGCCACAGACTATATTGTGTGGACGACTGAACTTTCTGTAAAATAGATGGAACAAAAAATATATATAACAGGACAAATGTAATGAAAGTGGTGGTGAGACTGACTTAAGAGAGATGATGTTCAATT
Organism: Lipotes vexillifer; assembly: GCF_000442215.2. Classification (NCBI taxonomy): domain Eukaryota; kingdom Metazoa; phylum Chordata; class Mammalia; order Artiodactyla; family Lipotidae; genus Lipotes; species Lipotes vexillifer. The sequence goes on from NW_006771873.1 coordinate 379,473, forward strand.
ATATTTCTTTAGAAACACAGGTGATGAAGAAGGGGAAAGGGATATGAATATTTCACCCATGCTTATATGGGGTATCCAGCTTCATAAAAATGTATTATAAAGGATTAAAAATATTCCTGTTAGACTGACATTATTATCAGTGGGTTTGTCTTAATCTAAAATTTACATTGTTTTAAAATAAAATCTTAAAAAAGCAAGCCTTTCTTGCTTTGTCTCATATTGTCTAACATCTCTGTCATTTATTCTGTTCCTCAATCTGTATGCATTGAGATAATCTAATAAGATTTCTTTTTTATTTCCAGAATTCAAAATGATACACAAAAAGATATTTTTTTACCTGTGATTTTTTTTAAAGAATAAAACTTAAGCTAAGATGACAAAAAGAAAAAATAATACAATTTTTAAAAACAAACAAAAAAATCAGAACTAATAGATGACAAACATATGCATTCAGGGTGAAACAAAAATTTTTGTCAGGATGTGAGTAACAAAAGAAGCTTTGAATAGAAATTACCAGGTAGACTTTATTAAAGAAGAATTTAGGGAACTTACATCCTCAATGGTGCGGTTTCAGTGAAGGATCAGAATGTGGTCCTTTATAAAGCTTATAAACAAAAAAGTTTTATGCCTCATTGACATCAAAGCACATTGCTATTGGTTGACTTGTGTTCCCCTCAAATTCATGTATTAACATCCTAACTCCCTAGTAACTTAGGATGTGACCTGATTTGGAAATGGAATTACTTCCTAAACAATTAGTTAAGATACTCTGAGGCTTTACTGGAGTATGGAAAGCCCTAATCCAATGTTAATGGTGTGCTTATAAAAAGAGGAAATTTGGACATATGCTCATAGAGAGACGGACCTGTAAAGATGAAAGCAGACATCAGGTGATGCTTCTGTGAGCCTTCGAACACCAAAGATGGACAACAGACCACCAGAAGCTGGGGGAGGCCTGGGACAGACTCCCCCTCACAGCCTCAGAAGGAACCAACCCTGCTGACACCTTGATCTTGGACTTCTTGCCTACAGAAATGTGAGAACAATAAATTTCTATTGTTTAAGCCACCCAGTTTCTCATACTTTGTTATGGTAGCCCTGTCAAATTCATGCACCCTATATTATACATTTGTGGTAACATTGCAGATATTTTCAAATATGAGACAGTAGACATAAGTGGTCTCTTATTTCTAGTTTTATGTAAAAGTCTCTTTTATTGAGACCCTCACAGCCAAAGACCACCAGAAAATCAACTTTAGTTGAACAGAGTTGAGTTTCTTGGCTCCACACAGTGGGGAAAGAGCATGCCATGGACCATTTGGGAGCATTTTAGTGCTAGGGTTTATTATGGCATTTGGGCTTGTGTCTAGTAAATTTGGAGATGGTTCCAGGAAGTTTGGTTTTTACTCTACATTGAGTGTTGTTAGAAGGTGGAGTATTTTTAAAATACTTAACTTGAAGATAGGAAGAACAGATCAGGCTAAAGCTGTAATTGGTTAAAGAAGCAGCAGAAGGACTTTCCTCGTTGTGCAGTGGTTAAGAATCTGCTTGCCAATGCAGGGGACACAGGTTCGAGCCCTGGTCCAGGAAGATCCCACATGCTGTGGAGCAACTAAGCCCGTGCACCACTACTATTGAGCCTGTGCTCTAGAGCCCGTGAGCCACAACTACTGAAACCCGTGCGCCTAGACTCCATGCTCTGCAACAAGAGAAGCCACTGCAATGAGAAGCCCACGCACTGCAACCAAGAGTAGTCCCCGCTCGCCACACCTAGAGAAAGCCCACACACAGCAATGAAGACCCAATGCAGCCAAAAATAAAATATATAAATAAATAAATAATTAATTAAAAATTATTTTAAAAAAAGAAGCAGCAGAAAAAGCAGAAAGGAGGAGTGTTGAACCATTTTGTGGTTGGGCAATATTCTTACTTTGTGATTGGACAGACACGGGCACGGAGGGATCTTATTTTCATCTCATAGACACAGAGAAACCTTGTCTGATAATGGTGTTCCATGAAATCAGTTACCTTCAGCAGAATAGCACAGCTGGATTTTAGAGCCAGTTCAGCTCAGCTAGCCCCAGGAAGGGGCTGCTTTTTTCTCTCTCACTTTAATTACCCACAAAGTATTTTATTAATATCTATAGGAGACAAAATAATTTTGTTACATATTTAATAAGGAATTAAAAGACCATATCTAAACATGGATTTTAATACTTTATTCATTCTTACTTGAAGGTATGTTGTTTCTAAAGAATAATAAAAATTACCTGAAGAGAGTAAATTATAAAATTAAGCTGAAAATAATTGAATTGATATGTTTGAATTCAGCCTGAAGTGTCAACTTGTTTTCTTAAGTAAAAAATAAAATAAAATGAAAAAACTCAGGCAACAAAAGCAAAAGTAAACAAGTGTACTACCTCAAACTAAGAAGCTTCTGCACAGCAAAGAAAACATGCAACATATGAAAAAGCAAGCTACAGATTGGGAGAAAATATTTTGTAAACCATGTATCTGAAAAGTTAGCATCCAAACTTTATAAGGAAGTCACACATTCATTAGCAAAAAAACAAACTATCCAATTAAAAATGGGAAAAGGAAGAGATGTTTTTCCAAAGAGGACATACAAGTGGCCAATAGGTATATATAAAAATGTGTTTAATGTTACTAATCACCAGGGAAATGCAAATTAAAACTATGAGATATCACCCCACACCTGTTAAGGTGGTTGTTATCAAAAATAATAAAAAATAACCTGTTGACAAGGACATTGAGAAAATGGAACCTACCCTTGTACACTGTTGGTTGTAATGTAAATTGGCATATTTCCATTATGGAAAACAGTATGGAACTACCAAATGATCCAACAATCCTCTTCTGGGTACATAAGCAAGGGAAATGAAATCAGTACCTCAAAGAGATATCTGTACTCCCAGGTTCGTTGCAGCATTATTCACAATAGCCAAGATATGGAAATAATCAAAATGTCTGTGGAAAGATTGGATGCATAAAGAAATTGTGGTTTGTATATGGATAATATTCAGCCTTAAAAAAATAGAAGGTAATCCAGCCATTTGCTACAACATGGATGAACCTTTCACATTATGCTAAGTGAAATAAGCCAGAGACAGAAAGGAAAACACTACATGATCTTTCTTATATATGGAATCTGATACAAGTAAGATACAAAAATTAGAGAGTAGAACAGTGGTTACTAGGGGCCTTAAGGTGGGGTAAATGGGGAGATGTTGGTCAAAGGGAACTAAGCTGTGGTTCTGTAGGATGAATGAATCTAGAGATCTATTATACAGCATGATGACTGTAGTTAGTAATACTCTAGATTTCTGGAGTTCTCATCACACACACACAAAATGATAACCTTGTGAGAGGATATGTTAATTAGATGATCACAGTAATCATTTCACGGTGAATACGTACATCAAACCATGTTGCACACCCTGAATATACACAATTTTATTATTGTTTTTTAAAAATTATAAATTCTCATATACAGTCATGATTTGTAAAATACATCTATATCATTTACTATGAGTAAATGAGGATTATGAGCGAAATCGTATCTCCCATAAAAATCATGGCTCAGTCTTCCTTGAACTGCATGAAATTTCTGGCTAATAGGTAACAATAGCCTTCTTTGGGCATTTACAATGCACAACTAATACATTACCACCTAATATCCATCAAAGACATATAGTATGATCTAGCTTTTCTGTTTATTAAAAAGCGCTTCGGAATTTGGATAGTAGATTCATAATGGGTTTTAAGAGGATGTAAAGAGTAATTATTTAATATTTTGAGGTATGCTTCATTAGGAACTACTGTTTACTCAATCCATATATCACTTGCTCTTAATGCAGAGACAAAATTTATAATATCTAGTCTGATTCTTTCAAGTTTTTCTTGCAGATCGCAGAAGTTGGATGACTTCATTTCCATGACATTTATCTTTATAGTGGATGACATTATGCCTTTATTACTGTCACACCTCCTATATGACTCCTATAGGACAGAAAAATAGTCCCTAACCTATTATTTACTAACTTATAACATTGCCACATTTCTATAAATATCTGAACTCTGCTATCACTTTAAAATTTTAAACATTTTTCTTTAAATTTATATAAATCATCATAAATTGAAATGCAAACTACTAGACTAATATGGACTCAGGCTTAGCATCTTCACATTTTTATAAACATATACATTCACTTAGACCTTTTAAAAATAGTATTTTTCTTTAAGAGGTTTAACAACATCATAAAGAACTTGATACTGAAAATGATGCATATACTCAAAAGTAACATACTAATTTGATTGATGCAAATTTCAGCCAGAGGAAAAATAGTTCAGTTAAATGCACATTACTACTAATAATACAATTTTAGTGGAAAGCTCAGCATTTATGATTTTGCAAATCTAAGGCATAGTTGTAAAAAGAAGCTAGTGAAAATAGGTTATTAATTTTTCCTAGCAATGACATATGCAAATAAAATGTATATTATCTTGGTTTCTCAATTGTAAATTGTGTCAACAGCATATAGTTTTCAGGAAATAAAACCTCAGGGGAAAAATAAACATTATATATATATATTTAAATACAACTTGGAAATACAATGTAATTCTCAGTATAAAAAGGCCAAGGATACTTCATTACCACTATTTAAGGTCATTTTTAAGGTTTTAACAGCTTTTCAGTGTGTACAGATCCAAGTCCTGTGGATCATAAAGTATTTTATGATCTTCTCTCAAATTACAGAGATATTATTTCAAATTAGTGAAGTTCATTTAACACATCCTCATTTTTCTTACATATTCACTAACATTATCACATAATGACATTAACATCTTTGACACTGGGGTGCATTTTTACAATAATGATATATTAATCACTTTGTCAGAACTTAACTCGCAATTTTTACACCCTTGTATTAGTTTCCTTTGAGTGCTGTAACTAATTGTCACAAACCTACAGCAGTACAAATTTTCTTTTTTATAGTTCTGGGGGCCTGAAGTCTACAATAAGACATTGGCAAGGCTGTGCTCCTCTGAAGGCTTTCCTACCTTTTCAGGTTCTAGAGACTCCTTGAATTCCTTGGCTGAGATGCCTTCCTTTTATCAGCCCAATCTCTTGCTTTTATCATCCTATCTTTTTCTTTCTTTCAATTTCTTGCCTTTCCTTTGCAGTACCCTTGTGATTACTTTTGGGGCCCACCTGATAAACCAATATAATCTCACCATATCAAGATCCTTATTTTAACTACATCTGCAAATCCTTGCTTACCATATAAGGCAACATTCACAGGCTCCAGGAATTAAGGCCTGGATACTTTTGAGGGGAAGGCATTTTTTCAGTTTACTACACTACCCTTAATGGCACGTACAATAAAGTCTCTTAGTCAATGGCCTCTTATGATCAATGAAATACAGTAAAACTCATCTCCTTCCTTGCTTTGTTTTTCCTTGAGAACTATTTGATTTCAATTCCCTGGACTTCTCGCCTCTGGTCTTCATCTCTTTCTAGAATGCCCTCCCTACCCCTCTATCTAGCCTTGATAATGTATGTCACTATTTTAGGACTCACTTTATTTTTTAAAAAAATTTATTGGAGTATAGTTGATTTACAATGTTGTGTTAGTTCCAGGTGTACAGCAAAGTGAATCAGTTATACATATACATATATCCACTCTTCTTTAGATTCTTTTCCCATATAGGCCATTACAGAGTATTGAGTAGATTTCACTATGCTATACAGTAGGTCCTTATTAGTTATCTATTTATATATCATAGTGTGTATATGTAGATCACCATCTTCCAATTTATCTCTCCCCCCATTCTCACCCCTAGTAACCATAGTTTGTTTTCTACATCTGTGACTCTATTTCCGTTTTGTAGATAAGTTCATTTGTAGCCTTATTTTTAGCTTCCACATATAAGAGATATCATACGATATCTGTCATTCTCTGTCTGACTTACTTCACTCAGTATGACAACCTCTAGGTGTATCCAATATTACCTCTTCAGGAAGCTTTCCAGTGTCACTTACAATGCCTTAGTTACCCTTATACGTGATTGGATTAGTTTTCTATGCTATATAACAAGTTATCAGAAACTTAGCAGTTTAAAACAACTCACATTTATCTTCTCACAATTTCTGCAGGTCAGAAGTCTGGGTGTGGCTTAGCTAGGTTTCTGTTCCTCGTCCCACAAGGCTGAGGTCAAATGTTTGCCTGGGTTGTGAGCTGATCTGAGGCCCAGGTTCCTCTCCAAGCTCACTGGTTGTTGGTAGAATTTAGTTTCTTGTGGTTTTGGGGCCAGTTCTCTGGCCTCACTTTCTTACTGACTGTTTACCTGAAGGTTCTCAGCTCCTAGGAACCACAGGCTCTTCCCTGCCATGTGGCACTCTCCGAAACACTGTCTTCATTCTGCTCCTTCCAGGCAAGCAGGAGAATGAATGAACTTCTTTTCAAGTCTTAAAGTCTTTTAAAGTCTTACCTGGTTTGGTGAGACTTACCCAAGGTAATCTCTCTTGATTAACCTCAACTTGTCTGATCAGTTGGCAGTAATTATATCCACAAATCCCTTCCACAATATAATGTAATATAATCATTGGAGTGATGTTCCATCACATTGGCAAATCTCACCCAACTCAAAGGGAGAGGATTCTACAACCCAGGTACGCTGGGGGTGAAGATCTTGGCGGATCTGTTAGGATTCTGCCAGCACAGAATCACAGTCACCATTAGCATGACTCCTTAGCATGAGAAACTGACCACGTGTACCCGTCATGACACTGCATTGATTTAAACCACTCATTGTTTATAACCCCAATATCTACCACACTTCTTGCCACATGGTAGGGACTCATTTAATATTTGTATAAGAAATCAATATACAAGTCAGCATGGCATTGAGGGTGCAGTGAACTCATGCTTATTCTGTAAAAGAGATTCTTGTATGAGTGTTTTCTCACATATGAATATATTATTCTTCAGCACTTGAATGGATTATATGCATGAAATTATTTATGAAAGAGACAAGCTAAATTAACTTCCTACTAGCAAAGCAAAACACCTTTCCTCACAATTAAATATTTAGAAGTAGGTAATTAGAACAAAAAGGTGTGCCTGAGAGCTTAAGGATAATTCATTTTTTTCATGTGTTTCTGGCATATGTTTGTTCAATGTCATTTCTCTTATTTTACAAAGAAATATACTTTCATTATTATAAAATAGTATCCAGAAATGTATCATTTGCAGTACACTTCAATCTCATCATAATGGTTTAAAGACAAAGAACAGGCTTTTTTCCTATTTGAATTCTCCATACTACCTACCATAGCTCTTGCAAAAAATATCCACTTAATGTATATTTTTGTTGAAGGAAATCTTTATTTCTATGCTATTTGGAAGTAGTGTTGTATTTTTAGTTCTTTTTACCATCCTTGGAAACTTGAAATCCTTCTATTCAACTTGGTCCAGTTTCTATTGCTCTTATTTTTTGGACATTAACTATCATTTGGGGTTTTTCACTGTATATAGATCATTGCCTTCAGTAGTTTCTATGGCCCTTTGGCACTACCATAGTTTTTCCAATTGCCACTGTACTTTTAAACTTTGAAAACTTTATCCAGTTTCCCAATTTTCTGTATTATACCCTGATCCCTATAGTTGTGAAATTACTGATAAAAGCTGAGCAGTTAAAGGACGTAATGATTACTGGACATTCTCTTCTCTGAGGTATTCAGCCAGGCATTTTTAGAACCTATATGTATACTTATATGCTACAATTTGGAGAATAAATGTTATTATTTAAATACTTTCCAAAAAGTTAATATCCACATATATTAACTATACCTGGAAAACTGACACCCAAATAATGATTTTGCTTTATGAACAATTTGATGATGTTTACGCCTCACTTTTTATTTCATCTGGATCCCCTTGGGTAAAGTTGGCTTATTTCTTATCTCCAAGTACTTGTGTGCATTTCATCCAATGACAATCACTTTATCTCTCTATATTATCTGAGTAAAACTTAAAATTTAGTTTCAGGACAGATGTGTTGGTCTTAAGATTGAAGGCTTATTACAGTGACATTTTTCATTGTTTATTTGTTTTGAGAGTAGCAAGAAATCTATCAAGCAAAGCTTATAATGATTGCAACCTCCAGGGTACCAGAAAGAAGACATAAGGAAGCATCAAATCATTAATAATGTACTTTCTTAATTGCAATGTCTTCAGAGAACATTATTGAACAAGAGGTGAGAAGTATGAAGAAACAAAATAGTATTTTAAAAGTGCTGTCATTTAACATTGCTGCCTGCTGGTACTTTGTTAGATGAAGCATAGTAATCATAAATAACATTTCTTTCTTAAATTGTAATGTAGAGAAAGAGAGAGGATCGCAATGATAATATGGAAGATAATTATGAGTCATTGCCTAAAGACTAAATTGGATGCATTTATGCAGAAATATGCCAGAGGGAACTTGTTCATTGGATATGTACTGACACTGATTCTTTCCTTTGAGTTTCTCAATGTGAATTTGGACCTTGTGAAACTAGTAATCCTTGTGAGAATGGATCTGTGTGTAGAGAGAAAATGGATCTGGAAGCATTTCCCCTTGGGTACCAGTGTCAGTGTGGGAGGGCTTTGCAGGTCCCCAGGGTGAGATCACTGTCAGTCCTGCTTGCATGGACCTGGTTATGACCTTGAACTCACTCAGCCACAGCAATTCTTATAGAGCAGTCAACTAAGACTCTGATGGAGGAATGGAATAGTTCAGGATGCAACCATAGTTATCTAGTGAAGGTTATCTGCCTTCAGTATCAAAACGAGTGCCAATTATTTTCACAAAACACCCTAATTCTGACAAATTAATTTATATTTATGTGATTCATAATAGTAACAAATGAGAACATTTAATGAGATGTGACCTCTATGTTCTGGTGTGAGAATTAACCATTTTTCTTTGTTTTTTAATGGTAGATTTTTTTGAAGTATTTATGTGTAGGTAAGGGAAAGCACTATTTACAATGATTTAAAATTATTTTAGCCCATCTATTACACACACACACATACTTTTCCTACTCAAATATGTATTCCTGAAGGAATATAAATTTACAAAGGTAAAAGAAGGAGTTAGGAAGAAAAGATGAAAAAATGGAAGGAAAGAGAAAAAATGAAAAAAGAAATATTGAATGTTGGAACATGGATTTTTCTGTGGAATAGCATGCCAATAATGGATAATTTTATTAGGACACAGGAAAATCAAGGCATAAAATAGCATAAAAAAGAAAGAGACAGTGAGCTAGAAGGAGTTGGGAAAAAATATCCATCTTATTTTGCCTTATTTAACCTCTTTTAAAATATATTTTTGCAATTTTTACATGATCCCTCACTAAATGAATAAATGGTTAAAATAATGTAATGTATGAAAAAGCACATTTTGATAGAAAGTTATTTTGTTTTTAAATGGTATCATTTAAATGAAAGTGTGATTTTTAAACCAAATATCTGCAAATGCATGTCCTTAAGAAGTATAATATTTTTTTTTAATTGGGTGAAGAAGCCCAGGTTTAAAATAACAGGTAGAGGTGGGGCCCTAGCAAACTGTAATATCTACATAGATATTAATATAGAATTAATTGTTCTAACATTGTGTCTTCTAAGCAAAATATATTTTGGGGTTGTGGGCCACCTCTTTGCTACTCCTGATTTAAACCAACATTACTGTCTTTTTTTTTTAGATTTTGGTACTTAAAAGATTGTGTTTTAATGTGTGAAATTCTCAGATTACCTTGAAATAATTCACTATTATCTTATTTCCGAATTCAAACCCAAAGGCTTTTGGGGTGTTGGGAATGGTTCTCAAATTTCTGGGGCTCACTAGAAATAAGGAAGGCATGGTTGTATGCATGAGAGAGAGGTCAACAAATTTTTTAGATCTAGATAGCCTTAGTATCAGGGTAATATATGGCCACTTCTTATATGTTCTGAGTGACATAAATATATATATAATTTTATAAGTCTCTGTAAATATTTTAATTCTTAATTTCTTATATTATAAGAAAATACAATTGCCAAATATGTTACATAAAATGCAATGCTACCTATTAAATTTTTGGAGATCATACATTATAGACTATGGAAATGTGAATTTTGGATACCTGATATATTGATGTATTTTATAATAGCATTATCCATAATATATTTTGGACAATGTCCAAGGAGATTTAACTACTAGAGAACTAAAAAATTTATTAAAAATTATATCACACATGTAAGCTGATATCAGCATAAAACTATGACACTGTATTCTTAACACTTTCTCAAAAATAAAAGAGCATGGGAAGCCAAATTTTGAATTCACATTAGTAGTAGTATTTTTACATGACTATATATGAGAAACAATTATTAATATGCATATGTCAATTTATAAATCTCAAACATTATGTGGTTATTCATCACATTGGCAGTACATTATTAAAATATTCACCTCTGTATTTTAACCACAAAGTTTTATGTTACCAGAAACTTTGACTCAGTACAACTAAAGTATGATGTTTCATGTTTAAGTATAGAATGAATAATACATACAGATTAATAGAAGTCTTATCTGATGAAAATTTCAATTCAAAATAGTAGTATGGAATATTTATAAACAAAGATTGATACAAAAACAGTGACTGTATTTTCTGGTAAAAATAATAACAACAAAACAAGACAATATGCTTTAAAAGTATTTTCTGATAAAATGGTGATTAATCACATAGCCCATAGTTAACAAATTAGACGTGAGAAAAACAATGTGTCTATTTGTTTTAAACTTTAAACAAATTATGTTTGTTTATTTTCCCTATGGTATCCAATTTAATTCTCTAGGTTCTCATTGGGCTCATAGCTCATTTCTTAGATTCCTAACCCAGAATAGTTAACATTCAGAAAGTAAACTCTGTCTTTCAGACCATTTGTTAATTTCAATTTATCTTTTGCTGTAAGTTTTCTTGTAAAAGAGTTTATCATTTATCTCCATGGAGAACATCTGCATCTATGCTGACATTAATTTGACTCCAACTGTTTATCACTTGCCAATTTGCATCAGTATCCGACATGACTTATAATCATGAACATTTTAAAAAATATCATTATGACTCAGGTACTCCACAATGTCTTAATTACATATTGTATCGCATTTGGGTTTAATTTGTTAACATACCTAATGCCCTATATACAATATAAAGATGCACCAACAGATACCATTTTATTTCATTAATTTATTTATAGCTATATCTGTATATTTGTTAATCATTTATTTTCAATGAGATGCTAAAAACTAGGTTTCTTGATTAAAAAAAGTAACGTAAAACAAAAGTAAAATCTTGTCTAAAGAGCTGTCAACTCTGTGTCTCCCTTGACTCTGGTTGGTGGCCATGGGCTGTCTTGCTTTCCTTCAAGGCCACAGTTACATTTGTTGTGCAGAATCCTGGCTGCAGAAACCTAGAAGCCACATGGTGCATTGACAAAGCTGTTTCCACCCAGGACCTACTCGTTTAATGAGAGTAGGATCAGGAACAGGCATGCGGCACAGAGTCAGTGCGACTGCTTGGTGGGTCTCAGGAATGGTGGGGACCCAGGCACCAATCCCACCTGCTGCAACCATGATCCAGCTGCCATCATGTCCTTGAGATGCTTCAGAGACTGTTCTTTTTCCATCATTAATGGTAAAATAGAGGACAGATTCTGATCATTACTTTTAAAAGATTATGGTGAAATGTGAAAGCTCTTTTTAACTAAGGTTTAGTAGTTCTATTTCAACTTTCAGATCACTTTGCACTTAAAAGTACCTTGTCACACAAAGAACTTTATAAACCAGTTAACTTCCTGTTTATTAAACCTAAAACAATCTGGTAAAAGGTAATGATACAAAAGTGACCCATTTACCATAGACATTGTTTACTGACAAAACAAAAGAGATAGAGAGAGAGAAAACGGGATATTTTCATTGTTGCTTTGCAAATTGTTACCATATATTCATTGTGATTGTTCTCATTTCAAATAATTCAAGTTTTTAAGTTAACAGAACTGAGCAAGATAATTATTTAGAAACTGTTGTAGAAAATTGTATAATAGAGTATAAAATATAAAAATTCACACTTTCTTTGGTTAAAAGTGAAATGCATTCAGATGAATACAACATTCTTTAGGGTAATTAACATTATACCATGATTAAAGGAATGTTAAGAGTTTTCTTTCTGTTGTTTTCAGTGGTTGATGGCTTCTCCTGTTTATGCAGTCTCTGCTCTGCTGGTCTGAGGTGTAAACAGGATTTTGATGACTGCATCCTAAATGAGCATGAGAACAATTCTACCTGCAAAGATCTGCGTCTGGTTAGTATCCATGAATATTATTAATATATCTGAATGTGGGCTAGCATAAATTAACCCTTACAGGTATAGTTGACATTTGCCTTTGTTGCATGTTGGTATGTGTATATATACATGTGCATACTTATAAAGATTAGAAAACAGAAACTCAAGCAATATTTTCTTAACCTAGTAGTAAAAGGATATTCTATTTACCACCATATATAGGTTAATGTAAATATTATAAAATGAGTAGTTTACTCTTTGGATTCACTACTCTTGGTTGACATTGAGTTTGTGTAAAATTTCAGAAGTTATTCTAAAAATGCTGTTAATCTTATAGGAAACACTTTCATCTAACTCAAGGTATTGTATACACATATGTTATATATTTCATCATTTATAATATTGCATTCTATTTTGATTTCCATCACTTGCTGTATCCCCATCACTTCCTTCATTCATCTGCGTTGGTGCTGTCCCTTCGGTACATATCCATTTGTCATCGCCTTTGTCACAAGCATGTGCCATTCTGCCTTAAACAGACAGTGACACAGTTGGCAAATCAATGGGATCCCCTCTGGCCCTCTGGCTCCTCATTTTTCAGGAAGCCTGACATAAAAAAAAATGTCTACTCAAGGTGGATTCATGGACCAGCTTTAGAAAATATATGACAGGCAACACAAGTTAATGCTGTGACACTGGTGCAGGCTCAGAGCTGAGGCTGTAACATCAGACCTGGCTTTCACAAAAGGACTATACTAGTTGAAGTTAGGAAAAAACGCTTTGAAAAACAGATCTGTTTTCATCCATATTTCAACTATCAGTGTATGACATTGTTTTAACAATAAAAAGATAATTTGTGGCAACTTGTTTCTTTGTACAAGGAAGGCAGACACCTAAATGAAGAATTATAACTAAGGTCTGTATAGCCATGACCAGATGCATCGATGGCGCAGGGGTTGTCTAGCCACTGTTAGGCATGTGTGTGCTCCAGTTGCTTTGTTTTTGTTCATTCCAGATTCTTCGTCTAAGTCTGTCAATCCTATCCCACTTTGGGGGGTTCCTGTAGGCCTAAGTGTGTCACCCTATGCTGGTCTCTGAGGTAAGAGTGGAATTCTTTCCAGGAAAAAGTTTCCTCACCTGCATATAGGATGTATGTAAAAGGTACATACCTCTTCTAGACCCTCTTACATCTGTATTTTAGACATGTAATTGCAGTTGCTCTTTTCAGGCCCCAAGGAAGGGACAAGGTGCTGACTAGTGATGAGTGACCTTTAAAGCAGCAGAGCTGAGAGACAGGAGATCATTGTTGATCTCCTGACTGAATCCCCATGTGCCTGCCCAGCACTTGGATCTGATTATGTGAGATCATTTATGATACATTTTTAAGTATAGCTTGAGTCAAAGTTCCTTTGATTTGCAGGTAAATCATCTAATTTCCATAACGTGATTAAACTTTATTTTAGTCTATGATTACAGCCATAACTTCAGCAATAATAGAAGTTTATTATAGTAGAAAGAGCTTCATACCCATAATCATAAGATTTCATTTCTACACCTAACCTTGAGAGAAATTATCTGTGTGACACTAAGACAGCCTTTTGACAAGTCAGGAACTGCAACTTTAGGAGCTGCATCATATCCAAGAACAAAACTTCTAAGTAGAGTATTCTCTCATTTATCCATTTTATAAGTTGCCCATAAGAAGCTATTCAGACTAACACTAGACAAGTATTAGTTTAAAATCTTGACTCATACTTCCAGAAATTGTTATAATATAATAAAGAAGAATAAGAATTAAAAAATATTGGAACTCACAGAAACAGAGAATAAAACGGTAGTTATCAGAAATTGGGGGTTGGGGGAAATTACGAGATGCTAGTCAAAATGTATAAGTCTTCAGTTATAAACTGAATAACTTCTAGGGATCTAATGTGACTATAATCTAATACTGACTATAACTAATAATACTATGCTTATACTTAAAATTTGCTAAGAGAGTATATCTTAAGCATTCTCATTATAATCACCAAAAAGGTAGTTATGTGAGGTGATCAATGTGTTAATTAACTTTATTGTGTTAATAATTTCACAATGTATACATATATCAAGCCATCACATTATACACTTCATTTGTCAATTATACTTCAATAAAGACCAGGGGCAGGGAAGAATAAAAAACAAGCAAACAAACAGAAAGCAGCAGGGTTGAAAAGGAAATAAAATTCTCAAACTACATGAAGTTTGCTATCATATTTTATTAATTGATTTAAATGTATTAGAATATACAAGGAGATCATTGAAATTACCTAATTCCTAACTATAATTTATATATCAATTATAAGAAGAAAAATACCATTGGATCGGTGATATCTTTCCAAGAGAAGATGTTATGGAGACAACAGATGTTTTAAAAAATGAAAGAATGTTCAAAGCATTTGATAGCTTTTAGATATTGTGTCTGGGCCCCAAGGTTACCCTCAGATTTGATAGGTGACTAGAAAGGCTCAGAAAAACTGATTTATTCCTGGTAAGAGATTATTACAGTGAAAACTTATAAATTAAAAATAGCAGAAGTGACAAAGTCCAGGAGAAACCAGGCATAAGCTTTCAGGTGTCATCTCCCAGTGCAGCTTGGTAGACAACACTTAATTCTCTGAGAAATGATGTATGACAAGATGAATGAAGTGTCAGCAACCAGGGAAGCTCACTCAAGCCTTGGTGTATGGGGTTTTAATTCAGGTCAGTCACAAGGCATGGACTTTAGCTAACCATGCTCCACCTCTTGCAGTGTTCAAATTGATACAGCTTGGACCAAAGCCCCAGGTTTAAAGCAAAGCTTTCGTCATAAATCACATCATTAGCAAAACTATTGGGCCTAGCCCAAGGTGTCAGGTATCTAACACACTGTTACCAGACAGGATATTCCAAGGCCCAGAGGTTATCTTCCAGGAGCCAGTAAAGGGCTTGCCCTTCATTTAAAATATATAGGGTTTGAGCACCCAAACCTGCTAAGTTAATTATTGCACCAATATTATGCTAAATATAGCATCTTTGTGTAGGAATAAAGAGTACATAATAGTGTAATAATAAATTGAAACAACAAATCACTGCAAAGACACTAAGTTAGGCAAAAAGAGCTAAAAATTCATAATTCTGAAATGAAACCTGGCTAACGCAGACAACAGAAGTAACCAAAATAAAGCAAGATCCAAATTGAGTTTCATATTTTCTTTCTTTCACTAACTCATTAGTAAAGACAATTGTGAAATGCTCTTTGAAGGCTTTAAAGTGGAAGAGAAATAGAGTACATAGTTTCTACAAAATGTTTAATAATTGTAATAAACAGAAGGATGACTTTATTCAGTCTAAGGCACTCATACCTGGCTCTAAGAGTCAGCAGCCTACTTGTGGTGTGGCTGGAACTCCCCAAAGCAACCCAGGCAATGCCGTTGACATGAGGCGTGTTTCTTCTTTGAACTTGATATGGCTGTATCTTCAAATGAACATTTTCAAAACTACAGCATCTCCTTATGATTATATGTAGCATCATGAATGTGATTTTAGATAAAAAGCAGAAAATCAAAAGACTTTAAACCAAGATGAGAAGTATTTTGTAACAACAAGACCATTTTCTTCTTTCCCTTTCTTTAAGGTTCAGTAAACCTACAAAAAACAGTTGGAGGAAAACAAGAAAATTTTGAATAAATAACACATAATAAGATACAAATGTTAAATTTGGGTAGAGTAAAATTTATTCCCTCATGTAACTTTCTTAGATATGTATTTGAGAATGACTATTTCCTTATGCTTATTTAAATATGTATAATCAAATTATTCTAGCATTTTCCCCTCTCATTTTACTTTCATTTTCCTCTGTATCTTATATGAATAATTAATACTTAATTTTGATTACAGCAGGAGAAACAAAAATAGTGCAGTAGAACCAATATGTGGAAAGAACAAAGAGTTTGTTCATATACAACTATTTTAAAACTTATGCATATTATATATACTGGCATATTACAGATATAAATTTTCTCCCAAACAGGTGAAAAAAACAAACTGAATTTATGTGTTTTCTAGTGAAAAATAAAATTGTCTCTACCTTCCCCACCATATGATTGCAAAACCCATGTCGGTCATTTGAGAATTGCCCATGTCCTCCCTTTTATTTTATAGAGTCGAAGCTGGGGGTGGCAGAGCCAGCAGGGCAATAGCCCTGCTTTGCATTTCATCTTGGCTGCCACTGAAATGCCCATTGTGTCATCCCCATGCCCTTTTCAAAAACAGGTTAATCTGACAAATGATTCTAATCCTTTCCTAACAAATCTGGCTCCTGGTACCATCTCTGCACCCCTCAAGTGCAAGATGCTTAGCTAATTAGTGACCAGGTCCCAGTTGCCCCTTCAGCAAGTCTGTTGGAACCACTAAAATGTTCCGCTCTCTCTCAAGGATTGCAAACCCTCCATCAGAGTGGAATCGGTCCAACTGCTCTATGTCCAGACACAAAACCTTCATTTTTTGCTACCCTCCCTCTCCATGAAGATTTGCTTTAATCTCATTCGATGGAAATTAACACCAAGACTCTGACTCAGTGTCAGTGCTTGGAACTCCAGAATCGTCAGAACACAAAGAACTGCCTAAATACTCCTTGATGGAGCAAAGAAAAATTCCAATTTTGTAGCCAAAGAAGACAGCTACACATTTCATTATCAAAAATTGCTCTGTTATACAGGAGTATGACAAAATTTTTCAAGTGTCAAATGTCTTAGCTCTCACGTGCCATCTTTATTATGGCTATGTTGTATATTAATATTGTTTTTAAGTCATAGTTCCTATAAAATATCACCTAAACTATTAAACTTCCAAATAATGAGTTTTTTTCTTGTTCATTTTTAAAGTTTATTAGGTTAAATATCTTGCAAGTTTTTGGTAATTTAAAGAGTAAGGAGGAGGTTTGAAGATTGTCTGGCTTTGACATGGATTTGTTCTATGATTTACCACAAGCCACTTAACTTATTAGATCCATAAAATTAAGAAGTGTTAGGACATTCCTCAAATTCACTATATATGGAAACAAATTTAAAGGCAATACAGTTCTCCATTTTATTTAAGTATCAGAATATATATCAACAAGTATCTATTACTGGACTTTTTAGTTGGGTTATCAGTTTCTTCAATCAAATGAAAGAATTGGACTCAATTTTTCTTAACCAGGGAACAATTGCTTAAAATTCTGATTCAGCTGCTGAATCCAGACACCTGGATAATTCGTCATTCCTTGTGATTTTGAGAATCTCAAGGAATCACAAATTATCGAGAATCACTAGACTAGGTATCCAGATGGCACTTTCCAGCTCTAAACTTTTCTGATATTTGGGGTGGAGTACAGTGGTTACTATTTCATGTGTACTGATAACTCACAATTTAGCACCTTATATGAGCAATAAAGGACAGTCTGAAAAAAAAACAAGAGATTTATCCCCTGTGTTTTTAGCAGCATATTTCATTGCATCTTACATTTAATGTATGATTTCTCTTTTGGATTATTCCATCTGTTTCAGTGCTTTTGTTTTTTGGGGTGTTTTGTTTGTTTTGTTTTCAATTATACATCACTTTTATTAGCTCCAACCCCAAGTTTTCCTTAAAACAGTAATATTTCACTTTAACTGTTTTTACATCCATTAAAGCCACCCCACCTTACTGCAAAATTACCCCTATGCAATTAAGTACTGGATCCATGCACTTTGATTTTGTTAACAAGTGAATAGAGAAGATTATTTCATCTCATTGAGAAAACATTTTTTTCCGACACCTTATTCTATCTTGGTTTTCTTTAAAAGAGTTCTAGCAAAGGGCTATTTCAAATGTTGATTCTGCTTTCACAATGTGTGCTCGAAATTACCAAACATCCTTCAGGCTGACGTCTTTCACACCATAGATTTACTGACTAACCCTAAGACTTCTTTTCCAATGTTTTCTTGATTGGTGCCATTAACATTGATGTAGTGGCTGTTGACATCCGCGAAATGGTGAGAAATTGCCTTCTGGAATCCTTGACTTTTGTTCCAAACCAGATTCATGGACAAGCAAAGGGTGAAAGAAAATGATGTCTCTCTTCTCCTTCATGATGTGCACCCGGGTGTTATCTCTGTCATAGTCTTGGACCTCGTGGAACATGATGTTAAACCCTCCCTCTCAGTGGGAATAATCGTGTGGTTTCAAGGGACCTTTGTGTGTCCCTGGGAGCACAACCAGGCAGCCATTTTTCCGGTCGATGTTTTCCATGGCCTTCCAGGCACAAAAGATGCTATTGCTGGGCCTTAGGGGAAATAGTGCAGATCCTTGTGCAAAAGGTGACGGATGGGATGTCTTCTGCCTGAGTCTGGAGGTTTGTTTATCAGCATTACATGCATGGCCATAACATTGGGTCCAGTGAAGCACTACACATATTTCAGAATTTCAGGGTGGGTGCAATACCTGAAGAGTTCCTTATCTTCTTGGAAATCTTGGAACTTGGTAGTCACTTTCTCACTTGGCATATATTGTGATTTTGCAATGGTCACATCTTTCATCACCATCAATCCCAGTGGTTTCACCTTTTTGCAGATTCTGTCAAACTCATCCCTCAAGTGTTGAATATCAGCATCAGTCACCAAATTTTAATGAAAAGAAACCCATTTTCTTCATAAATTTCTCTGTTCTAGGCTTAGAACTTTATTTTCATGAGTATACTGGAATTGTTGACTATGGAAACTGGCAGGAAAAACAGCCCCTGAAGTGGGGTGAACTATGATGGCCTCGGCTTGGCTGTGCAGAGGTATCACAACAAGGTAGACAAGGGTGGCATGGTCCTTGTCTGTGGCCTTTGGGGGAACACTGGTGGCTGGGCCTTGGCCCCACTTAACTCTGAGAGTGGCCCCGCCTCCACGAGGCTGGAAAGGCTTCAGTGCTTTTGTTTTTAAGACAAAGGGAATAAATCTAACTTTTTCATACCAGTTCTTTTCTGAAGCACATAATAATATATTGTTTTTGCCTCACTTGCAATAACTTAGTGAAGTGTCAATCTCTTTATGTATTGACATTTGCTAATCAGAAAATTTGTGCATGAAATTATAACTTTTCATAAAGGCTGGATATAATGCTTCAAATCATTTTGAGAGCATTAAAAAATAATCAATGGCTAATTGATTTTAATGCTATCCCAAAATTCAATTAAGTCTTTTGATTAAATTGATTAGTTACAAGGCCTTCAGTAATGAATATATAGCAAAAAAGTTTAATCTAAATCGTGATGTATCAGCTAACAACCAAACTCATGGTTAAAAATGGCACTGTAGTGATTAGGTGACATAAAATGAAGTCCTTTGGGTGTGTCCATTCCAAACAGCCTACTTTTGTTTATGTAGAATAAGATCTGCCTAAAAAATTTTATTACCCAGATCTTTACTTTTCATTACACAGATTTTAGTCTAAGAATTTATTGAGAATAATTTAACATTACATTTAGGAAAGTGGTTCAATGTGATGGGTGTCAGTTTTCTTTAATTTCTACAATATGGTAGATTATAGAATTGTTTTCCTTGTATAATCCAAGAGGAATATAGAATTTTAGTTCATTCATCTGATGATTGTATAATTATTTCAATGTATTCCCTTCAATTGTCAATTTTGGTCAACTAATATGTCTGTCTGAAGCACCCCATTTCTTCACCTCTAATCTGTTGTTTTCAGTCTGTCATGGTAGTGAAACACATAACCAAATTTGTTAGGATTATATGCAAAGTAAAAACAAATGGATCCTAGAAAAGATTTGTTGATCCACCTGACTAAAAAAATACATGAGCTTTAATACTTTGGACTTATGATATCTACTTTGGAAGCTCAGACATATTTTTCCTTCTTTCTTATTCCAAGATTCATTACAGAGAAGTGAATTTTACAGATGGTTGAGTTTTGAGGTTTAGAAATCTGTGGAGCAGTGTGAATTTCATAACTGTTGTCTAACAGTGTAACTAATTGGAGAGAAATTTTCTGTTTTCAGAGTCTCCAGTAAAAGTGGACAGTTCACAGATCCTAGAAATAGTCCAGTTTAAAAAATGATTTAGAATTGGTTGAATACAATTTCCATTGCCAACATTAGCCAAAACACATCAATAAATAGGTTTATTTTCAAAGCATTATCAGACAGGTTAAGATTCAAAGTATTTCAATACCAGCATTGTACTTTTATATTATTGTTTGTTGTATTTACGTCACTATAATTAGGACTCAATTCTGGGCTTCACAATTTATTTCTGAGAATTTAGTGAATAGTTACACAGTAATTTATTTTTTTTCCTAAAAAATATTCTTTCTACCATTTACATGGATGCCATTTTTAAGTGGTTGAGTCTATATAAAACTGTTTTTAGAAAGCTGTCATGTTGTGTTCAGATACTGTTTTTAAGATAATAAGAGAAAAAACACACATCTTCCTTCAGAAGAACAGGTTGACTTAACAGTATATTATTAACTGACAAGAGCAGTGACCAAAGAACTGTAAATCCTTCATCTCCATCAATGAAGAGCTCCATTTTGTTCTAACTCTGTGTCATCCCAATCCCCCATTTGTCTGTGAGGAGTTGTGAAGAGTGTAGGAAATTGTGAAGAGTGTAGGAAATTTTGAATAAGAGAGTGGATATGTATATGTGGAAACAAGCATGTGCGCAAATGTGCATACACATGTCAGTGCATACACACAAAAGAGAATATGTCTTTGTTCTTTAGTCATTTGCCAATCATCCTGATTTAAACAGATAGCAAGAGGTTTCCAACATCAAATTCTGGAGCCCAGGTTAATTACTTCATATATGAACTTGTCTTGGTTATAATACATACAGATTAATTAGAGCTAGCAGATAAATAGCTTCTTTATGTAAACTGATGAAAAGCTTTGGTTAAGAATAACAGAGAGAGGTCTTTGCATTTTCTCGATTATAATGGGTCAGGTTGTGCAGCATGCCTTTCACAACAAAAGGCTGCTTGCACATAGGGGACAGGCCTTTGAGGCCCACAGCTTCCCTTCCTAGCTGTGCCACCTCAAACAAGTCACTTATCCTTTCTAAGCCTCACTCAGCTCATTATAATAATGTACATATTAATAACAGTTACTTTGCAGGATTGTTATAAAGATTAAATAAGATACTGCATGTAAAATACTTAACACATTACCTGCCACGTATAAAACAATTAACAAAATAAACCATATTTTATGATTCTGCGGAGGAGTGGGAGGATTTAATTGTGGCTGCAGAAAAAGAGAGACAGGGAGGAAAGGAAGGAGGAAGGGAGAGAGAGAGAGGATGAGAGAGAGGGAGAGACAGAGAAAATAAAGGATAGATGAATGAATTGAATTGGCAGGTCTTTATCTCTATCTCTTTAGCTAATTTTAGATTTCTTAGACTAAGAATCCCATAGATTTCCACATCTGTGACTCTACTCCTGTTTTGTAAATAAGTTCATTTGTACCCTTTTATATGTGGAATTGTTTAGATTCCACATATAAGCAATATCATGTAAGAGGGGGGATGAATTAGAAGATTGGGATTGACATATACATACTACTATGTATAGAAAAGATAACTGACAAGGACCTACTGTATAGCAAAGGGAACTCTACTCACTACTTTGTAATGGCCTATATGGGAAAAGAATCTTAAAAAAAAAAAGAGTGAATATATGTATAATTGATTTACTTTGCTATACACCTGAAACTAACACAAAATTGTAAATCAACTATACTCTGATACAAATTTTAAATAAATACATGTAAAGCATATTATGTACACACACACAAAAGAATCTCATAGAGTCTGTACTCATCCCAAGATTCTATGGATTTGGCAACTGCTGATAGCTTTTGTTCTACATGATCTCAGGCTGCTGGGGTTCTTGGGCAATCCTTTAATACTTGATGTGAGATTGGTACATTTCTGATGAAATGCTCTGCATCTGATAGACACAAAGCAGAACACGTCCACCTGTCTCTCTTCAGATATCTGTCTCTCTTCAGACATCAAGCCTTTAATCTGGCTAACTCCACCTAAATTTTAGTGCCACAGCCTTCCAGGTTAGTTCCCCTGACTTAGTTGCTGGCTTTCTCTGCCGTCTCAGAGAAAGAAGATCTCCTGTCATCTAAGTGCTGCACTTAAAAGACTAAGATGAAAAATCCATCTTCTATACTTAAAAAAAAAAATCTGGAACAAAAACTCAAGAGAATCCCATGTGATTGACATAGATATAAGTGTGATTGAGTATATGAAAATATATACAGACATATAGGTCTAGAGTGTTATTACTGATCCTGTCACTCTGAAAATATATATATATAATCAAGGCCTAATTGCATGTCAGAAAATGTAGATCCCACTATTTTCTGTGCTGTGGTGTGCCTTTCTAGGACTGCTTTTATAGTTTACCGGTATATCATAGAAGATGTATTTTACAAAGAAAAACACAAGCCTCTTGGAAATAAACCAGGTTTCTCATGGTCACACTGTGATGTAAACCAGAGTTAGAATGGTCTGCAGATCCCGTGCCTCTCCCATATTTTCCTTCTCTCCTAGACCTTGCTGAGCCTCTGCAAATATCAGAGCCTGAGTTCAGTTGCCCACAGGACTCACAAAACTAAAAAGGATGAGAATCCTGAGATCAAATCAGTATTTCAGAGACTCCATAACACACCACAATCACCTATACCATTTCTGAAAATACCTGCTAATTGGGACTCACTTCCTGGGGATTCTAATTAAGTAAATAGGAACGAGGTGTTAGGCTTTGTGTTTTTAAAGTATATCACAGAAGATTCACATGCAGAGCCATAGTGCATAAACACAGGCTTTTGGTGGTCACTGGGCTGCCTGTCCCGAGCAGCACTCAGCATCCAGTCAGTGCTCACCTGGATGGAAGCCAGCACGCAGAGGACAGACCCTTTCAGGGAATGGGCTGTTCACAGGTAATGCAGCCAGAGGCTAAAATTAAAGTGCCACCTTCTTATCACAGATTAACTGGAACTGCAAAGAATGTAGAGCTAGAATAATAAAAAATAAATTTAGGATTAAAATAGAGACTTAGGATGCTAATCATTGTTTTCTCTCTCAAGTGGGAACTTTCTATGGAAAAAGTAATCTCCTTAGCTGGTTTTGACAAGCAAGTCCAAAGGCCCTAGTCATCAAAGGAGTGGCTGTTAGAAGACATTGGTTTGGAAAGAGTAGGCTGACCAGTTAAGAGAGAAAATATTCAGAAAGGAAAAATCCAGAAAGTTCCAGAAGGCAAAACTTGAATTTGCCTCCCAATGGCAACCATTTACATAGCGTTTAGTATTTATAACTATTTACCTAGCGTTTTCATTGTATTAGGTATTTTAAGTAATCTACATAGGATTTAAAATATACAGGAGGATGTGTGTAGGCAATATGAAAATACTACACCCTTTTATATAAGAGACTTAAGCAACCAAGGATTTTGATATCCTCAGGAGTCCTGGAACCAGTCCCTGGAGGATACCAAGAGATGACTGTACACAGTTTCTACTAAATTACGATTTGATATTTGCAGGGTACTTGGAGTTTGAAAGTCTGTTGCCAATCTCTTGCTACCCAACTGAGATTTTCTTCCAAGATTTGAATGGGAGCTTCATATACAAATCCTATGTGATGTAAATTGGACCCTTAATTTTACAAGCAGCCTGGAGTAGACAGAGAACTGCTGTTCATTTGTTCTTGCTAAAGCGTGACAGAGAACCAGAGCTGTAGAGGGAATATTGGTAAGAAAAGATACAGTTATTTCATCAGTACTTGCAGTAATAGAAACTTACAGAGTCTGGGTACAAGTGCCCTGGACGTAAGAGAGGTAATGGAACACAGGAACGTCAATTCCTAGGCTTACAAGCAGGTTACTAGAGAAGAATTTACTTCTGAACCAGAAACGTAGTATGGAAAACAATTCACAATCTTATAAAAATTGACAGCTTTCTTCTTTGGTGGGATACTCAGCTGGCAAACTCATTTAATGGCTATAGTGACTGGAGTGAGATATAACCCTGTAATTGTGGTACAATGCATTTTAGAACTTGGTATGCTCTTTTTTTTTTGTTTTTTTTTGCTGTACGCGGGCCTCTCACTGTTGTGGCCTCTCCCGTTGCGGAGCACAGGCTCCGGACGCGCAGGCTCAGCCAGCCATGGCTCACGGGCCCAGCCGCTCCGCGGCACGCGGGATCCTCCCGGACCGGGGCACGAACCCGTGTCCCCTGCATCAGCAGGTGGACTCTCAACCACTGCGCCACCAGGGAAGCCCTTGGTATGCTCTTTTACATTTGGTAAGAGAGAGATGAGCTGAATCAGAATTAGCCAGATCACGGAGCATGAAAAGCATTACTGGAATGGCATGGAAAATTAAGGAGGAGTCTGGCGATAGGCACTGAGAGACGAGTGAGAGTTGGTGGTAGTATCATGAGGTGAGAGGAGTCTAAGAGGAAAAATTCAGAGGACATTGCTATTCCTCACTTCTTAAAGCAGGGATTTATTGCCTTGCCACAGATTTTTGAGGTCCAATTTTCATTCTTCGGATGACTGGGAGTATGTCAAGTGAATGACTTCAATCCAGAAATTACCCAAGGTGATAACATAAAAATGTATTTATACAAATTAAAGCTTGAATACTAGAGCTATTTATTGAAGATGGGTTCTTACTAAATAAGTTAAATTTAAATTTTGAAGTGTAAAATTTCTCAAAATTTGGCTTTTAAGATATTTTATTAAATGTTCTGTATACACATAAGAGTGAATGAGTTTTATAATGGGAAAAAGTTTTAAGGTGTTTTATTTTAATCCAGCTATAAATATATTTTAATAAACTCAAAATTTACCAAATGAAATTAATTTTAATTACAAACCCCTCAATTTAATAAGAAAAATTCCTAAGAGAAAAGTAACTACCCCATGGCTTCTTTTTCATTACTGAGGATTGGAATAATATACTGATCATCAAACATCAAAAAATCCAAAGATTTTGAAAACATTTTCTAAGGATATGAGCCCCTGGTCACTCTGAAGTGGCACTTAAGCCACCAGGGAGTTTGTTCTTACTGTGTTCTAGTGGACACAGAGAGAGGAATTTTTTTTCTTAAAATTTGCCAATCTAACTAGCTAATCAATGGATTTCTGTCATGTGTCCTCTCAATTTTTTTCTTAAATTTTGTGTGATGAATTGTAATAAATATATCCACAATTACACTAACTCTTTGGTCTGACTTTTAAGTATATTTTGGCATCCTAAGACAAACTAAACACTTTTAAAAATAAATGAACTTGAACCAAATTTAAAACAATATTAAAATTAAGACTATAAAAAATCCAAGGGAATATAATGTAGAAAAACATTTTCAATTTGCTACATATTGTCCAATTGTAATTTGGCTCTTATTATTGTCTCTAAGGGGAAACAAATGCAAATCAAAATTCAAAACCAAACTATAATCAGTGTTGTTATGATTTATGTATAGGTGCCTGTAAAACCCTAATACAATCAGATCTTATTGTAGAGCAAGTTATGTATCAATCATTATATATGCCTATTGAGATGTTCCTGTAGAAAAAAAAATGTTTTTTTTTATTCCTCCTTAGATAAAAAGTTTGACTTAATTTAGATAAAAGAAGACAAAATTGTTCCAAGTAAATTCTTCTAGAACTGCTTAGATTGTGGAGGGGAGCACAGAACCATAAAGGGCAGAAAAGAAATAAGGAGGGCATCTCCCCATTCCTCCAGACTGGTGACTTAACCAAACAAGTGGGGCCAGAACCTGAGGTGCTTACTGAGGGGCTTAATTAGTCAGACCTGAAAATCATTTGTTACTTCTTGGTCATGCAATTAACAGGCAGACGGAAGAGAAGTTCTAGCCCTAAGCAAAGTCATAATATTTCTGTGGGTTAAGACATTTTCACAGGCTCCTGGTGATTTTTTGACAAAAGCAGTCTTTAGTGGCCATCTGCTTTTGCTCTCAATGATGACCTGTGATTGCATCAGTCTAACTGCCACCTACTGGACCAGTTTATACAAGGACTGTCCTATATCTGTGTAGTCATAAAACAGGAGATACTCCTTGTCACATAAATGCAAAAGCTATACCAGAAAATTAATAAATGTGATGTCAAGGGAGGACCCAATATATATTCATTTTCTGATCTTGATCAAGAGTTATAGATCCCATGAATTTTATAAATAGTTTATCATTTCTTTGTTAAAGGGAGACAGAATCTGAAAAATTCCTGAAACTCGAAATTTCCAGAAGCTAGGAAAGAAACTTATTTCTGCTAGAAGAAACTTGTTTTCTTACAATTGGAGTGGTGTTGGTGGGAGTGGGCTGGAGGGACAAATGGCACTAAAACCTGGATTACATCAGAGGGAGAAACCCACCAGCAAAAGAGACCCTGGACTGCAGTGTAAGATGCAGAGGTAGTTCAGATTTCTTTACTGTGCAAAATGTCATAAATCCATTGTAAATAAGTTTATAAGAAATTATATATTTTCCAATTTAAAGTTATGTCTTATCTAACAATTATCTATACTAGCTAATTATTTTTTATGTTTTCAAATAATTCCATGGTCTTATTTTTCTTGTATACTAAGATTGATTACTATACAGAGTGCTGAGCTACCTTTTAAATTCTCTAAGTAACTCTTTAATAATATTAAAATCCAACTGCAAAATTATTGCACATTCTTTTGAAGACAGTTTAGAAAAATAGGAAAAAAACAGCAATTTAAAAAAAAAATTATTTTGAATTTTATTACTAAAAGAGCCATAACCAGTATATTCTGCTCCAGAAAACTATGTGGAAAATGCTGTCTCATATATTTTAGTTTTCAATTGATCATTCAATAACTTATCTGCTCCTTTAGAAGATAAGTAATCCAGTGGGTTAATTAGTCCAGAATGGGGTCATCTCTTCTCCATCCCTGGGAGAGTAAGAAGGAGGGTGGTTTATGTGGAGGCCTAGGGACTAAATCTGTCCTGAGAGGACTGTAGTTTGGGTCCTGGTAGTTGTTCTGTAATGGTTTATGTTTGAATTACCTTCCAAATTTAATATCAGGAAAATGTCATATTTGAATCAGAATGTCCATCTTCTTTTGAATAACCAGGGTATTTGGTAAGTCCAGGCCGGTTGAGACATAGAAAGCCTTCCTGGAGTTGGTGACCTCTCCGTGCTTTAGACACTGTTCCCCTTTGGTGCTTTCTCAGTTTACTAGTACTTGATGGCTTCCACCAAACGTCTACAGTGCTGGTGTCTGAACCCTACAAAATAGTGAAAGCTTGTTCCAAACTGATCTTCCTCTGTTCCAGGGTTTTATGAGCTCTCCATTTAAAGACTGAGCTACAGGGTATTTTTCCGCCAAGACCCAAGCTGTGGAAGTTACCCTTACATAAATAAAAAATTTAGAAACAATAACAAAGAAAATGTTCTTTGCCTGATAGAAAATCAGCATGTCCATTTTACAGTAAGCTCATTAATGCAACTAAAGGGGAAAGAAAAAAGGGTGGAATCTTTAAACAGGTTTCATAGTAGAATCACAATATCTTTTAAATAATGATTTAAATTTTGTGGCCAGCAATTTTTTTTTTATCTTATCCTTTTAATGTACTTTTCTGAACACAATTTTTGTGCATAGTGTGGGAACTTTAGTGTTGTAGTAGACTCAAATGAGTGTGTATGTATTTATTATCTATCTGCTTATCCTGACACAAATAGCTCATATACTTCCTCATTTCTTATACTCATGCTGAAGAATGAGTAGACTAATTGACATAATGCAGTGATCTATCTGCTTTTATGTTTTCACTCGAGAAAAAGTACACTCTGCTGAAACAGGTTCAGATAAGTAAGTCTCTCTTACTTCACAGTGTACCTTATTCTGTGTCTGTGTAGGCAGCGAAGATTCCTGTTGACATTTGGCCTGTAGATGATCTCTTTCAGAGCTAATTCCTGTGTAGTTATACTCTGCAAGTAAATCAAAAGATGAGGTATAGTATGAAAAATTGATATTTTAAAGGATCCAGAATATCAATGTGAAGGAAAAGTAAAACTGACATGAAGTTCATAATATGATATCTATTTATTTAATAGATCTATGCTTGACAGCCATTTCTCTGGTACTGACAAGCATTACAAGGATTTTTAAAAAAACACTTCCTAAATATATTTAGATCTTGTTAACAAAGAGCTGAAAAATAAAGATTCTATGTAAATCACATACAAACATATTTTAATTAGTTATTATTATTATATTAACATTAATTATTATTATATGTTATTTATTATACATTATTTTAAAGGTTATACATTATTAATAATTACATCTGGGGTTTTGCTGTAAAATTCTAATTTATTAAGTATAAATTCATTGCAATGAAGTGGTTGGAAAATTTTTGTATAAATTATATTTATACATTTTCTAAGACATCTACCATTAACTCTAAATAATGATATCTACTTTAGGTTATTAATATTTAATAAAATTAAGTTTTAAAAAACTCTTCAAAATCATTTTAAAATTTTCTGTATATATCCATAGTGGTTGAATTCAATGACAATGAATATCCATGACACTATTGGGTCAAACTTTTTTAAACAGTCTCCAAACTTCTTTGATTTTGATTCCCTAATAAATAAATAAAATATTTTGTTCACATTTTTCTAAAATATGAATTATTTGTAAATTACATGCTACATGACTTAGTCCACTAATACAATTATAAAAACATGCACACAAAATATCAATACAAATATAATACAGTAAATAAAAAATAATTTTAAATTTTATATTATTATTAATCTGAAATGTTTATTTTAAATTTTTTATAATTGACTCATGAGTGCAGTGTAATTCAATGTGCCATCACCTATTTTTAATTGTTGAATTTTGGCATAGTCATTTGAGTCAGCTTCTAATTTCAA
Source organism: Lipotes vexillifer (assembly GCF_000442215.2). Classification (NCBI taxonomy): domain Eukaryota; kingdom Metazoa; phylum Chordata; class Mammalia; order Artiodactyla; family Lipotidae; genus Lipotes; species Lipotes vexillifer. The sequence goes on from NW_006771873.1 coordinate 408,858, forward strand.
TTTGTGAAAATACTTGATTTTAAGAACTGACCAAGATGAAAAAGATACCATATGGTGGTACATAATCAAAGATAGAAAAAGTATAACATGAGTTGTGCTTCCTAAATCCTTATATTTACATTTCAACTACTCTCACTAATTACGTAAACCCTGCAGAAAGAAAGGGGAGATAGTGCTGCTGGCTTGGTCTTCTCTGCTTCCCTTTTCTTGCTACAGGTACTACTGTGGCTGGTATTCCTAAAATCTATGATTATTTGGTTTAAGAAGGTACCTCTTACTAGAGTGAGGTGATTTATTTGTTGTTGTAATTCTTTGGAGTCACTGCAGCTGGTACCATCTGACAACAGCTTTGGCAGGGCAAGCTCTCTCCTTCATCTGTCACTTATAATGCCCTCTTTACCCCATGACACATCCCATCACTGTCTTCTAGCCCAAGAGAAACCTTCTTGAGAGTACCCCTTTAAAAATGATCAGCAATATTTCTTCCATTTCTTTGGATTCCACTACTATTGAGACAGTAAAATAAAGTAGCTGAGATCTCGGGTCTGAAGCCAGACTGCTGTGCTCAAATTGTGGCTCAACCACCTATAAACTGTAACTTTGGTCTAATTATGTCATTTTTCTGTGCTACAGTTTCCTGAGCAATATGAGGAAATATATGGGTAGAATATGGAAGTAATTGCTATTTTTGTGAGGTGATCAGGAAAAGTAAAAGGAGATATTGAAGTAAAGAGCTGAAAAAAGTGAGTGAGGGAGTGAGCTATATGAATGATGTTGTGAGAGTACTCAAGGTGAAGGGAACAGCAGGTGTCAGATTCTCCAAGGAAGAGCATGTTTGGCCCGGTAAGAAATAAGGGAGGTGAGTGTGGCTAGAGTGAGAAAGGATGGTTGAGAGTTGATGATTCAGAAAGAAGGAATGGAGGCAGATGACCACAGACCTAGCAGGTTCTCACAAAGACTCCAGTTTTTACTCTGAAAGAGGAGGAGAATCAATGAAGGACTTTGAATAGAAGTTTGACAAAGTCTGACTAAAGTTTTTTTTTCTTTTCCTTGCATTTAGTTCTTCTTTGGTCTGCTGCACTGCATTCTAATGCAGGGAGCTTAACTGTCCTATTTCCCCACACAAACTTCCTGAGAGCCAGGGTCATTAATCAGTCATCTTTGAATCTACAGAGCCTACTACACCACCTGGATTAAAATAGATGCTCAATAGTTATGTGCTGAAGGGATGAATTAAAAAAGGAGGAAAATTGAACTCTGAATTAGTCAGCTAAGCACAGTAGAAAGATCTGTGTTCTGAAATTCAGTACCTATGGAGTATTTGCTCAGAAATACTGGCTTTGTGACCTTAGGGCAATTCTGTAGTTACTGATTCACTAATCAAACCTTTTTGATTTGATTCTATGGATAGAGTATGGCATCTCTTAAGTTACCTGTGTCTGAGTTTTCTTGTTTTTACAGTGAGAGCTGTACCTATCTGTAAAGACCTATGCTCTTTCAAGACCTATTCTCATTCTAAATTAAGGGTATCATGAGCCTCAAGAAATTTTTGTCTTAACTCACTCAAATGGACCATTTCCCAGGTACATTTTAATGAAACTGAAGACTAGAAACTATATCCCAGCTATTACAGCCTTAGGCCTATTGAGAAGTCATTAGTTTTATAAAATTTTAAAATGCTTTCTCCCATTCAATTTGGCATTGCTAATTATCTTGAGTCTACTTTTCCTCTTGATATTCTTATATTGTCTAATTCATAAAACTTAACAAAGCATATGTCACATATAAACTTACATCACTCTTTAACGTAAAAGAGATAGGGACACATTAAAATATATGCATTAATGCAGCTGCATAAAAACAACTATATTTGTTACCATCAGACATGCTGTGATATGAATTCAGCCACTAATTATTGAAATACACATTTAATAATTCATGTTTCATTAATAATGTACCATAAAAATACAGCATATAAAGGAATATATTATATATTTATTGTGGCATTCTGGAGAATTATCTTGAGGCTAAAGATTAATTTAAAAATATGATCATCCTTATCACACATTCTGGGCTATTTCATGAAACAGCCACATATTCTGTTTATGACCTAGTTTTAACTTGGCTCCTCTGAAATTTTTCTGCACTATTTTTAGTGCCTTGAGGGAGTAGGGTGGGATTTAAACTAAGACCATTTTTCAATAATCATTGGACATTACGGTAGCACATGGAAATAATAATAAAATTTAGCATTGCCATATTTTATGTGGAGGGAAAGAATAAGCTTGTAGTACATTTTTTGTTACTGCCCCTTACAGGGTAGATATCCTGTCTGTATTTTTTTTTTCTTGATTGACAAAACCAAAAACAATGGAAACAAAATGTGTCATTTGTTTTACTTGACATGTGTTCTATTATATACGATTACATGGGACCATAGTGTTTGGTGGCGTCCCTGAGGATTGCATGGCTCTTAAATAGTGACATCTCAAGGAATGCTCATAATGGTGTTGACTTCATCTTATATGGAAAATAACTTGCGATGGCCCAAGAATGACAGCTTACAATTCTCAAAATTGTAATTCATGTTTGTTAATTAATCTAGGTAACTGTATATCTTTGAAAATATCCTTCATTGTTCATGTGACTATATTGCTTAAACATATTTTTATTGCATATCAAAAGGAGTCATTTTGATTATATATATATATATATATATATATATATATATATATATATATATACACAATAAGTATTTTGCTCAACTTTTGACCTTGACGTTGGTCCTCATGGGTTATTTAATTTTCTTTATCCCCCTTAACATATTCTACTCTGTCACTGGTATAATTGACAGGACCTACCTGTCTACAACTGATCTTTGCTTTTTCCCCTCACTCTTAACTTATAGTCAGATGCTTCCAGGATCCATGCCCTGATCTGGTTACCCCTGGAAACTTGGAAAACCTCCCAGCTGAAGCCAATGTCCATCTTTAAGCTCCTTCTAAATAGTTAGTTTCACATCTTAGCTTTCTTTGCTTCAGGTCTCCAAAACTTGGTGGTGTTTTTTGTTGTGGTGGTTTGTTTTTCTGGTAGGGCATCTACCTCAACTGTGGAAGATACACTGCTTTTACTTTTATTTCTATTCTTTTCTTTAATGATAAGGTCTTAAGATCCTATAAGACAAAATGTGTTCCTTTAACCAGAGAAGTTTTTGGAAATGCAAATTCTCAGGCCTCATCTCACACCTATTGGATCAGAAACTCTGCAGTGAGGCCCAAAAACCTTAATAAGTCTTCCACACAATTCTAATCTCACCAAAGTTTGAAAAGTACAGCCATCAAGCTTTTGTGTCATCTAGGATTTTGAACTTCTTCTTCCAACCACAGTGGGTTTGGCCTTGATTTTTTTCCTCTGGGTACGTCCTGATTCAAATTTGCTTTCCTGCTTCTGAGTAATATTCTCATCTGGGACACCACAGTGGGGAAAGCCTGGATTCTTTGCTACCGAATATTGTCCATAGTGAGCTCTCCTCACTTCTACATGTTTTAAAGTAAGTACTTTCCTTTGATTAACTCTAATGGGATAGATTCATCTCAATCTTTCCCAGGCAAGGCCCGAGAAACATCCCGTATTTATGAACTCTCCTTTTAAATTCTTAGCCCCCCAAACAAAGAAAAATAGTACTAAGTGTAATGTATTTCCCAATTAGTTTTACACTAGTAGATGTCATTAGGAAAGCGACTGTGATTTCTCTTCTTTTCCATAGGAGATAGTCACCTAACTTTCCTAAGTCATCCTGCCAGATTTACCATGATTTTAGCACTTGTAATATTAATTAATATGCTAATATAGTTTTATTTACATATTTTGGGAAATTTATTTCCATCTCGTTTTAATTTCACATTGGCTGCTTCATGAAATTATTGAAACACATTTGAGACGGAATCATACCTCTCTTTTTTCTCTACATGAATGGAGATGGATCTTATAACATATAGTAAATATTAATTGACAAGATGGTTATGCTAAAAATAGCTCTTTGCATTATAAAATAGGCTAATACTATAAATTTATAAACCATTCCACTTTGAGCATACCGCATTCTACTGACAAGAAACGTTTCCCGAAAAGCAACTGTGAAATATAACTGAACATGTCTAATTTGACAGCTTCTTTACATTGCCACCTGGTTTTCAGCAATAATTATTTGTATTCTTAGTTCTTTTCCTTTTTATTTTAAAGTGCACGTGTTTCACTATAATGCATGCATTTAAAAGAAAATAATAAGTATAAAGAAGTCAAATACGATTTTCACTTTAAGTAGTTTATTTAAAAATGTTACTTGAACTTAATGCAATAATTAATCTATAGTTATTTCTTAAAATATAGCTTAAAAAGTTTTATCAAATCATTTATAAAAATTATAATAGCATATAAATATTCTCCAAATTTTAATACAATATTTGGCTCTAAGTTATATTTCTTTAACATAAAATCTATTTTCAGTATAAGTATTACTGAATGATTATGCTTTGCTTAGTAAATTGAAGGAAATTTTATGAAGTAGGAAAATCAAAAGGAGGGATTTTTAGGAGTTTACAAAAGGTACAGAAATTTACTATGAGACCTCTCTGATCTTAATAACCCTTCATTTATATGCAACATCCACTTTAGCTATGTTTTCAGTAAATGACCATCTGTTAACAGTCAGTTCTTCTTCAGGGGTTTATTAGTTTTTAAAGGACAATTATTTATGTGAATGTGATATATATGGGGAAGTTGGAATTGCAATAGAGAAAGAAAACATTTTTTAAAACAAACAAAAAAAATATCCTAAGAGATGTCTCCATCTCATATGTTGTAGACACATACATTTTTGGAATAACCAGAGGTCTTTCCTCTTGGGAAATACTCCTTATTTCACAGAGAGGATAAATTGTTGCTTTGAGGCCTGAATTAAACATTGTCTATAATCATGCACTTTTTTGTAAGGAAAGCTGATTTTTTCATGCAAACTAATACAGATGGGCATTGTTGGAAACAAAATTATCATTATTATGTCTTATTCAATAAACCAATAAACAGTACATTTTTAAATCAGCCTTAGAAATTCTCAGATAGATGACAGGGTAAGCAGATAAATAATAATAAAATGTGTGCAGTTCCCAACCCAATCAATCTCAAATGCCATTTTCAGAGAAGTAAAAAGATTTAGGGACTTAGTATATTTTACTAAATATATATGAGAGACAAAATCATTGATTCTGCCTTTTATTCTTTGGGAAAATGTGGTTTCAAGTGAGTTTAACAATTAGCCTGCCATATATTTTTTCTCTTACATAAAATGGACTAAGAGCCTTTAGAATTAATTTTTTAAAAAATTTTATTATAGTAGATTTACAATGCTATGTTAGTTTCTGCTGTACAACATAAATCAGTTATACATATACATATATCCACTCTTTTTTAGATTCTTTTCCCATTTAGGTTATTACAGAGTGTTGAGTAGAGTTCCCTGTGCTACACAGTAGGTCATTATTAGTTATCTATTTTATATATATATATGTGGAAAGAATGGTACAAATAAACTTATTTACAAAACAGAAATAGAGTCACAGGTACAGAAAACAAACTTATGGTTATGGTGGGGGAGGAGAAGGTGGGGAGAGGGATAAATTGGGAGATTGGGATTGACATATACACATTACTACATATAAAATATGATTAATTTAAAAAATTTTAGAGCCACACACAGACCAAAATATCCATTCAACATAGTATTCTTGCCCACAAAGCTATCAGCCTTATATGGGAAGTTAATTTCATTCAATTCAATTAATATTTTTTTAAGGACTTATATGTTAAAAGTCCTCATTCTTTGTACTGTGAGATATACATAGACTAAAAAGATAATATTGTTGTCCTCAATACACTTATAAATTATGGGAAAAGTGAGAGAAAATTATGTTCACATAAATAATAGCAATTTAAAATAGAATGTAATATGTATAAGAAAAAAAGAGTGTATAGATTGTTTTGCAGGTTAGGAGAAGATTTTTCTCCCAGAAATATTTGACTTTTGTAGAAAAACAGCATATTGGAGCAGAGTCACTCCAATGATAAATAATAAAGAGCATAAGTACCCTTCATAATGGTGTTGAAAATCAGATTCTCAGAGGTCATCTCCAGGTATTTTGATTTGGTATTCCTGGGCTGGGGCCCAGGAATTTGTCATTTTTAACAAGTACCTCAGGTGATTAGATCAAGCCACCAAAGTTAACCTTTTGAGATCATAAGGAGTTGCCTTGAATTTTATATTATGGAGCTTTTGTTTTCCTTTACTTTATGTAAGTCCTTCTAATAATCTTTAAATAAATTCTCTCTTGTCATATGTTTTCTTTCCTTTGATTAACTTAGCCAGGATCTCTTTCTGTTGCTTAGGCTACCTATACAATTTCTGAATCAACGTCTCTGGCAGTTCCTTAAGGCTATTTTTTTTAATCTACATAAATATTTTTAAAAACCTAAATATTGTGTTAACGTACATAGGAATTCTTATGACAATTAAAACGCTCATATATTTAATTTGATGATGTAATTAAATGCAAAATATTTTTTCATGCTACTGTTAATATACTTTTCTCAATGTATGTTTGTTCCCTACATTTTAGTTATATAAAACTTGATGTGGTTTTGAGGAATTTTTTAATATATTTTATTCTATCCTATATTTTAATTTTATGTATTCATATTTAGACAAAAGGGCATTTTATCACTTTCACCTGGAAATGATAGTAAAGCTCATTTTAAAAATGAAAAACAATGTGCATATTTATGGAAACAATTTAGGTAATATTGGGAAATAAATTTTCATCATTTGGTTTCTGCAATCATACTTTAGTATACAGTTTGAGTCTTCAAGACCTAGGGCAGAAGCTAGCACTGACTTCATTTGATAAATGTTTCATGAATTGCTGACATAATTTGCTGACATCAAAACCAATTGCTTTTGGTTTATTTGCAAGAACAGCTTGAATGCTGATTCAAATATAATCAAAGCTCAAAATGTTACACTCTGAATTGAAGGTAGAATGGTAAGCAGTATGCAGCCCCTTCCCTCAGGACTCTTACACATGCACACACACACAGAAAAACTCTTTACCATAAAATGTGATTTAAAAAAAATCACCTAACCCACCAGGCTAAATTATTTGTTTTTGTTAAATATGTGTTGTAATACTCTCGGGGCAAGCTATATCTCCTCATGGCACAGACTCTGGTGATTTTATACACAGTGTGTATGTGTGTGTGTGTGTGTGTGTGCACATGTGTGTACATATGTGTGTATGTGTGTGTGTTTTCCTCCTTCTCATTGTCTTCCTAGCAGATTGTGAGCCTGATAGTATTGTGATCTGAAAGGCCCTTTCTCCCTTATTGATTACTGTGTGCCTGGTGCTTAGAATGAGGAAGGGTGTCAGTAAGCATGTTAATTGACTGAACAAGATGCCTTCTATACTCGTGTTTTATGAAAGGCTGAGCTTCCCACAGGTGTATTTTGTCAAAGAAAACTGAGTTTTCAAACCTAATTATTCTTGCCTCTTATGAAAATAACTTATATATATATATATATATACATATATATATTTATAGGTACGTAAACATATATACATGTATATATGGCAGCATACAGTATATACTATATATGAAATATATACTATTATATACATATATAATATGCATATATACATATATGTATATACTAATACATAGACATATGTAATAGCAGTATGAAATAGTAGTGAAATCTGATCCATATGTATTGCATAATATCATGTTTTTTTTTTTTCTTTTTTTCTTTTTTTTTTTTCAGTATGTGGGCCTCTCACTGTTGTGACCTCTCCCGTTGCGGAGCACAGGCTCCGGACACGCAGGCTCAGCAGCCATGGCTCATGGGCCCAGCTGCTCCACGGCATGTGGGATCTCCCTGGACTGGGGCACGAACCCGTGTCCCTTGCATCGGCAGGCAGACTCTCAACCACTGTGCCACAAGGGAAGCCCATAATATCATGTTTTTAAATGATATGTGATATAAGAAAAATATTTAGTAGTTAAAATGTCTACAGATTTTTCAATCTGTAGTTCATCTCAATCACTCATTTAATTTTGATTCATATAAATTAGAGGTGAATTGGGAAAGTGGACTTTGACTATAAAGTAATTACACAGAATATCTGGAATACTTAACATTACCATTCATAGTCAACATATATTACATTCCTATGCAAATAGCTGCTGTACTAAAGTCACAGTGTCCCAAACTGAGTGGTGCCAAGGTGAGACTCCACTAGTCCTTTGAGGATCCACTGTTGGTACAATTGTCTATACTTTTCACTGCCTCTGTAAGTGTGGGGCTAAGCCAGTGACCTCTATGTGAAGGAAGATGTGGTCTGGAAGTCTTGCCATGTGATCTTGACACCACCAGCTAGGCGGGGCTAAGTCCTAGTGGAGTGCAGGTGCATGTTATCTTGCAAGACAGTGATTTTGGTGTCATCTTCCAACAAAGGGAGGGATAGTATTGGATTGTCCAAAAAGTTCCTTCAGGTTTTTCTGTAACATCTTACAGAATACTTGCACTACTACACTGGGTTCTGGGTTCATCCACAGTACACCTACAACCACCACAGTCCTTTTTCTCCAGGTGACTCACAGCCAGCTCCAAAATGCCATTTTTCAGTCCATGTGCTAAACCACTTTGGCTCCACCTCTTTTAGATGGGACTGCCCAGGAAACTATTTAAGAGATGAGAGTTTTCACATAGAGAGTTTGTTGTGAAATCCTCTGTGAGCAATACCTGTGAGGGAGTAAAGGAAAGAGAAATGGACAGAAAGACAAGATGAGCTGTGATGCTGTAGCCGAGATCTTAGGCAATCCCACAGAAAGCACTCAAGCTGGGGTGCCCTTCAGAGATGTCTCGAATTAAGGTCAAGGGGCTTGGTCTTGTACCTCTGTATAAACCAGTAATTGGATGTGGGCTGGCTTGGCGGTTGGACGGTGTGACATAACATTGGCCAAAGCAGCTCTCATCAGGCAAGGACAAAGCCTAGGGAAGGACCCAGATGTAGATTATCACCTGGAAGCAGGGGTCAGAGAGGAAGGGGGCTCTGGGAACCAAGCAACCCCGCCTTTAGTAAGTAGAATGTGAGAAGCTAAATTGAGTAGCCTAGGTGACCTAGCTGATGTCATTATATTACTTTATTTTCTAGGAAAAATTACTGTTTCACGCCTCTGTGAAAAGCAAGCAGGCACCCTCTTTCTCTCTCACTGATAACGATAATTTAAAACCAGAAATTCTCTATGTCTGTGAGTCTGTTTCTGGGACTAGCAGATGAAAACTATTATATATAGAATGGATAAACAGCAAAGTCCTACTGCATAGCACAGGGAACAATATTCAATATATTACAATAAACCAAATATGGAAAAGAATATGAAAAATAATATCTATCTATCTATATATATATGAATCACTTTGTTGTACACCAGAAACTAACACAATATTGTAAATCAACTATACTTCAATTAAGAAAAAAAGAGATTGATTGAGAGAGTTATATTTAAGTCGGTATACAGAAGTTTTAAAATTAGAGAAATCTGCAAACATGTACCTTTATTTAATGCGTGAACGGAAAAAGTCATATAACTATATTTTGAAATAATAACAAGCATTAGCAGCATAATTACTATTTTAAGAAAAGTAGGTTTTAAAAATATAAAATCTCTATAGTTGGCAAGGCTGTGGAAAATTGATATAACAACTGTATCAGTAGGTAGTTTAAAAATTCCAGTCAAGCAAACCTTAGTCAAATGTATGTTTCAGCAGATGTTTTATATATATATATTTTTAAATTTTTCTGTGGGAAATAAGGAGTAAAAATCTATATTTAAAAAAACAGAAATAGAAGTTAATTTCATGTTCAGTCAGTGACTATTTCTGGGAGAGATCTAGTTGAAAGCACCACAGTATCTTGAAGAGAGGGAGAGAGCTCATCATTAAGCTGTTTTTATGGGCAGTAGTTTTCTCACTTGCTCTTAAGGCCTCATTCCTTCAGCTAATCACTTTTGGGGAGTATGTGCTTCCTGCCAAGCTCTAGGCTCTGGGGATGCAGAGATGAGCTGGGCACAGTACTTTCCACACGTCCAAATTCACATTGAAGAGATAGAGTGATAATTTTAAAAAGTTAATAACACACAACAAGAGATACAACAGAGATATGAATGAGTATAGAGACCCAAAGATGGAGCAGCCATTGCTCCTGCATTGAAGAAGGGAAAGAAACAAACAAACAACATCTGCATGAAGCTTAGTTTCTTCTTGAGGGATGCATAGGAGCTTGCCAAGCAGAGAATTAGAGTTAATTTTACAGTGCACATTTATAATGGTGGTAATTCTCAGTGTAGTTGGAGTGCTTGGTATATCAGGTGGAAAGTTGAACAGTGGTAAAAAAAGAGAATGGAGTTTTGGTGTCAGACTAGAAAGGACAATTTATTCCAAAACATAGAGTTTAGATTTTGTCCCATGAGTGGTAGCAGCTAACAGGGTCTTATTCAGAGCTGAGTAAAATGATTGTGTTTGATTTTTAGAAAGGTTACTCTGGGTGTTATGAAGTAGGAATGAATGCGGTCCGAGACATAGATTAAATAGAAAATAAATGCCATAACTGATGCTAAACGTAATAACCCTGTTGTATGGTAGTGGTAGCTGACTATAAATAAATATCTAAGGAAAAATGAGAATAATTTAATAGATTAATAGAATGAAATGTAGAATGTAATGGAATTTAATTTGAAAACAGGTTTTGTTTTTGATGTGCTCACCAGAGGTCTAGCTTTGTGTACAGAATGCCAGAGAGTAGACAGATGGACAGTAGGCAGACTGAAGAGATCCAGGACTTAATCCCTGGAACTGTGAGAGTTACTTTATAACAGGGTAACATGGACTTTTCATAAGTGATTAAAGTAATGGTCTTGAGAGGAGGTGGTTATCCTAGATTATTTGGATGAGCCCTAAATGAAATCACAAATACCATTCCAAAAGGAAGTGAGAAACAGAGATTTGAAAACAGAAGGAGGCCGTGTAAGGATGGAAGCATGAAGTTACACTGTTGACTTTAAAGGTGACGGAAGGGGCCAAGGAATCAGGTTCTCCCTGGAGCCTCCCAAGGGAGTGAATATTGTCATAGGTACTTGTCTTCACTAGCAAAGTGACCGCATGACCTCTGTATCCTCACATAAAGAGGAATGGATATTTGACTTTACATTCTAAAATCACTCTTATTAATGGTGTTAGTTCCAAGGCTTGGCAGTTTAAAGAGAATATGCTGTATTTCATTCCTGAAATAAAACATCAGGTATGTCGAACATTTGACAAAACCTAAGAGAAATCCCATAGTTCTTCTCTTTGCTGGATTTTGACAGAACATAGTAACAAACAAGTTTGGAGTCTAGTTTCTCACAGCTAGAAGTAATCTATCAAACTATTAACATATTGGAAAAATGAATCATCCCTTCCATTTTCTGTATACTTTTCTAGGTAAATAATGAAGCAAAAACCCAGAATAAATTCTGCTTTATAAGATATCATTAATTTTGTCTTTTCTCTAAGGGAAACATTAAGTAAATTTCTGTTGACCAGATTGAATAAAATTCCTTGGCAGTTTGTACCCATTTCTCAACCTAGTTAAAAAAAAAAAAAAAGGAAACTCCTAAAAAAAGCATTTTGAATGAATTATTTTCAAAACACACACACGTGCACGTGCACGCACACACACACACACACACACAAATTTTTAGCAGCCAGTAGACTACAAAATACTATATGAAGTCCCAGATTTTTAAAGAGGACAGAACTTTCAGCAACAAATGCTAAGCCATAAATTGCTTCACAATCTATACAAATCTAATATATAACATATGTTCTACTCTAGAAATGGTTCTATTTATGTGTGTGTGTGTGAATATATATGTGTGTGTGTGTCTTAAAATTATTCCTGCTCAAAAAATCTTTTAAAAATCAAGCAATCAAGTTGCATATAAAATCAATGCAATTGCCAAAATACTTCAAAAGCGACTTGGTAATAATGTAAATGTGAAAAAAGTTAGTGATAAACTTTAATAAAGTGTATGAAACTCATGGGTAGTTGTGAGTAATTTAGACTTAGAGAATTTACCTTTGTGAGGTATGTTTTGTCCCTTAATTTTACCTTCCTCATTTAAAATTAAGAATCAAAAGTTTGAATGATCTTTATTTATCCCATGACTCTTCAATGTATGCTGAGCCATTCAATGATGGCTAAGCCATCAGCCATTTTATAAAAATATATCAATTTATTTCCTTACATGATCTGTAACATATACAACATTTTATGCAAAAAGACCTACAGACAATAGATATTTTTATGTTATTTTATCATCAATAGAATGATGTATCTATATGAACGCTAGAGTAATTTTTTAGGCAAATATTCAAGTGGAGATATTTTGTTTGTTTTTTTCACTAAATAATCACAAACACCTAGAATACCAGTCATATCATACGCATTCAGTAAATATTTGTGGAATTTTAAAAAACCTATATGTTTTTTTTTGTTTCTCTTGTGTTTTTCTTTATTAATATTATGACAATGTGATTTAATAACATTCATTTATTACTCTTGAATATGAGGACAAATGGTTCTACGTAGAATTAATTTTTATGAGCTCAAATGTTATTAAGGTTATTAGTATAAACATTCCATGCCCTTGCATCTTAGGGACAAAAGCTAACTTTATAATTCTTTGCATCCATTCAAGAACAAAAGTGTATATTTTGGTGATTTGTTTGCTAGTGCTAGCCACTGTAATAGAAAATTTCCAATATTCACCTTACCAAATGTAAATTTTTTTATCAATAAATGTTGAATAAAAATGATCATATTTGAATAATCTCAGTGGAAGGGAAATAAAAGCAAACGTAATTATTATAATTTAACATGAGTTTTAAAATTGACACATTTTATTAATAACAAAACAAAGCCATAAAATATCTAATAGTTTAATGAAATCAATTGAAAATGTTGAGATTCTTTAATGAATAAGGAATACTGTGTAATAATTTCATTATAAAAAAGTATTAATTTCTTTTAGGGAAAAGAAATCAGAGAGATGTTAAAGATCATAATTGCTTTTGAATTAAATGGTGGAAGTAAAAATTAATTTACAATTTACATAAATACATATTATTTTTGAAAATCTTATTTAATATCTCACTAAGGAAAATTGGACTTTTAAAAATATTTAAACCCCCAATGACGTATATTTAATTTCGTATATTTTTGAAAGTATCTTTATTAAGAATCTTCAATAATAGTGATAAAGAAGGGCAGGAGCAAGATGGTGGAGGAGTAGGAAGCAGAGTTCACCATCTTCCACAGAAACATTGAAAAAACATCTACAAGTGGAACGATTCATACAGAACAGCTACTGAGCACTGACAGAAGACCTCAGACATCTGAAAAGACAAGAAAACCTCCATGTAACTGGATTGGACAAAACAAAATAGAAAAAGAAGAAATCAGGACAGGGCCTGTGCCCCAGGGAGGAAGCTGCAAAGGAGGAAAGGTTCCCGTACCCTGTGAAGGCTCCTCGCCAGCAGATAAATTAGACGGACAGAGGGTGAGTCTCGGAGTCTAAAAAAGGGGAGAACAGCAACTGGTTTGTGGAGGGCAAAGCCGAGAGTAACCTGCACAGACGGTTGGCACTGCCACCCTGTGCTTCCCAACCTAAGACACCCCACTGTCGGTGTGGGTGACAGTCGGGGGCTGAAGTTCAGACTCCGAAGTTTAGTCCCAGGGAGAGAACCAGGGTAAGCTGCAAAAGCAACCTGAGGAGGTCGGCTCATGGCAACTGAGGGTGTACTAGGAAGAAGCCTGGGTCCACCAGAGAAGCAAAGCACCATTATTGGGAAGTGCACAAGGAGAGGGGCAGGACCACCATAAGAAATTCTACCATTGTGAGCACTCCCAGGCAACAGGACACCACCTACAGGAGCTCTGGGGGCAGGTGTGAGTTGCTGCCACCATGTTGGGCTCCAGAGACTGGTACTGGATGCCTCTTCCAAACTCGTGGGCAGACACCAGGTCCTACTCCCACTAACTGGAAGGGCATGGACAGCTCTGCCACTAGGAATTGCATCAGTGAGCCCCAGAACCTGCCCCTGCTGACCTTGAAGGGCACAGACAGTTTCCACCATTAGGAAATCCATCAGTGGGCCACAGGACCCACCCCTGCTTACCCGGAAGGGAGCAGAGAGCTCCTGTCACAAGGAATTCCACCAGTGAGTGCCAGGACCTGCTCCATTGTCACAGGAGGGCATGGATATCCCCCACAACTAGGAAATCTATCAGTGGGTAACAGGACCTGCCCTGCTGTCCTGGGAGGGCATGGATAGCTCCTTGCACTAGGAAATCCACCCAGGGGAGGGGTTGAAACCACAGCTGAATCCCAGGAGCCGTGTGACTAAGGAAGAAACACTGAAATCCCTCCTTGCAGCTGTGTGAACCATGAAGTTATTCCTCCACTGATGGCTCCTAAATTCAGTGCCTGCAAAACATCTGTAAGGACAACAAGTACCCCTGCAGCTGGGATGGGTTGGGCTTTAGCAGCTTTGTGGGCATGTACAGGCAGGGATCAGGCAAGGCCAAAGTCTAAGCTGCATCCATAGTTCCCACAGTGGGTCCAGGTGCATGACTACTGCATTCCTAGGACCTGACCTCAGTGGATCTGCTTTGGTGGCCTGGTGAAAACAACACCTGAGAGACCCCAGAGCCAAATGCCAGCACACCCACAGTTAAGGTGGGTCTGAGAGCAGTCCCAACAACAGTGTACTATGTGAACCCTCACAATGGGTGAAAGGGAACACAACAGAGCACATTCACAGGAGAACAGCTGCAGAGGAGGAATAGTCAGTGGCTTCTCTCTCAGTGAGAATGCTCCAATACCACCTACCTCACACTGAGGATCAGAAACAAAGCTCAGTAATAGATCTGAGAGCTCTAATCCAACAGCTGGGAAGCAGACCCCCTGCCCCCACCAACAAGGCAGTGACAACCACAGAGCAAAGGTGAGGCCCCACACCATATCCAGGGCAGGCTTTTGTCACTACAACATCAGGTCAACTCCTTATCAAGGGGTAACAGCACAAGCCTCTGGACCAACCTGACCCATCATGGGGCAGATGCCAAAAACAAGAGGATTTACAGTCCTGTAGCCTGGGCAAGGGAGACCACACAATAAGTTTCACAAAATGAGATGGCAAAGAAATGTTGCAGGTGAAAGAACAAGATAAAACCCTATAAGAACAACTAAATGAAGAGGAGATAGGCACTGTACCTGAAAAATAATTCAGAGTAATGATAGTAAAGATGATCCAAGACCTCAAAAATAGAATGGAGGCATGGATCGAGAAGATACAAGAAATGGTTAACAAAGACCTAGAGGAACTAAAGGACAAACAAACATAGATAATAGAATAACTGAAATGAAAAATACACTAGAATTAATCAATAGCAGAATAATAACCAAGGCCAAAGAACGGATAAGTGAGCTGGAAGACAGAATGGTGGAAATCGCTGCTGTGGAACAGAATAAAGAAAAAAGAATGAAAAGAAATTAAGGCAGCCTCAGATACCTCTGTGACGACATTAAACACACCAACATTTGAATTATAGGGGTCCCAGAAGATAAAGAGAAGGAGAAAGGGCCTGAGAAAACAGTTTAAAAAATTAAAGCTAAAAAATTCCATAACATGAGAAAGGAAATATTCACCCAAGTCCAGGAAGCACAGAGAGTCCCAAACAAGATAAATCCAAAGAGGAACATGCCAAACCAAATACTAATCAAACTAACAAAAATTAAATACAAAGAAAAAATATTAGGGACTTCCCTCATGGCACAGTGGTTAAGAATCTGCCTGCCAAGGCATGGGACATGGATTCGAGCCCTGGTCCAGGAAGATCCCACGTGCCGCGGAGCCCATGCGCCACAGCTACTGAGCCTGTGCTCTAGAGCCTGTGAGCCACAACTACTGAACCCATATGCCACAACTACTGTAGCCCATGCGCCTAGAGCCCATGCTCTGCAACAAGAGAAGCCACTGCAATGAGAAACCCATGCACCACAATGAAGAGTAGCCCCTGCTCACCACAACTAGTGAAAGCCCATGTGCAGCAGCAAAGACCCAACACAGAAAGAAAGAAAGAAAGAAAGAAAGAAAGAAAGAAAGAAAGAAAGAAAGAAAGAAAGAAAGAAAGAAAGAAAAAGAAAAAATATTAAAAGCAGTAAGGGGAAAAAAAGCAACAAATAACATACAAGGGAATCTCCATAACACTATCAGCTGAAATACTTGTAGTAACCATCTTTGGAAGGTAGGCTTTTAGTCAGAATAGTAGCTTACCACACCTAGAGAAAGAACTTCTAACAAAGAAAAAACATGTTCTTCCAAAATTATTTTGTCTTAAAATTTTAAGATGATTGCTTAAAATGTTACATGATTTGGCAAGAAAATGATTATATGATATATGATTATAAAGTTACTAGTGATTTAATATTATCACATATTAACAAATTACTTTTATGTTTCATACTTAGAAATTTCCTCTTATTATAAATACTTATGTTAGCAGAATAAAAAGAAACTACCTGAAAAAGTACTTGTAAGCTTCAAATCCAAGGTCATTGGAGACTCTGCTTCCTTTCTGTATATGACAATGGCTATTGACTTTGTTTAACTAAAACACATTAAGATTAATTTATCTGATGTTCTTAGCGAATAAATATTGATTATTATGACATGATAAGACATTTCTCTCTGTGTGTTTTTAAAAACACATCTTGCCTCATGAACTGGTGTAAGCGATTAGAAACAAAGGTATACTTTAACAGTGGCTCTTCCAAGAAAAACTGTAGGTTGTAAACCATTTACTGTGCTCCCAGCTGTCATTTCAGAACATAATTTTGTTAAACGGGAATTAAGGAATCACGAGGAATGCTCTAGACAGCTGGTAGAACACTAGGCACAGTAGAGCCACTGTCCTTGTTAACACCTGGGTCTTCTGGGAAATTTAAATAGAGCAATAAAAAACATGATCATTTTAAGATTGAAAGAGTTAGTGACCTAGTCCACATTTATTTATATAAATATTATGACCAGTTAGGAGCAGTTAGATGAGTTTCTCAGTGGCCTACATGTAGCAGCCTCCTAGACCAGGCCAAACACTCTGACCCTTCCGGGGGATTCACTCCTGTCTCCATTCACATTATGTCAATGGTTTAATATATGTGGAAGATATATAAGAACCCATATGTGGTTTACTTTATGTAGAAAATATTTACTTATTGATAGAATGAAAACACAGCCTTTATTCCCTGATTCCACACACACACACACACACACGCAAAATGAATAAACAAATAAGTAGAAAAAGAAGAAACAAAAGAAGAAAGACCCATCTGATTACCTGATGAGGAAGGGGAGTAGTGATCAAATCAATAACATTAAATTCTAAAATACCAAACACATCTCAGAGGGCTTGCTTTCATAGTTAATGATATTTGAGAATACCACATTTGCTTCTTGAAATTATTATTGGATTCATGTATCCCAACAGGCTGATGACAAGAGGCTATCTGAAACGAGTTCACACTTTTCTGAGCATTGTTACACCATCTTAGCCCTTTCTGCCCGCTGCTTTCTTGGTTACCACACTTGTGGCTGAGTTCTTATTTCACCCTTCTTACTACTAATTCTGTTGCAAAGGTAGCTTATTAACCTGTAATAAAATCATTATGGTTAACCATAAGATGAAACAGCTCTCCTATCAAGGTACTGCAACCTACAGATAAACAAAGTATTCAATAATCATTAAGGTCATGGCAATTATGACTTACATTAGGTCTTACATTATGACTCTAACCAGTGCTCTTCTAACTGTGATGTGCTAGAATTCCTCTTGGGAATTGTTAGGAAATAATTATGTTTAAAAAAGGGGAAAAAAAGAGGCAGAAACACTATAATATGTGGTATTTGCTAAATAACTCTGAAAATAAGCTTTAGATTCAGATTATATATATAATGTAAAATATATTTGAAATATACTATATGCATTTATTGTCATATATGCTAGATATATCTATAATTATATGCAATATATTGTATCTATCTACCTATCCATCTATCATCTATCTACCTAGTGTTACACATAAATACTTTCTGTTTAAAAACTAAAGAAAACCTCCACCTAACAGAATTAAGTTAAAAATCCTAATAAATTTAAAATATCAAGAACAAAAAGTTTTACAGAATGTAAAATAGTCAAAATAACTGTAAAACCATATTTGAAATATCTTAACAATTTGTCATATTCATTAGTTTATTTTACTTTACCAAGTGATAAAATGATCTACTGCAAGGAGTTATTGAAAGTATCTAAAACAATAGGCAAATATTACATTATTTGCTTGGCACTTGCTTCTACTTCTGCTGTGTAAAAGCCTGGCTTACTTTTCTATGGTTAGAGATGCTTATTTCCCTTGGGGTCATTATGCTGGAAATGAGTTCCATATTCATGGTGTGAAAACTTTCAGCCACACTGATTTTCATATATCCTGAGGCTGCAAACACCTCGTGACTGTTGGCTGCATTCTTCAGTCAAAGTGATGGTATTTACTGCCGCTACTGCCTGGCACCATCAAGCTCAGTGAGCATGAAAGCTGTCCATATCCAACCTGAAAATCACCTGTAGAGCCAGGGTAGATCTCCTTATTCCATGCATGTACAACTCAAGCTACATGCTAGAACTTCAGTTATAAGCGATTAACATTGGTTATATTGTTAACCTGCAGGCTTTCTCCTTTAGCATCTCTATTATGAGGGTAAAGTTAATGACTATTGGTCACTGCTATTTGTACAGCATCATTTTGGTGTCAACTAGACTATCTAGCTACTTAATAATATACAGAGAAAAGATTATATATATATATATATATATATATATATATATATATTATATATATATATAGTGATTCAGCTATATATATATATATATATATATATATATGTAAAGTGAATTCATATATTAAAAGGGAATATTCAACACACATGATTTGAAAGTTACCTTAACAAAATTCTCAGATTGTTTTCATGGTATATTTCAGAAAATATATTTCTGAATGTATTAATTTACCAGACGTTTTTAACTGATTTTTTTGCTACATTTGGGAATACTAGACAAAGAGTCAGGAGACATGAGTTCTAATTCTGTGTATTGTTTTGTGTGTTTTTTGCGGTATGCTGGCCTCTCACTGCTGTGGCCCTCTGCCATTGCGGAGCACAGGCTCCGGACGCACAGGCTCAGCGGCCATGGCTCACGGGCCCAGCCGCTTCGCAGCATGTGGGATCTTCCTGGACCGGGGATGGACTCTCAACCACTGCGCCACCAGGGAAGCCCTCTAATTCTGTTTTGCCGTCAACTAGTTACAGCAGCTTGAGCAATTAGCCTCTATGGGTTTAGCTTTCTTATTATAAAATGGAATAAGTTGAATGGATCAGTGTTTTTCAATCTGCGTTTTGAGACTCAATGTGGGTGAATGCTGTCCTTAGGGGCTGGTGTGGAGAGAGAGAGGCTAGGACAGCTAAACCAGCAGGGTTCTGGGCTCACCGCCCTGCTCAGTAAGAGCACAACTGCTTTTCACTGCTTTATTTATTTACACACCCTAGGGAAATGTGATTGGATGAGAGTTTCTTATTCACAATTAACAAACAAAAATCTTTAAAATAACTGAGCCAAATTATCTAATGTTTAAGACAGTTTGGAGCAATAAAAGATGTAAAATGCTATGGGCTTTCTAATGTGCTAGAAAACTGAGTGTGAGAAAAGGAATTACGTATCATTCTTCTGCAATATATCTTAGAAAAAGCCTGATGGGGCAAAATGATTTTTAGTTCATGGTGTGCTTGTATTATTGTCATTTGACTTTCAGACCAAAAAGTAATTGTCCCAAACATCTAAACTACCTGTAGCAGAATTGCATTCATATTCTGACACCTTTATGTTGGTGACAGTCCCTCAGAAGTTTATGTTTTTTGTATTCTTAAGTACTATCTATGCCCTGGGGATAAAGTTTTGTGTAATAGATTATATCTCCAGTTGTCAAATTGAGTCAGTATGGAAAGCACTATTGAAGATATAAGAATGTGCTGGAACAGTACACCTCAATGGCAGGTAAACACTTTTCCTATCATAGCTATGTTATCAGTGAAGAATAAAATTCTGGTGCTGGCTCTATTTACAATAGCCCAGAGATGGAAACAACCTAAGTGCCCGTCGTCGGATGAATGGATAAAGAAGATGTGGCACATATATACAATGGAATATTACTCAGCCATAAAAAGAAACGAAATTGAGCTATTTGTAATGAGGTGGATAGATCTAGAGTCTGTCATACAGAGTGAAGTAAGTCAGAAAGAGAAGGACAAATACCGTATGCTAACACATATATATGGAATTTAAGAAAAAAAAAATGTTATGAAGAACCTAGGGGTAAAACAGGAATAAAGACAGAGACCTACTGGAGAACAGACTTGAGGATATGGGGAGGGGGAAGGGTGAAGTGTGTTAGGGCGAGAGAGAGACATGGACATATATATACTAACAAACGTAAGGTAGATAGCCAGTGGGAAGCAGCCGCATGGCACAGGGAAACCGGCTCGGTTCTTTGTGGCTGTCTGGAGGGGTGGGATAGGGAGGGTGGGAGGGAGGGAGACAAAGAGGGAAGAGATATGGGAACATATATATATGTATAACTGACTCACTCTGTTATAAAGCAGAAACTAACACACCATTGTAAAGCAATTATACCCCAATAAAGATGTTAAAAAAAATAAATAAATAAAGCATAGCTGGAACCCTTCTTAAAAAAAAAAAAAAAAAAAATTCTGGTGCTGGTAGCCTAAGCTGTTTTATTCTAGCTTTAAACTCTTTCCTTAAAAACAAACAAACAAAAAACACTGTTAAAAGTAGGGGAACACTTTGGAAAGGATCACGAATAGTTTCTGAAGGTAGGACATGCAATAAGAGAGCTACATTATCACAAATGGATTGCTAATAGAGACTACAGATCCAAAATAGCAGAGTAGACAAAGAGCTGAGATTATTTTGAAGAATATAATATGAATTTTATGAGTAGATTGACTAGAATATAGCAAATAAAAGTGGAAATTTGCACTTAATGTCATTTTCTCATTTAGAATAGGCACTAAAATGCTAATTTGCTCTTTTATTACTAGCAAAAAGTATCTTTACATGAAAACAGTGACTAAATTTCTTAGTGGCTTATATTTCCTTTAGAAAATGTTTTAAAAGGTCAGCACAGTTTCATTTATGCTCTATTAATATCCATATCCAATGTGTGGCTTTTCATATTCTTCACATATTTATATTAGATTTTCCCAAGTTAAAGAAATTGTGTTTTTCTAAAACAGTTCTGCCTTGAAACTATCACTCAATTTAACGTATATTTTCATTGCTTTATTTCAGAATATGTTCAGATTCAACATTTATAACTTTTTATAGAAATTGTTTTTAAATATTACATTAACTTTCTGTCAGAATAATACATATTATTTCATTTTAAATTTAAAGAACCAAGATAAATCATTTTCTCCAGCTGAAAGAAATAATGTTAACATAGTTTTGCTTGTTTGTTTTTAAGAATAAAGATGACCGTATTCATGTCTAACCCTGAGTATCACTTTATCCAGTATTTGGCAGTCTTTATGTCTATGGTTAATTCTATAAGTCTTTAAAGATTAGAATAAGTACTTAAAATAATATTAAAAGGAAACAGACAACAAGTCAACAGGCAGAGCCCTTTATTCTTACAAGAACTGAACTCATTATGGATTTGCAATTTTTTCCATTTTATTAGTGAAAAAATAAATCTTTGTCCTTCTTTCTAGGATCATATGAGTAATGAATTAGAAAAAGACAACAATATAAGTGTTTTTTAAATTTTTATTCTTTTAGTGTGTATCTAAATTTTCAGGAATCGAAAAGTAAGTTTCATAAAGTAAGATGAATTTTGTGGCTAAGACAATCAAATATAATTACCTTAATATGTAAACACTTCATAATGGAATCAGTCTAATGCTTCTTTCATTGGGATTTTCAATCCTCATTTATAGAACTAGTTTTAGTTGATTGCAAGGAAGGGCTATTTAAAGGAATTCTAAACTATAATTTTTCTTGTTAGGAAAATGAGATGACTGAATATCTAGAAATTATAAATAAAATGTTTCTTGTACTACATATTAACAATTAATATCATATATATTCCATGTTTTAACATCCATTCTTTCAGTCAAATATAAGATAGTATTCCAGATAGTGAAAATTGGTGGACAAAACAGATTTGACTTTGTATTTTACAAGTTAGAAAAATACACAATAAAATAAGTAAGTTATTTTAAAATATGGTAAGTACCAAGCATAAGATGGAAAACGTATGTAACTAGTATACGTAAAAAGTGTCATGAACAATAAAACAGTAATTGTGAGAAAGGGAAGTATACTGGAGGAAATGATCAAAGCTTCAGGTAGAATGTGGCATTTATTTTGACCTGGAGGGAGGAACCAAAGGGAAGAGATATGGGAACATATATATATGTATAACTGACTCACTCTGTTATAAAGCAGAAACTAACACACCATTGTAAAGCAATTATACCCCAATAAAGATGTTAAAAAAAATAAAAAAATAAACAAAAATAAACAGCAAAAAAAAAAAAAAAAAGTTGGGGCAGAGGTCACGGAAAGTAAGTGAAGATATTCCAGATGGAAGAATGCCAAAGAAACAGGAATCCAATACACAAGAGTAGTTTAGAGTACCCGGAAAGGTCACGGGTAAGAGAACACTTTATTTAAGTTACTGGTATCTGATTGTGAGTCAGATATCATATGAAGTCCTATCCTAAGGACTCATTTAATCCTCCACTCTCATCAGTCAGATACCATTATTTCTGATGTTCCTTGAGATTAAGTAGCAGGCTTATTATTATTTAGTTAATAATTCATGGAGCTTGATTTTAAATCCTGGCTGTCTCTCATCAAATCCCTGCAATCTTACATACTGCAGTAAATCCTCAAGCTTTGTTTTTTCTTGAAAGGAGTTTTTCTTCTTCCCCAGTTGAAGGATATGTTTCATAGGGGTGGACTTTTAGGTTGGCAATTAATTTCTCTCAGTCCATTATCATATTGTTCTACAGGGTTCTTGTTTCCACTGTTGGGAAGTAAATTGTCAGACCTGATGTCCCTTTGAAAGTAAGTGTCTTTGTTCTTTGCCTGCTTTTAAGATTTACTCTGTCTTTCATTATCATCAGTTTTACCCTAGATAGTGTTTTCTTTGTGCTTAATCCAGCATAGGTCTGGAGATCTTTCTAAATCTGTGATTACTGTCTTCTGTTATCTTTGGACAATTCTCAGGCAGCAATTTTTTCAAATATTGCTCTTATCCAGTTTCTCTTCTCCCTCTTTAATATTTCAATGCTTTTTATTATTTCCTATATTTGACATTTTTTTTTCTGACTTCTTTATTCTTTTGTCTTTATGTACTTCAGTCTGGATATTTACTACTATTCCTCTACTAAGATTTTATTAAAATAATGGAATAAATGATTAAATTTCAATTATTATTATTTCCAAATCACAGTATTTTTTTTGACTTTTTAATAGCAGGTTTCTAGTGAAATTCTCTATTTTGTCTTCTATATTTTCACATATATTAATCATAGTCATTTAAAAATATCCAATAACACAATATCTGAATAATCTGTTCCTACTGTCTGATTTTCTCTTGAATTTTGGTCATCAGCATTCTTTAATTTTTTATTGAATACCGACATTTTGTTATCAAATATTGAAAAATTTCCTCTAATGTTAACTTACTCCAAAGAGCACTTCATTTCTCTGGCAGGACAACAGAGCACAGATCGATGACCTCAACTAAAATGTAGAGTGGGGTGTTAGCATGATCTGGTCTGGGAGTTTGGCTGGTTTGTTTTACTTCTAGACCTTGGGGTTTCCATGAAAGCCAAAAGTGTTTCACAGGACCATTGCATCTTACAGGCCCTAAACTCCAACCTCGACCTTTCTTGGAACACAAGACTACTGAATCTTTGCTATTCACTTTAGCTGCTTTCTGCTTACATTGGGTGGTTTTACCCTAGGGAACAAATGTCTCCAAATGATTGCTCCTCAACATTTGGGATCATTTGTTTGTTCTTCTCTTCATGGACCACTCTCCTTAACAGAGTTGAATACATATATTTGTGTGTGTATATATAAATATATATATATTCATTCCAGGGAAATTGTTGCAAGCTCCAGCTGCTTCTATTTACCTGAATTTAAGAAAGCAAATGTTCTGCATTAAAATCAAGGACAAGAGTGATCTTACTTCAGTTTGCTTCCCTTCTCTCCAGAATTTATGAGATGCAATCTTTTGGTTGTTCTTTTCAGAATTCAATCATTGTTCTATGTATTTTATTCAGTTTCTCTAGTTGTTTTTGGCAAAATGAGGTTTGGTAGGATTTTTTTTGTTGTTTGCTTGGTAAATAGCTTTTATTAATATAAGGACATTCCTGAAAAGTTCTCATTTGATAAGAGAATTTTTATGAATGTGTGTTGAATTATATAATGTTTTTTTTTTCTGTATCTGAGATGGTCAAACCATTTTTTCCTTCTTTAATAAAGTTTCTTCTATTGAAGCATACTTCTATTTCTGTAAGACAAAAACAAAAGCAGATTAACTGCTCATAATAGAACAAATCTTGAAGACACTCAGATTCAATTACTTAAAATTATTTTTTCAATTTTACTTTTTTTGATCACATAAGATTGACTGAGTTTGCATTTCTTGTTATATGCTTGCCAGATTTTGGTATCTAGACTTTACTAGTCTCAAAATTTAAGTTGGGTAGTTCCCCTGCTTTTCTGTTTTCTGCACCTATATGACATAAGAGAAGAATTAAAGATTTGGAAGCAATTTTATTTGTCTGTGTAAGCATACTGTCAATCTCCCTTTTTGGTGCATTTAAAAATGTTTACTTATTTAGTAAGATTTTCCACTATTTCTTGATCAACTTTCCTAATTTATTATCTGAAATTTGTGTATATTGTCTAAGTTTGTGTTTGTAATCGATACATTGCTGGATTCTCTTTCTCCTCCTCTTTCATCTTTGTTTTCCTAGTCTGATCATCTTTATCCTTCAGTACGTTCATACAAAGAAGTAATGTAAAATAATAATAATAAATAATAGTAATGAAAAATTGTTCTTAAAAGAAATAATGAAAAGTAAATACTTTAAAATAATAAAATAAAAATAATGAAATAATGAAAATTGTTCATACAGTAATTTCCTTACATATGAACCTTCAAGTTTCAAACTTTCAAAGATGCGGACGTGCATTTGCATGTCCAGTTGCGTAAGTTAGTTCATGTGTCTGGCGTACTTTGTCACTTGCGTGGATCCTCTACAATTGGTTGTGCTTTTGTGTACTTTACTGTATACTTTACTGTGTAGGGTACAGTAGTACACTATCTTTATTTCAAGCCCAGGATGTACAGAAGCAAGTGTAAAAGCAGCAGTGATGTAGCTGGTACTGCTAAGAAGTGCCAGCTGTTGTGATGTACTACTGTACTTTTCAAGGTACCGTACTGTAAGACTAAAAATGTTTTCTTTATTTTTGTGTTTGTTTTTTATGTATTATTTGTGTAAAAGGTATTATATACTTATTACAGTACAGTACTATATAGCTGACTGTGTTAGTTGGGTACCTAGGCTAACTTTGTTGGACTTAACGAACACACTCTCAGAACAGAACTCATTCGTATGTAGGGGTCTTACTATACAAAGAAATCATGTAGATATGAATAATTCTGTTCAAGTGCAGTACTTGTTGTGTGTTGTATTTTGACCTTGTCAGATCTAGTCTGGCAAGCCTGGAAGGAATGGTTGCTATTGATTAGTGGTGATTATTGGTCACTAGGCCAAGCATGTCATTACTAGGCCAAGCCAAATCATTACTGTATGCAATGCTCAAAATAAGCATATGAAGTAGACATTATTGGTACTTTATGTATAAATGCACCTGAGGCTTAGATACCTTAAATAGTTTACTTAGATAAATTAAGTAGGTTAGGAGATGTGTTAGGCAGAATTATAAAATGGCCCCAAGATCTCCACCTCCTAATGCACATGTCCTGTAAAACCTACTCTCCTTGAGCATAAGTAAGACCTGTGAAAATAATGGGATAGTACTACCATTTATGTTACCTTATATGGAAAAAGAGATTTTACAGGTGTAACTAAGGTCCCTAATCAGCTGACTTTGATTTATCAAATGTAAGATAATCTCGGGTGTGCCTGACCTAATTAGATGGGTCCTTAAAGGAGGCAAGACACAGAAGCAGGTGCTCCCCTGTTGGCCTTGGAGGAACAAGCCACCCCACTGTGCTTTGAGAAGACAAGGCCATGTGCCAAGGATGTGACACCATTTGGATCTGAGAGCCATCCATGCCTGGCAACTAACAAGTGACCAGACCCAAGTCCTAGGGCCACAGTGCAATAAATTTTACTGACAACCACTGTTTGGAAAAGGACACCAAGCCCCAGATGAGATCATAACCTCAGTCAATACCTTGTTTTAGCCCGGTGAGACTTTAAGCAAAGGACTTGACTCACCTGTGTCTGGATATATGAACCACAGAAAATGTGAGACAGCAAATTTATGTTTAAAGCTGCTAAATTTGTGGTAATTTTCTACACAGAAATAGAAATTCAATACACCATACATGTCTGGATATTTAATAAGCCACAAAGCTGGTGTTCAAATGTCATTTCTTAGACTTCAAAATTTATATTCAGAATTATGCTAACCTTCTTACCTTTATATATTTGTCACTGATCACAAGTATTTAAAATATCTAGCTCATGGCCTGAAAAACTAAACTACTACTACATAGTTACATGCAGAATACTATATAGAGTGTGTTATATATATAGTTATTATACCTATCAAACTTGACCACTTTGTCTTTTGTCTCACTGGCTTTGTAGTTCACTGAGCTGGATCTGTGTCATCTTTTATCATCTTCTGTCTTTCCTGTCTCCTACTCACTATGTATTTTCAAACTATGAAAACTTTTTTATCTGAATTTGGCAGGAAGACAAATGTCTACTTTGCATTAAGAGTTAAAAACAATGTGACACCAACCTCACAAATTATACAAACTAACTCGTTTTAGTAAACATATTTAAATACATTTTCCTCCTGAGGAAAAGTAACTCAAAATATTATTATATGATTATGGAATGCCAAGGTAATATGGCTTAAAAATAGTGTGTCAGCTTTATTATTTTAAGTTACTGGAATTAATTAACTTTATAGTGTTGATTGGGAAAGTGCTTTACACTAAGAATGTCTAAGTTCAGAATAATGCTTCTGAATCAAGTAAAAAACAGATGAATAGAAATACTTGAACTCTGGGTTAATTCTACTTAATATTCTGCTCTCTGCAACATTTATATTTTTTTCATGTTTAATATTAGAAAAATGTCTATTTCCTTGATCACTTTGTTTCTGTTTCATACAGATTCCATCATATCTGGAGATCACTGCTTTGTTACCTGACACTTTAGTGATAATTAGATCATTAAATGCATGGCAATTTTCTACTCATTATTAAATCATCAAGAATACCAATAAGAAATATATGGCTTTAATGGCAAAGAAATTTGTTTGGCTTTTTTGCTCACTCACTGAGTTTGTTTCAAATTACTACTGATATGTCAAAATAAAAACCAGCAGTATACTCATGCATTTGTCTTAACAGAAACAATTGGCACCCCTTTGAAGGTGAATTGTCAGAAATAACTAAAGGGCACCTCACATGGTCCACGGGTTATGGACATCCATCATGCAACCTGATCTGCCCTCCTGTCTATCACTAGGTTGGGTCATGGTCCGCCATTCACTACAGCCGATGCTTAGTCTTGCCTGTTATAGAATTGCTTCCATTTCAAATAGCATATGCATTAAACAAAATATGATCATTACCTTCAATTTTCATGTAAGTCCTCTTTGTAACACTTACACAAAAGAGAAGGAAAAAGAAATAAGCTAAATGCAATCAATGAAAACTTTCTGAATACTGCCAAACTCTGAGGAAGTTAACAATGATAGAGGCAGAACACAGGAAAAAATTGCTGCTGAAATCCAGCAGACCATAAGTACTGAGAGTGAGAACTCTGAGTGGAGAATGAACACATGTTCAGGAGTAAAATCTGGTCTTGGTATGGCCACTCTCATCCTTCTGCTTTTCACAAGCAGCTGAAAACTAAAGCTGGGACCTCAGTGGAGCTACTCATACATTTGGATTATTGTAATCTAAATGCATCTACATTAAGCATGAATGTATGTGTTTCTATGGTGAAAAGATTTAGTTGACTGGAATGTTTGAACTTTACAAACTTTCTGTATACCTATAGTAAAGGTATAGAATCTTTGTGAAGTCTGTTTTGTGTACTAACTTCATATTTTACATTATTTTTCCTATCATTGTTTCCATTGTTCAATCAACAGGTATTGTGCCCACTGGTGCCAGGCCTTCTCAAGGTACTGGAATATATTGCACCAGAACATGTTTTCCCATCTCAGAGAACTCCTGCTGTTGTGTGTTCACAGAACTATGTAGACTCAACTCCATTCCCAAGTGAAAAGTTGGGCTGGCATCACCTGACACAGCTCTGTCCATTAGAAATGTAATAAAATCTATGTGTGTTCAGTAAATTTTCTAGCAGCCACATTAAAAAAAAAGTTCAGAGAAACAGATGAAATAAATTTTAATAATACAATCATGTGTTTAACTCTTTATATCCAAGTTATTACCATACAACATGTAATAAAATTATTAGTGAGATCATTTATATTCTTTTTTAATATTAACTTTTCCAAATCCAGTGTGTATTTTATACTTATAGCCTCATTTGGGACCAGGCACATTTCAATGCTCTATAACCACAGGTGGTCAGTGGCTACTGGTACTGAACAGAGAAGATCAAGATAACACCTAACATTGATGTTACAATTTTTCATATTTCTAAATCTAGAATTGCTAAAACTTAGAGCCCAAATTCTAACTTTTTGAAAAGAGCTCTAGTCTTCAAAATTATTTTTAATGTATAAATTACTGTCCCACCATAATTTGAGGTGTCTTTTGGGTTGTTTTTCTATTTGCCCAATCAGGAAAAGCAATTTTGCTTCCAGTATTTTGAATATTGTTATAGACCAGTTCGATTCTTCAGAAAAATAATATGCAAAGTTTTACAATTTCAATAAATGAACAATACTACACTTACATAAGTTAATTATTTGTAAGTAATATCACAAAGCTGTCAGAAGGTTTATTTTGTTGTAGTTATTTTTTTAACTCATGAGCTAGTTGCCAAGTACCACATTTAGTTATTCAGTTTTATACAATCACTAGTCTTCAAATTACTAATACACTACTTTTATATTAACATTTAACAAGACCAATAGCTCTGTATTGTGAGCTTGACACATACATATTAACTTTTATTGAATTAGATACTAAAGAATACCATTCACATAGTTTTTAAACTGCAGTAAAGTAATTTTTGACAAGTATTGGCATTCTATAAAAATTGAAAAAAATCATAAATTGACAGAGATCAAAATAACCAAGAGTAATAAGAAATGACCTAAAGGTTGTATAATTTTCATATTCCCTTAGAACTACCAATGTGTGTGCCTTTCTGGTTGGGAAGGATATTTTTGTGAACAAGAATTCAATGACTGCAAAAAGAATCCCTGTAAGAACAATTCCACCTGTACTGACCTTGACAATGGCTATCGGTGAGTAATATATTCATTGTTTCTTTACAAAATTACTTGGAATTCACGATGTCTTTGGGATATATCCAGACATTGTTCTCAGTTTACGTCAATTAATTAAAATTATGGTATTAAGGTGAAGAGCCATTTCCTGAAAAGATAGTGTCACGTTCATTTAAAATTTGCAAATACCAAAGTGCAGATGTCCAGTCAAAAAAGGAATAAACAAATTTTAACTTGGAAATAAAATGTCCAGATGTGGTTCATCTTACGAATGCCCTTCTTCAAAACACGCTTTTGCCGTTTCAGCGTTGTTTCGGGTCATTCCATGCAAAATCAGTGCCACAATATGTGCCCTTAGTGGGTCTATTAAATTAAATTCAACTTATTTCTTATAAATTAATCATGAGTTTGGATTATTTTAGTCAAATTATTGGTAAATTTTACAACATTTACTATCCACATGTTCCATACTACAATTATATCACACAAGCAGAATAATTGAATACAAATATAGTTGTATAATTATTTTTCCAGGGATAAATCAAAGTGGCTTCAGGATGTCCTCTAAAATAACTCATAAACTGTCTTTTGTCTTGTGATTAAAATTGAGAATTCTGAATCATCTCAAGCACGTAAGAGTTTTTACAAATGTTCTTCATGTTTAGTGACTGAAATGGGAAGTAAGACTTAGACTAGTCAAGCAGTAGGCACTTTATTTCACTATAAGGGAATTCTGAAATAGCTGGCATTTCAATGGCTATAAGAAAAATAATGAATAACTTCCGTAATATAGGAAAACTCCCAATGACAATAGTTGACATTAGTTTAAAAATACAAAAATGTAAAAACCCAGAGTTATTTTTGTGATATTATCAATTATTAAAACTGATATATTATCACAAATTAATATTTACTGCCTATCCATCTATGTAGTGGGAGAAAGAATCAACTTTTGTTAGGCTATGGAAAAAAACACTTTTCATAATTATCCATTTATTTTATTTTTCTTAAATAACTCTATTAATTATAACCTACAATATATAATATGAATTTTCCAGGATACTTTTCAGACTCTGAAATATCTTTTTAAACATTCAGCTCTCTCTTAAGTTCCTGAAGATAATTAGTTTATGAATTTGTGTATGTGTATGTGACACGTAATTTTGGGATGGCTTAAGAAAGTGGGGTTTTGGCCTGGATGGGATATTGTCAGGAGGTGGGAAGCATTCTGTGATTGGGTTTATAATGAATCTCATGTAGAAGGATGGAAAACTAGACAGAGGGGGAAACCAACATGTTTACAGAGGCAGCGATCCTTCTTAATAGCCATTTTAGGGGAAGGTTTGCCATTCTTGTGGTTTAGATAATGTTCATGCTTTTTTGTAATCAGATATGTTTGTAGGGTATGTTTATTTATTTTTTTTATTTTTATTTTTTTACGGTACGTGGGCCTCTCACTGTTATGGCCTCTCCTGTTGAGGAGCACAGGCTCCGGATGCGCGGGCTCAGCGGCCATGGCTCACGGGCCCAACCGCTCCACTGCATGTGGGATCTTCCCGGACTGGGGCATGAACCCTTGTCCCCTGCATTGGCAGGTGGATTCTCAACCACTGCGCCACCAGGGAATCCCTAGGCTTATTTTTGTTATGATTCATCAGGGTCACAGAGTAGCCTTGTCTCATTTTGATGTTCTTTGAAATTGTCTATTGAAATGTTCAACAGGAGAACAGCAACATGTAGCTGTTAACCTAGCTTCTAGTTCCTGGCCAGCTCCTGGGAATTCTGGATTTAGTTGCTGCTTTCTCTTTCCTGAAGTATACTCTCATTGATATGTGGAGGGGGGGCTGGAAATATGTGTGTGTGTGTGTGAAATATATCACTTATTTGTATAAAATATGTTATCCTCATAACGTCAACCAAACAGAATGAGAAGACACAAGTATTACTTTATTATCCAGCATGATGGTACTTTTATTTAGATTAAAACACTGCCATTTGATTAAGAGGCCTTAAAGATCTAAAACAAAACAAGCAACAATGTCTAGAAGGCTTAATTAAAATACACTTTATTTTAATATTCATGAGACATAATCAGTCTTTCTAGAAACTCTGACACCACTACTTGTGAACTCTTAATGACTTAAATTTATAAACGTGTCAGAAGAGTTTGCCTCTTAAATTAACACAAACACTCTTAGTCACTTTATCATGCTTCAGGTTTTTCAAAGATTTCTGATTGTATTTCCAAGATGTAGGGCTGCATTTTTTTCTTGGTATAAAAATAGAAGTCCAGCTGAAGTAAGCTTTCTGACTGTGCTTCTTCTTTTTGATTTTAAACCTGAAAATGTATTAATACAAATGTTCATGTTATATTAACATTGGCTTTACTAGTTTGTAAGGGGAAGAAAACATTCAGTAAATACATTATCAATGAGGGGACCATAATTAGTATATGTGTTATATATAAATATGATGACTCACTATTTAGGAATTACCAAGTTATCTTTTGTATAATTTATTGAGGTATGCAATTCACACTTTTAATGTGTACAATTCAGGAGTTTTTAGTATATTCACAGAAAAGTAAAAGCATTACCACAATCTTATTTTAGAACATTTTCATCACCCCAAAAGAAACCCATACCTATTAGCAGTCCCTCCGCACTTTCCCCCTCCCCCCAGGCCCTGAAAATGACTAATCTGTTTTCTGTCTCTATGGATTTGCCTGTTCTGAATATTTCATACAAATGGAATCATGCGGTATGTGGTTTTTTGTGACTGATTTATCACACTTAGCATAATGTTTTCAAGGTTTATGTCACAGTACTTCTTTCCTTTTTATAGTCAATAATATTACATCATAAGGTTATAATACATTTGTTTATCTATTCTTCATTTGACAGACATTTAGGTTGTCTACTTTTTGACTAGTATGCTCAAGTATGTGTAGGCACATATTTTTCCAATTCTTTGACTGTATAACTAGCATTAGAATTGTTGGATTATGTGATAACTTTATGTTCAACTTTTAGAGGAAAGTTCCAAACACTTGTCTAAGTAAATGCACTATTTTACAATCCCACCAGCAATGTGTGAGGGTATCAATTTCTCCACATCCTTGTCAGTACTTGCTAATGTCTTTTAATTTCTGATTCTAGTCATTTGAATCTTCTCTATTTTTCTCCTGGTCAATCTAGTTTAATGTCTTTTGACAGAACAAACTTTGAGTTTCATTGCTTTTATATATTTCTTTTTATTCTCTATTTCATTAATCTCATCATTTCCTTCTTCTGGCTCTGGGTTTAGTTTTATTTTTCCAGGTGGATGGTTTCATTATTGATTTAAAAATCTGTACTTTTTAAATACCAGTATTTACAAATATAAATTTTGCTCTAAGCACTGCTTTAGCTGCACCTTATAATTTTTTTGGTGTTTTGTGTGTTTATTTTTATTCATCTCAGAATATTTTCTAATTTCCCATGTGATTTCATCTTCAGCTCACTGGTTATTTAAGAGTGTGATATTTAATTTCCACATATTTGTGAATTCTTCAGATTTCTTTCTGATTTTAACTTCTACTTTTATTGTGGTCAGGAAACATATTTTATAAGAGTTTTCCTGAAGCTTGCTTTATGACCTAACACATGGTCTATAATGGAGAATGTTCTATAACTACTTGTGAAGAACTTGTATTCTGCTGTGGTTGGGTAGATGTTACATAGTCTATCTTTTAGTCCTGGTTGGTTTATAATGTTGATCTAGTCCTATATATCCTTGTCGTTTCCTGCCAATTTGTTCTATTTATTATAGAAATCAGATATTGAAGTTTACAATTACTAATATTGAATTGTTTATTTACCCTTTCAATTTGTTACTCTTTGATTCATTTAACTGGGACTCTGCTTTCAGGTGTGTACACGACAGTAATTGTTAGATCTTACTGATAGATATAAATATAAATGTTCTTGTCTCGAGTAACATGTTTTTGTCTTAAAGTCTATTTTGCCTGATATTATAGTTGTCTCAGCTGTCTTTTGATTATAGATTGCATAGTGTGCATTTTCCTATCCTTAATATATTTATAACTTTGAATATAAAGCTTTTCTCTTGTAGTTAGCATACAATTAGACTACTTTCTAAAATTCACTCTGCCAATCTCTACCTTTCAGTAGCATTATAAACTCAATTTTCATTTAATGTGAATACTGATAAAATAGGGTAAAAATATGCTGTTTTTTTTAGGTCTTTTTGTTCCTCTGCTTCTGCACCATTGCCTTCTCTTGTGCTAGATATTTTCTGGTGTTACACTTTAATTTCCTTTCTACTTTTAGTATGTATTTTTTACTTATTTTCTTAGTGGTTATCTTATCAATTACAGTTAACTTCTTAACTTAAAACAGTCAAAATAATATTGACACCAACTTAATTGCAATAGTATACAGAAACTTGGCTCCACTATTGCTCCATTTCCTCCTACCTACCTTAGGCTATTATAAATTATAAATCCATCAATGCAATTTTGTAATTATTGCTTTATTCACTGTCTTTTAAATGAGATAGGAGAAGACAAGAGTAATAAACAAAAAATACATTTATGCTGTCTTTATATTTATATATTCACTATAACTGGTGCTCTTTGTGTGTGTGGATTCAAGTTACTGTTTAGTGTCTTTTCCTTTTAGCTTAAAGAACTCCCTTTACTATTTCATATAGGGCAGTATGCTAGTGATGAATTCTTTCAGTTTTGTTTTGTTTTTTTAAATAGACTATGTAGTCCTGGAAAGAGCAGCCGTAGCCCCTTGGATCCCTCCAATGCTGTGAGGGACTGGGACCCCAGTGGCACCACAGGATGGCACAGACTTTATTTTAATTTTTTAAATATTTATTTATTTATTATTTATTTATTTTGGCTGGCCCAGTTCTTAGTTGCAGTGTGTGGGATCTTTAGTTGCGGTATGCAGACTTCTTAGTTGTGGCATGTGAACTCTTAGTTGTGGCATGCATGCAGGATCTAGTTCCCTGACCAGGGATGGAACCCAGGCCCCCTGCATTCTGAGTGTGTAGTTTTAGTCACTGGGCCATCAGGGAAGTCCCTCTCACAGTTATTTTTAAATCTGGGAATATCTTAATTTCTCTTTTAATTTAAAGGATAGCTTTCAGGGACATAGAATTCTTGGTTGACTGTTTTTTTCTTTCAGCACTTGAAATATGCCTGACCTACATGGTTTTTGATAAATTAGTTGTTAATCTGACTGAGGATCCCCTGTACATGAGTCACTTTTCTCTTGATGCTACCAGAATTCTCTTTGTCTTTTCACATGTTGACTATCATATGTTTAGACTTTTATCCTTTAAGTCTATCCTACTTGGAGATTGTTGAGTTTCACGGACATGCAGATTAATATTTTTCATCAAGTTTGGAAAGTTTGACACTTATTTCTTCAAATATTTTACCTTTTTCTGTGTTTTATCTGATTCTGGAACTCTCTCATGTATATGTTAATGAACTTGATGATATCCTACAGGTATCTGACTATGTTCATTTTTCTTTTTTCTTTTTTTTCATATCTTCAGAACCAATAATGTTAATTGATTGATTTTCAAATTCACTGCTTCCTTCTTCTGCTACCTTAAATCTGATGTTATGCCTCTCTAGTGATTTTTTAATTTCATGTTTTGTACCTTTCATTTCCAGAATTTCTATTCATTTCTTTTTTGTAATTCATATCTCTTTATTGACATTCTCAATTTGGCAAGACATCAGTCTCATACTTTTAGTAATGGTTTAGATATGGTTTCTATTTTTCTTTGAACATATTTATTATAGCTGATTTAATATATTTTTTCAAGTCCAATATCCAGGCTTCCTTCAGGATAATTTCTATTGATTGTTCTAATTCCTGTGTTTGGAACATACTTTTCTCTGCTTGTACAACTCATAATTTTTTTAAAATGAACACTTAGCCTTTTAAATAATATAATGTGGCAAATCTGGAAATCAGATCCTGCTTCTTCTCAGTTGTTACTGGTTTTCTGTTTCATTTTTTTTTTGTAATGGTGTTTTGCTATTGTTTATTTAGTGATTTTTCTGGAATAGTTGTATAAATTATTTATTTTTTTGTCATATGTAACTATTGAAGTCTCTGCTCATTTAACCTAGTGGTTAGCTAATGATTTAACAGATTTTTAAAATTTCCTTGAACTAGTAAGTCCCAAGGCTTTACTGAGAGACTCTGTGTCTGGTGAGAATGCATTCAATGTTAAGGCAGACGGTTTACAGCTCTGTCATATTCCTCACTTCTTGCTTGCACTGAACCTCCAGGTTAGTCAGAGATAGGAGATTAAGGTCTTTTCATGTCTTTCTTAGGCAAGTGCACAAACTTTCATGTTGTATTGTGTTTTGTTTCCCAGGAATATATCTGGCTTTTCAAGGACCTCTATGAAGTCTCATTACCCACTTTTACCTTTAAGTATATTGTTCAGTCTCTCATTAGCATCAACTGGAATCATCACCTCTAGCAGCTGTGATGTTAATCAATCATCACTGATTGTTTTTAACAAATGTCTATTATGTAGGAATTTTTTAAACAGAATGAGCTTTGATTCAGGTCAAATAAAGTCTATTCCAGAGAATGGCACATTCAGAGAGATGTCAGATCAATGAAATGGTGACATTACCTGGTGAGGACCTTTTAAGTGAGCTTCAAAACTCCACTACCCCTGCCCACCTAATGGCTGTTAGGTAGCTCATTTCACAGATACCATAACAGCAATGCTGTTGGTTTTCGAATATTTTGCAGAGCTGGGAAAGAGAGATGGGAATAGTGCAAGTTAAACCACCACAAAGTTGAACTGTGCTTGTGAGATTTAGCCATTTTTCTTCAATAAATACTCTTCAGATTGTTGCAAGCCTTCAGTTTATTTCCAGAATTATGAAAAAGTTGACCTCAACTATGTTTTTCCAGGGTTCTTTTTCCTTTTGTGTAAGATTAGATTTTCAGAAGTCTTTCTCCACCATACTGAACTGATTCTACCAAATTATATTTTATATTACAGAGAGAATGAGAGACAGAGAGAGAGGGAGAGAGAGAGACAGTTCTAGAGTCAGAGTGTCTGGATATAGGATACAAAGTTTAGTTCTATTGCTAACGATGAGTATGAATTGGGTTAAGGAAGTTTAATAAGCTTCCAATTTCCTTATTCAGAAAGTGGAAATAATAATCATTATGTCACATAGGCTTATGATGATAAAAAAAATCTGTACATGAAGTATTTAGTTCATTTCTTGATATATAGTAAAGTCTAAATCACACTTTCTTATTATTGCCAACATTTGTCTTGCTTTCAAAATATATGTATGAATAAGAATAGAGTAGCATCTTATAAATGATGAATCCTTAGAATCATATAGATATCAACTCGTCCTCTTTTATATATATATATACACACACAGACATATATGTATACAGCAAATAAAGAACACTTAAAAAGAGATTACTTTATTATTTTGTAATTAAGAGAGAGTTTATTAGCTAAGTTTAGGGCCCTCTGAAGCTTTCCTACAAATTTCCACTCAGCAAAAATTTCAGGAGTCTCAGTAAAGTATACAATGACTATCTTATTATATTTAGTGAAGAGTCAGTCTAAAAAACATCAAAAATTACAAAGATTCTTAACTTTCACACCATTTGAAGGAATTCATATTATACATCATGATAAATGTTTAAAATAGCATATATTTTAATAGATCAAAAAGAATTGCATTTCCTTGACTATATACTTATACTCCTTGAGAAGAAAACATTAAGAAATAAAAATTTGCTGGAACATCAAATCTCTTAAGTAATCTGTGTTTCCTAAGTTACTGAACTACCTATATATGCTCATCTCTAAACAACTGGAGTTAACATAATTTAGTGTTTACATAGTTTCAAGATATTAAAAAGCAAATTGGGCTAGGGATGTAATTTGAATGCTGACTGCAACATGCCTTCTGCTATTCCTGGCATGGTTTAGAATTTAACTACCTTCTTTATTTCTGATTTTTCTTCCCCCCAAACTGTCAACAGCTTTAGCTACAGATGGGGCTCAGTATGGCAGTTATTGGACCCAGATGCCACAGTCTGCAGCACGTTTTGCCAACAGCATCTGGCTCCTTTGCTGCCTATGTAATTGGCATTTGTGTTGATTCCTGGGCCTGCTCTTCTTATGGACATTACAGTGTGGGCTTACAGAAAACACGATTTGCCCCCAGTTGACCATAAGAATTTTTTCTCAGCTTATAATTTATGCAAATTTGTCCTAGATGTCTTAAATTTTGAAGCGCTATGCATTGAGACATTTTGTGTTTCTTTAAAGGACATGTTTTAAAATTTTAAATGGAAATAACTGAAAAAGAGTTTGAAACTTTATGAGTATAATTTTTAAAAATCTATGTGATCTACATGTATCCAACATATTGAGTGAAATCTACAAAATTATGGTGTATTACTAGAGAGTTTTGCAGTTTTTTTTCTTTGCTTAGCTTATGCATAGGAGCACAAAATGTTAAAATACAAGTAAAATAAGTGTCAATATAAATATAAAACAATAACAGAATTTTAATCCAAGCAACAGCAATCTATGGTACTCACCATTAGGAGATGAAAGAATTTTCCTTTACAAAACCCAGAATTTTGAAAAATACATATGTTGGTATGTGAATCCTTCATCTCCTTTTTGGATAGCTACACCATGTTTTATTTTATGGGTATAACATAATGACCACTTAGTGAATGTAAATGTTTTGCAGTTACAAACTATTATTTGGAGAAATCATTTATATGTGCCTCGTTACAGGCATATATCTGTAGATTTGTACAATAAATTACTAGAAGTGAAATTGAGGAATCAAAGTGTTTCAACATTCAAGATTTGGACAGATTTTATCAAATTATCTTTTGCACAGATTTAATATTACATTCACACAAGCAATTAATGAGACTATCTGTATCAGTCGCTTCTAGTTTATATTATTTTGTGCTAGAAAAAGATCTTTTAGTGAGGCTTAGATATGTCCATTTTATATATGAGAGAAATAAGACTTAGAAATTTTCAGTAATTTAAGCAAAATCACAGTGTTAGAAAGTAGTGAATCTAAATATCAGACCAATATCTGTGTGACTCCAAATCCATGGTTTTAGATCACTGTCAACTAGTCTTGCTTTGAATATAAAATACTACATATATTGCCACTGCCTATCCCACAGCTACCAATGAGGACAGCCACCACTGTAGTTCTAACAAATTTGTGCAAGATTAAATAGTTATCCTTCCTCAGTGGAAGAGTTGGAACCTCACATAATTCCAATTTCATCAAAAAAAGAATAGCTCAAGGAATAAGCATACTGTCTGGACAGATGAATACATCCTATGACCAATTATAACATTACACATAGGCTTTAGAATTTACTAAGTAAAATTACTTTTTGGCAATAATAGTACAAAGGAAGGGAAGGGAAAAATCACTGTTTCTTGTTGTAAGGATGTTACATTTCATCTTAAGTCATATTTGAAGATACTGATAAACTAATAAGATATTCGAGAACCACTATTGAATGAATAAATGAATTATTTTACGTCACTGAAGCTGGGTTGAAAGGAGGGAGGAAAGCGAGTTTTATCTGGCTCCATGATATTTTTTTCAGAATGAATCAAGTTCCTGTTTCTTCCCACCTGAAAAACTCCCCGTGTACCCTCTGTATTAGTTTCCTAGGTGATGATTTGTGTTCCTTAGCTTCTGCTGTACCACCCTGGCCTCTGCCTTCATCTCCTCCTGGCACTCTTCCTGTGTACTTGTCCAGCTCTCCCTCCAAAGTCCCCCTTCTTATAAGGACATCAGTGACATTGGATTAAGGCTAATCCACTAATTACCTCACGTTAACTTGATGACTTCTGTAGAGACCCCATTTCCAAAGGCCACATTTTGAGGTTCTGAGGGTTAGGACTTCAAGATCTTTTAGGGACATGTAATTCAAGTTAATAACATCTTCCATGTATTAAAACATTTCTCATAACCATAGCAGCCCAGAATTTTACAATTTAACATAGCCACACATACAATGTCTTGAATTTTATTACAGAGTTGTGTCAGAATATATTTAAATATTATTTCTATTATTTAAAAAAGTAGGAAAAATCTTTGAGTGTTAGATCATCTCACTTCATATGGAACTCTAGTAAAAGTCTAGATTAAAAGTGTTATTGTCTTAGAATGGGTTTTATTTGTTTGCTTGTACTTTAAGATTTGTTTTTGAAATGGTGACTTGTTTCATACAAAGCCCTGGAAATTATAAAATTTGAGAAAAATGCAAAACAAAACAATCTAGATACTTTCAGCAATAGTTCATTAGAAACCTTTCAGCCATCTCTTGCTTCATATTTGTTGGTGCATGTGAAGACAAACATCCAATGAAGCCTTGTGAATAAATAAACTAGTGACTTTATTATTCCATTTCTTGTTATAATGAAGAAATGTACATATACCTAGCCATTAAAAGAAATTCAGGTTTGAAATGTAGTATATTTTGGATAACTATTAAATATTGTTGTCCTCATTGCTACACACACTTGCTTATATTTGAGAATTCTATTGGACATTTGGTTTATGGTTTTCAATAAGTGGATCCTCTAGCACCAACTTTTAGTCACAGACACTTATTTTTATTCATTTCATTTAAAGTATGGACTTGTTCCCAGTTATTTTCTTTTAGAGAAACAGCTCTTTTGAAAAAGAGAATTTTTTCCTTGTCGGGCCTTTCTTAACTTAATAAAGTTGAAATTTCTTTCCTCAGTATTTATATTTCTGCTCACTTGTTCTGAGAATTCCACATTCTTTCTATTAATTTTCATCTATCTCTACTTGGCTTCACTCTTTCTTGTTTTAATGTATCCTTACTGGATTGATTGTTTCTTGTCTGTTAACATACAGCTTGGGCTTTTCTTTTCTCAATGAACATGTATTGATCTGGGTTCAATTCTAGACCTGACATTTTTTCTGAATACATTTTAATATAGACTTTATATAAAAATCAGTTGTAGGGTTACAGAATAAAATTTTGTAAAAAATAGATTTCCCATATAAGCCCTAAAAAATGCGCTATACTCCACCTATTCATCCTCTCCTCCCTTACACCCCTGGCAAAACTAACCTTGTTACTGTCTTTATAGTTTTGCCTTTTCCAGAATATCATATAAATAGAATCATATATTATGTATAATTTTTAAGACTGGCTTCTTTCACTTAGTAATATGCATTTAAGTTTCCTCTATGTCTTTATAGCTTGATAGCTCATTTATTTTTATTGCTGAATAACACTTTTTTTTTTTCAACCATCAACTTATTGAAGGGCAATTTAGTTGATTCCAATTTTTGGCAATTATGAATAGACTAGTGTAAAGATCTATGTGGAGGTTTGTGTGTGTGTGTGTGTGTACATAGATTTTCAACTTATTTGAATAAATACCTAGGAATGAGATTGCTGGATCTTGTGATAAGCTTATGTATGGTTAGCTTTGTAAAACCTGCCAGATTGTATATCAAAGCAACTGTAAGATTTTGCATTCCCACCAGCAATGAATGAGAGTTTCTATTGCCTCCAGTCCTTGTCAGCATTAGGTGTTATCAATGTTTTTAATTTGTCCTTCTAGTAGGTGTGTAGGGATATTTCATTGTCATTTTATTTGGAAGTCCAATGACACAGGGTGCTGAGCATCTTTTTGTATGTGTATCTGTCATTTGTATATCTTCATTGATTAATTATCTGCTCAATATTTTGATGAAATATCAAAAATCCCAT
The DNA here is from genome assembly GCF_000442215.2 of Lipotes vexillifer. Classification (NCBI taxonomy): domain Eukaryota; kingdom Metazoa; phylum Chordata; class Mammalia; order Artiodactyla; family Lipotidae; genus Lipotes; species Lipotes vexillifer. The sequence continues at coordinate 450,703 of NW_006771873.1, forward strand.
TTTTAAATTGAGTTGTTCATTGAGTTTTAAGAGTTCTTTGTTTATTCTGGAAACAAGTCCTTTATCAGATATATATTTTGCAATGTCTCTCAATCAGTGCTTTGTCTTTTCATACTCCTGATGGAATCTTTTTCAGAGCAGAAATTTTTAGTTTTAATGAAGTCCAACTTTATTTATTTATTTATTTTTTATAAATCACGCTTGTGGTATTGTATCTAAAAAGTCATCACCAAACCCAAGATTGCCTTGGTATTTTCCTGTGTTATCTCCTAGATGTTGTATAGTTTTGCATTTTACATGTAAGTTTATGTTCCATTTTGGAGCCTGTCCTTTTTTAGCCATGTATTCTTGAGGAACTTGGGGTCATCATTGATGATCAGTTTCATCATCCTTAAGTTAAGAAGAGTGGTGCTTATTTTTCAGTCTTGTTGAAGTAATGTGCATGTGGTCCCAAATATAGTGTTTAGCACATGGGAAAATTCACAAATTTTAATTTTCTCTACTACACATTTCTAGCCCTAATTTTATTACCCAGCATGGTCAAAAGCCCTTCTTTTCCTTTAGAACTTTTCATCCAACTTTAGGGAGATATAATAATGGAACTTATACTATCCTTTGTCAGCAGGCCATAGTTTATCTTTAGGCATTCTTTCGCTAGATTATTGTCACATGCTGGAATCAAAGTTCTGTCTCACTTTCTGATGCTAGTATATTAACACATCATAATGTCAAAATTTATCACGATTCATTGTGGCAGACATTGTAAAACAGTAGTTTTTTTTTTGTTGTTTTTTTGTTTTTTTTTTTAAGATACAAAATGTCAATGGTTTTATGTATCTTGAGACATTTATCAAAAAGAAAATGTAAAAGAATGCAAGGAAATATGAACAAAAATTTAAGTTAATAAATAACACATATGTTTGGCTTCATGTTTTTTAAATAAAATTTTTAAAAAATGACACCAAAGAAAACCATTTATTATTTGAATATAAATACATAGATTAAATTGTGAAGAAATATTTGGGAATGATAAACCAAATTTCAAGACAATGATTATGTCTGAAGAAATAATGGAAAAATATAATTGGGCAGGTATTCATAAAGATCTTCAAATAACTTGGGAATATCCTCATTTTTTTTTTTTTTTTTGCGGTACACGGGCCTCTCTCTGTTGTGACCTCTCCCGTTGCGGAGCACAGGCTCTGGACGCGCAGGCTCAGCGGCCATGGCTCATGGGCCCAGCCGCTCCGTGGCATGTGGGATCTTCCCGGACCAGGGCACGAACACGTGTCCCCTGCATCGGGAGGCGGACTCTCAACCACTGTGCCACCATGGAAGCCTCTATCCTCTTTCTTAATAATGGTAGGATATAAGTGGGTAATAAAATGATTAATAGTCAAAGAACAGATTTATTTAATCAATATTTTACTTTGTAGCATCTGAAATATAGGACAGAAAACTAAATAAAATTTAGAATTGTAGACTTGTGCCCGTATTTCAGACATTGCAATGTCAATAGAAGGGACCAGATGTAAATTTACTCAATTGTGGATCTATGGATTTTTTAATGTCTACAGATTATGTTGATTTCAGTCCTAAAACCCTACCTTCATTCCATCAGGCAAAACAACCCCTTTGCATATTTTAATCAGTGACCTTTAAAGAACTGAAGAATTTGAACCAGTTGCTGAAAATGTTTTCTATATTCATTGAACTATTAAAATAGTTTTAATGAGTCTCCTTCGATCTAGTGATCAAACATACACACACACAAATGAAACATGTTACTATGAATTAAAATTTCACAATAAAAATTCAAGGTGTTTTTAAAAATTATTTTTTAATTTCCAGAATTATATAATTTTATAGATACAAATATAGATATAGATAGAGCCATAGATTCAACTGTAAGTATATGAAAGTATGGTTCAAACTGGTTTAACTGATAACCAATAACCAAATCACCAGCTCATTTAACTAGAAGTCCAGAGATAAGGAGAGTCATGTCAGTAGGAAATGACCTCATTTCTATTTTTTTTTTTTTTTTTGCGGTACACGGGCCTCTCTCTGTTGTGACCTCTCCCGTTGCGGAGCACAGGCTCTGGACGCGCAGGCTCAGCGGCCATGGCTCATGGGCCCAGCCGCTCCGTGGCATGTGGGATCTTCCCGGACCAGGGCACGAACACGTGTCCCCTGCATCGGGAGGCGGACTCTCAACCACTGTGCCACCATGGAAGCCTCTATCCTCTTTCTTAATAATGGTAGGATATAAGTGGGTAATAAAATGATTAATAGTCAAAGAACAGATTTATTTAATCAATATTTTACTTTGTAGCATCTGAAATATAGGACAGAAAACTAAATAAAATTTAGAATTGTAGACTTGTGCCCGTATTTCAGACATTGCAATGTCAATAGAAGGGACCAGATGTAAATTTACTCAATTGTGGATCTATGGATTTTTTAATGTCTACAGATTATGTTGATTTCAGTCCTAAAACCCTACCTTCATTCCATCAGGCAAAACAACCCCTTTGCATATTTTAATCAGTGACCTTTAAAGAACTGAAGAATTTGAACCAGTTGCTGAAAATGTTTTCTATATTCATTGAACTATTAAAATAGTTTTAATGAGTCTCCTTCGATCTAGTGATCAAACATACACACACACAAATGAAACATGTTACTATGAATTAAAATTTCACAATAAAAATTCAAGGTGTTTTTAAAAATTATTTTTTAATTTCCAGAATTATATAATTTTATAGATACAAATATAGATATAGATAGAGCCATAGATTCAACTGTAAGTATATGAAAGTATGGTTCAAACTGGTTTAACTGATAACCAATAACCAAATCACCAGCTCATTTAACTAGAAGTCCAGAGATAAGGAGAGTCATGTCAGTAGGAAATGACCTCATTTCTCTGAGATCAACTTGGCTGTGCCATGGTATGGGTACATGGTGGAAAAGTGATGTTAAACATCCTGGCTCCACATGTGTATCCCAGGGCATCATTGAAAGAGAGACAGCATCATTTCTGGTTGCTTTATTAGAGTGAGAAAGCATATTTCTTACAAGACCTCAGCAAATGTCACAACTCATTGACTTGCATGTATCAAAGGTCCACACCAAATGTCAATGCTAATTAGTTTAGTCTTGGGTTCCTAAACAAGATACTTTAGGAGGTGAGTAAACAAGGCTGTACTCTGGAGATAAAACATGCATCCCACACTGAGAGATTCAGATTTAATAGGCCTGGGGTGCAGTCTGGGCTTCAGAATTTTCAGAAGTTAGTTGGTGATTCTAAAGTGTAGCCAAAGTTGAAATTCACTGTCTTGGAGCAATCAGACTCACCCTTGGCATGGGGAACAGCACAGCATCAATTCCCCATTTAGCACATGAAATACGGAAGAGGGGGTTGATTCCTGAATAAAATCAGTTATATAAAGAAATAGGCAAGGGAGAATGGGTGCTATGTAGTTAACTGATGACATCTGCAGGTTTTCCCAGTTGTAGATTGCAGTATCTACGATCTGAAATAAAAAATAAAAAGACTTTGGGACTTCCCTGGTGGCACAATGGTTAAGAAGCCACCTGCCAATTCAGGGGACATGGGTTCAAGCCCTGGTCTGGGAAGATCCCACATGCTGAGGAGTAACTAAGCCCGTGTGCCACAACTACTGAACCCTCCTGCTACAACTACTGAAGTCCACTTGCCTAGAGCCTGTGCTCCACAACAAAAGAAGCTACTGCAATGAGGAGCCCAAGCACCACAATGAAGAATAGCCCCCACTCACCACAACTAGAGAAAGCCTGCGTGCAGCAATGGCGACCCAATGCAGCCCAAAACAAACAAACAAACAAATAAATTAAAAGACTGGCATGAGGAAATCAGGTTGTATATTTAAAGTTTAGGAGGATACAGATGAATATAATGAAAGGCATTAAATTGGACTCAAAATGTTGTATAGATTTATGTATATAAAAAGAAAAAGCAAGCAAGCATTCAAAAATTCCAATAAATTTGTGTTCTCTAGCAATAACAACTATATAGATATAAAGAAAATGAAAAAATAGTAAACTGAGATTGTCATAAATATTAGAGGATCTGTGTATTTCAATTAAAATGGACATAATACCTGGTATAGAGACAGCCATTATCCTTAAAAACATTAACATATTGACTGGCTTTAATGCAAATGCGGCAACCATATTTCAGTGGAGACATTGTAGGATTTTATTAAAGTGAAAATGTGTCGGAAAGGGATAAATATTTTATTTTAGTCATGTTTAAGAATACCACATTAATTAGTTAGGCACTGGGTAAATTACTAGGGAAATGGGATAGATATGTGAGATCTGAGAGGAAAGAGCAACAAGAAAGCTCCAAAGGACGAGATCTTAACCAGGCTGATGAGTTGGACAACAGCATAAACACCTGCAATGACTGAAGAATGGGTACCAGAGAGAGTCAGCTGGTGGGGCTCCTACCACACAATTTCACTAACCTCACAATTTCACCTTCTAGTTGTACTGGGATTGATAAATTACTAGGTATTCTGAAGTTTAACCCTTGATGTGACATAGACATAAATGGTGTTTATACAGTTAATATTATTAAATTTTAAACATTTCCTTTAGAAAATCTGGAAGAAAGAACCCAACAATATACTACTCAAAATTAAAGTATGCTTTTATATTGGTAGGAAAACGAATGAGTAAATATTGATTGATATCTTACGCATGTCTGGCATTCAAAACAAAACATACACATTGTTATTTACTCACAAGCAAGTTCTGAAAGGTGAAGTGCTCTCTTCAGTCAGTTTTTCAGGCTTCAATACTGCATTGGTCAAAATTTGCTCTATTGCATCTACTGTACAACTATTGTCCTGTGATTAGTTAGATTGACTTGACTTTTACTCACTGGTGAAGGCATCCCCAAAGGAAATCAAATCATTGGTACCATTCTACAAAATCTTTACAGAAGAGAACCTGTGAGTCACTTTGTAGGAAGTCAAATACCTTACTGTTAAGCATATGTGAAGAAATAATAAACTTTCCTTTAATAAATACCTGAAATATTTCATAACTAAAACCAAACATCTCTATGAAATCACTAATGACATAGTAGACTGAAAATTCTGACTAAGATGTCAAATTCGTCATGATTATCTAAATTACTCTTCCTATGTCCTTTTTAAGTGAACAACAAACTAAAAGAGAAAAGGAAGACTGCATCAGTCCTGGCAACAGGGAGTAACATCATCTTCCTGCCTGAAATATTGGGAACATAAGCAAGAGATAGTGTGAAATGATCAGGCTGAAAAACAAACAGTAAACAAAACTACAGGGCTTCCTTCTAAAAATCTTTTCAGCATAAGTGTAGTGATCCTCATCTACTCACTGGAGGGACCTGATCTCTCATGGCTGTCAACTCCACCCCCATGAACCTGTTGCCACCGGGCTCCCACAACCCCGAGATTTGTGCCCCCTCTGCACCCTGTCCTCACTGGGGCAGACCTGAGTGCTCCAGGGAAGCCATGGGAGAAGACCCCTGTGGGTAGCCCACATACACAGCCGAGCCCCAGGGGCAGGGTGACTAAGGAAGAGGAATGAAAATATTTCCGAGCACTGTAGATTAAATCCCCGCAATCAGCTTGGTAAACCCAGTGTACATGGAATACCTGAATGGAATATGAGTGTTCCCCAAACTGAAACTGGTCTATGGGGACAAGTACACATGAGAAATGGGCCAGGTCAGAGTCTGAGCTGTCCCCACAGTTACCACAGTGGGTCCAGAGACCTACCGAGAGGTATTGGAGGGTCTCCTAGGGAGGCAGAGTTTGGCAGTGACTCAAAGTGGGGACAAGGACACTGACAGCTGAGAACCCAGAAAAATATTATTATTACTATGATTTGTTTTGTTTTGTTCTATTGTTTTTTTATTTTATTTTATTTACTTATTTATATTTTTAAACATCTTTATTGGAGTATAATTGCTTTACAATGGTGTTAGTTTCTGCTTTATAACAAAGTGAATCAACTATACATATACATATATCTCCATATCTCTTCCCTCTTGTCTCCCTCCCTCCCACCCTCCCTACCCCACCCCTCTATGTGGTCACAAAGCACCAAGCTGATCTCCTTGTGCTATGTGGCTGCTTCCCACTAGCTATCTATTTTACATTTGGTAGTGTATATATGTCCATGCCACTCTCTCATTTTGTCCCAGCTTATGCTTCCCCCTCCATGTGTCAAGTCCATTTTATTATTATTTTTAATTTTTTCAGTTTTAATGTATTTTTTATTTTTCTATTTTTACTTTACCCTTTCAATGTTCTGTGTTTTTTCCTTGTTTTGTTATGTTTAGTTTTTAATCTTTTTTTATTGTTTTTGTGTTTGTTTTGTTTTCTTTTTCTTTTTTTTTTTTTAGTTTGCATTCCACTTTTGCTTTGCTTTTTTTTTTTATTTTTGTTAGTTTTATTTTTAATTGTTTGATTTTGCTTTTGGGTTCTTTTATTTGTCTGGTTGTTCTCTTGTTTTTTGTTTTGTTTGTTTTTGTATGTGTGTGTGTTTCTTTTGTTTTTGTCTGTTTGCTTTTGCTTTTACCATTTGTCTTGGGTTTTGTTAGTCTGTTTGTTTTCTCCCCCTCCTTATTTTTTTTTTCCACACCGTGCAGCTTGTAGGGTCTTAATTCCCAGCGGGCCAGGCTTGAGCCTCTGGAGTGGGAGCACCAAGTCCGGGATGCTGGATCCTCAGAGAATTACCAACCCCAGTGAATATTAATTGGGGAGAACTCTCCCAGAAATCTCCATCTTGACTCCAAGACCCAGCCCCATGTAACTTCCTGCAGGCTCCACTGCTGGAAGCATCATGCCAAACAACAAGCAAGGCAAGAACACAAACCCACCCATCAGCAAACAGGCTGCCTAAAGTCGTACTAAGCTCAGAGACACCCCAAAACACACCACCTGACACAGCCCTGCCCATTAGAAGACAAGATCCAGCTCTACCCATCAGAATGCAGGCACCAGTCCCTCCCACCAGGAAGCCTACACAAGCCACTGGACCAACCTCACCCACTGGGAGCAGACACAAAAAGCAAGAGGAACTATGACCCTGCAGCCTGCAAAACAGAGACCTCAAACACAGTAAGATAGACAAAATGCGAAGACAGAAAATTATGTTGCAGATGAAAGAGCAAGGTAAAAAGCCACAAGACCAAATAATTGAAGAGGAAATAGGCAATCTACCTGAAAAAGAATTCAGAGTAATGATAGTAAAGATGATCCAACATCTCAGAAATAGAATGGAGACACAGATTGAAAAAATACAAGAAATGTTTAACAAGGACCTAGAAGAACTAAAGAACAAACAAACAGTGATGAATAACACAATAACTGAAATGAAAAATACACTAGAAGGAATCAATAGCAGAATAACTGAGGCAGAAGAATGGATAAGTGAGCTGGAAGATAGAATGGTGGAAATAACTGTCACAGAGTAGAATAAAGAAAAAAGAATGAAAAGAAATGAGGACAATCTCAGAGACCTCTGGGACAACATTAAACATAGTAGCATTCCAATTATAGGCGTCCCAGAAGAAGAAGGGAAAGATAAACGGTCTGAGAAAATATTTGAAGAGATTATAGTTGAAAATTTCCCTAACATGGGAAAGGAAATAGCCACCCAAGCCCAGGAAGCACAGAGAATCCCATACAGGATAAACCCAAAAGTGGAAGTTTGCAACCACAGGAAAGACTTGGGAGTGTTGTCCATGGCTCGATATACCATATAAGACCAATAGTTTGATTTATTTCCTTCTTTCCTCCTCTCTCAACCCCATCTGTCCCAGCTTAATGAATTCTAGAACAATATACTTTTATACTTCCATCCATCACATCTTATTGGAGTCTTTAGAGTTGAAGAAACAGCAGAAGAAAGAAGCCATTTACCTAACGCACTCCTTTATGCAATCATGTGCTTCCAGACCCTGATCTCAAATCCCAGTTAATACTACTCTGGAAATGACTCACCAGTAGGGATATAATATATTTTACTTGTGAAAATTTGGGAATTAATCAATACCTTATAGTTCATCATCACAAACATGACATGCACATGAAGACAGATCAGTGCAGAGACACTGACAACAGCTGTGTTGGGGCATACAGAGGGAACGCCTGAATCACCAGAAAGTCACCTGAAAAGGATTGGGAAAAAAGACCTTCAACAAACACTCTTATTGAGTTTCTTCCAATATTCCTCATGTTTGTAATATTTCAAGAAATCTTAGGAAGTCAACATCAAAGATAGATATTTAAATTCCTTCAAATGTCCTTCAATATTTGGCTCCCTTAAATCCAAAAGAGTTATCGTTGGACATTTAAATATTTAGGGTGAAAGTACATTGAAAAGGAGAGACAAGAGAGCCTAAATATAGGAGGAATGTAAATATAATACTCAGATTTTCTTTGTAAATTGAAAGTACAAAAACACTGTGCTTTATGGAACTCCTTATTAATCCAATACAACTAAGTCCAAGCCTGCAAAATTTTGATGTCTGATACTATAGACATCTTTCTGGTCCTGACTTGCTTATTCCAACCCTCTTACTTTGTTTACAGTTTTCCCCAAAGCCTCCCTGTTTTCATTCCTTCATATGTCCAAACTGTATCTCTCATTCCAGATCAGTTTTTCTCACCATCTCCTTTATGGAACTGTCTCATAATCTTTGACCTCACACTAGTTTTGTCTTTTTCATAAGAAATTCTTGGGCCCCTTATTGCCTCTACTTATAACAATAGCTATTATATTTACTTGCTATGATAAAATCATTAACTCTTTTGTATTAGAACACTGATTTTAGTTTTTTTGACATCCTTCAAAAGATACCATACTGTGTTTTCCACTAAGTAAGACCTCAATATGTTTATTTTGAATTTAACTGAATTGTTGTTGTTGTTGTTCTTTTCGTAACCTTCTACATTTTGGAGTACTAGAAAGTAGTTGTTGCAATTTTTATTATCATTTTGTTTTAGAAAAATTTTTTGTCATATACTTAAGTTATACTTTACTCTGAGGAATGCTGACAATAAAGTGATACATTTTCTTTATCAAAAAAAGTAATGGTGATCCTGGTGAAGCACTAAACTTATCTTCTATTTTAGATGTTTGAGGACTAGAGACCAGAATCTCTTTCACTATAGTAGGTCAGCTGCATTCAGAAGTTGCTATTCTGGGAAGCTTAGGATTTGTGTAGTTTATTGCAGCAGCAACCTGGAGGGAAAGGGGGTTTCTCTTTTGTGCAGCAGCTCTCTTCTTGCCACAGAGAAGAGAAGCATCAGAAAAAAAGATGAGCACATCCACATCATCACTATGGTGATGATGCCAAGCTAAGCAGAAAGTCAACTGATGGATGACAACTTGGCTGTCACTCAATCCCAGAGATGCCCTGCCAAGGAAAAATGAGATCTATATCAATCAGATTTCCAATGAATGATGTTAAAATGATTGAATTCCATCATGTCACATGGGCATTGAGGGGGTCCAAAGAGAATTCAGTCACCTTTTTTATGGACAAATACCACGCATAGAGGATATCTATATGTAAAAGATGAAACAGAACAAATAAAAGAATAAACAAGAATCATGGGCTGGTAACCCATGCTATATAATAAAAGGAGGACTTGAAATTAGGAGGCAAAGCAAACCACTGGAAAAGAGTTGTTTAATTTTAAGGGTATTGTATGTGCTAAGTGAAAGAGTTGTTGGTACAGAATTATATTAAGAAAAAAAAAATTTAATCTCCTACCCAACCCAATACTCAATATATCCATATTTAATAATAATGGTCTTAATCAAAGCACCCACTATAATCCAGGTACTTTTCTAAATAATTTACAGGTAGTAGCTAAATTAGTCTCTACTTGAGAAAGATATTTTATTGTCTCAATTTTTAGGGACTGAGACTGAGAAATAACCTGTTCTAGTTTACAAAGCTACTATAATAAGGAACTTGAATCCAGAACATCTGATCCTCTGAGTATGTTTCATTCCATGTTCCTTACTGCCTTTGTAAGCTTCTAAATTTTTCTGAATATACAGAAATACATATATACAAACATTATGACACTATTGGAATCAAATTTATGTATTATATCATTTATATGTTATATAGTACTATTTAAAATGAGTCTCTTTTTACCTTATTACATTAAAAAAATCATTTAAATTGCTTATTTAAGATACTATAACCAGTGTCTTCTTAATGTTATTTATGTTCTTTAGATTTTTTTGCCATTGTAAACAATGAAACAGAGAAGAACTTTGAACACATATGTTTGTGGTCTCTCATGCATGTATTTTTACAAGTAAAATGAAAGCATTTGACATTCACTCCTGGTGAATGTATCACAGGTTTAAACTCCCTAGGATCAAACTCTGAGATGGAAATTGCCATGCTGGAGGTTTATTGTGGAGTGATCTTGATATATGTGCGGTGTTCTTGTGCATCATTTATATCACAATAAGGTTTTTGAAAAATAAAATAGCTGAGGGAGAGTAAAAGATGAAGAATTGGACAGAAGCAAGAGGATGAACTGCCATAGAAAGACCTAGAGGCTCCCAATCCCACTGGACACTCTAAAGCAGAGATGGTCCTGTACAGTTGTCTCACTTTGAGGAACGGGGGCTTGACATTTATCTCCCTGCGTTGAGCAATCATTGGGTATGAGCTGTCCCAAGAAAAGGGGAGTGACTTTGAGTGAAATGGCTCTTTCCAACTGAGGGAAATTCTCATAGCTGTCAGCCACCCACACTCCCAGGAGCCAGGGAAATGAGGGCTGCAGTCCCAGGTTGGACAGCAACCTCTAGAACATGTAGTTAATGATATAGTTATGATGCACTTTAAAATGTGTCATGAGGATGAATCTTATGTTAAGTATTCTTACCACAAAACACACACACACTCAAAAGAACACAAGGAAATTTGTGGGGAAGATGGGTATGTTTACTAACTTGATAATGGTGATGGTATCACAGGTGTATGCATATGTACAAACTCATCATTAAAGACGTGCAAAGTTTTGTTTGTATCAATCATACCTCCCTATAAAGATAGAGAGACAGATGATAGATAGATAGATAGATAGATAAATGGAAACCATATCTTACACCCTCAGATATATATATTTGTTTCTTATAAGTTCTGTAAGATACTACTTCAGGAATCTGGTTAGCTTTTATTCCTGGGATAAATTATAAGAGACAGATTAGTAGGATGAATTATAACACCTACTCTTGCATCTGGTCCAAAGGCCATAATTAATATAATTCATCCCCCTTCCCCCATACACTTTGTATTCTCTTTACCATCAACTGGAATCTCTCTGGTCTTGCTCTAAACCTAGAGTCTATGTTATAATTCACCTACCAGAGCTTTCCATAAACTTTGTAAGATATATTTTGTCATCACTATTACCACTAACACCTCTCATACTACAGAGCCTGTTGAATCTCATGGTGCAACAGGCAAGTCTACTTGCACTTCAGCCTGAACATGTTGCCAAGTCTTCTACTCTGAGACTCATTCAAAGCCTCTAGCATCTATTTCCCTAGGTTAATGGGTAAAAGCAGTATTTTTGCCATTAAATCTGTAGGCCTACCAAGTGTCATACTTCCTTTGTAGTGGTGCATCGTATAAGATGCAACAGTTTATCTTCACTGCACAAAGTAAAGATGCAATAATCTGTCTTTAATTTGGATGGTATATGTGGGCATGCTCCAGATCACTGGATCTCTAGCAACTTCCCTTATGAACAGGACGCCAGTCTTCATAGGCTTTATCTCTCACCACCCAGAGCACATCCATCTTCAACAGGCCTTCATCATATTTGCCATTTGTCATTCATTCATTTGTCATTCACTAAGATGATAATAATAAATAACATCATCAGATCAAAACAACAGTCTGCAGAAAGCCCAGACAGTCTACCCTCCTTTATATTATATTATTACAGAGAGTGGAAAAGATAGCTTAGCCCTGAGGCAAGACCTTAAATGTATACTGTTTTCTGTTCCAAATGAATATACACTGTTTTTGACCATCCTACCTGATAGGGATAGAAATTCTCCACATTCCTGGCCACAGAGTGTGTATCTGAGTCAGTGCTAATCTGCTGGATGAAATGTACCCCATTTGGTAAACAATAGCAGTCAAGCTATTATGTGGTTGAGCTTGAGTGGTCTTCCGCAGTCTCCAAGGTGATGCTTGTTTTTTGAAGGGACCAATCTGGTGAGTAGAGTGGAGAAATGATGGTGGACCCTCCTTTTGTCCTCAGAGCTGGTGCTATCTTTGCTTTTTCCCAGCAGTGCTATATTGTTTTTAATTTATGATACCGCCTGGAGAGTGGGAGTTTAAATGAGGAGACAGGTTTCAAGACTTCCAATTTGCATTCTCTATAGTTCTAATCCCCAAGCAAAGAAATGATGTGAGGGTTCTACCAACTAAAATGTAAGCCCAATTCAAGTATATATTCAGGGACTGGGGGAATGACAACTGGAAGCAGGGTACCCTCTGTGAGCTACACCTGGACCAGGTGCCTTTATTACCTTGCTTCCATGTGCCCCCATTCTAATGTCAGGGCAATGAATCTTCAGAAACCTAGAGGTCAATAACAAATTGAAATCAAGTCCAACATTCTCGAAATGTTTGGCACTCTTTCTCATAAATGTAGTTACAAAAGTCAACAGCCATAGGTCTTGTTGGTGGAATCATTACTATATCTTGCTATGTTGTAGGGTATTTTTTTCCTAGGCACTTAGCCTATCCTTCAATCAGTGAAGTTGGGGTCTGAAAAATGTGCAAGGGATTATCATTTTTAGCTGGAGGGCTGCCCTCAGACTCCTAATTATCCATTCTTGATTCATCCAATCTACTTTGCCCCAAGAGAAAATGTGTTCTATTGTCTCCATAGTTCTCTGAGGATCTCGGACCCTGACGGCCTCTCTAACCTTGGTGATAATTATAATTGTGCCCTACTTTCTCTGATGGTCATGAAATACCACCTGGTCTTTTTAAATTTCCTATCATCCCTATTACTTATGGGATGCCAATTTTGGTAACATTATCTCCTATAATCAGACCTGGACTACAGGGAACAGCCAACAGTAAGCTTCTCAGTGAAGCTGGAGCACCTCTGAAAACTATATATCTTATCACTTTGATAAGAAGGATGGTGTCTGGGTCCTCTGCAGAACATGGTCATTGTGTGACCTTATATAGCATCTATCGTTTAGCATGCTCATTTCTCTTAGCTTCTGATTTCTTTCTCCAGTGTTTGCCATGAGCATTCTTGTATACCTTCTCCAGTTAATATGGACTATCCATTTCTACAAGCTTCCAAGATTGACTACAAAGTTCCAAGAAGGAAATAGGATCATAGGTATACATACTTTCCATGTAGCCCCTGTGAGACAGGTGGCCCTTGAGTGACATTTCTGGGAAGAGATTTCTCTGCCTCAATTTCCTTCTCCCTTTTTCTCTCTTCCTCATCTCTGTTTCTCTTATTTCTTTTTATAATCTCAAACTTCCATTAAAAATAGATAAATATGAGTGCTTTCTAGATTTTTTAAAAAGGAAATGTTCTAAATCTTACATTTTAATAAAATATTAATAGGTCCATAATAATTTCTATATGTCTAAATACTTGTTAACTTCCTTAAGTTTATTTTCAAATATTTTTATTGTTAGCTAAGCAAAAATGTGCTGCTATTCATAATTAATTGAATTGTATGCATACAGTGTAGAAGTAAGTGTGTATTATTGGTACTTAGTGTATTTGTGATGCATATTACTCCTTTTGGAGATTTTATATATATGTATATATGTGTGTGTATATATATATATATATACATATATATATATATATGTATATATATATATATATAGTAACAAATATAGCATTTATTGTAATGCTAGTCAGAACAACAAACCAAAGATTTATTCATTTCCTACTTGCTTATAGTACATTTTCTAAATGTACAAAAGTGCTGTGGCTTTTTCTTGCTCAGTCAATTTCCTTCTGAGACTTAAAGTCTGGTGTTTATTAAATGTGGAGTTAAAATGTTTCTCCCTGTAAAACTTCTGACATATTGCATACTTAGGAATTATTTTGCAAAATATTCATAAATTGGTTTAAGTTCCATATCTCAGTACTTTAGTTCCTTAAAGTAATATGCTGCAGCCTGTTTTGTATTCTACTTGTCTGTCTCCTACTCAAATTGTACTTGAAAGAAAAAATACATACATTAGAGTTTTTATTTATTCTTACACCGAATTTAAAAGATGTATATGCATTTTTCAAGTGTTATTTGAATACAATTTGAACAAGTTGCATGTGTATAGCTTATAGACATTATGACTGCATATACACATGCATACATATACCTAAGTACAATTTTAAGGAGTAAAAAGGTGCAAATATAAATTTATCTGAATATGTAGGAAATTATATTTAAAAGCAGACTTACATTGACTTGTCCAAAGGATCTATTTTAGGAAAAAACAAGGGCCAGAAGTAATTAATTGCTCAGGAAAACTGGCACAGCATCAATTTTCTGTGTTTACACACATACACACATACCATCAAAGCAAAAAATGAAATGTAAAATACAAAAATTTAAAGATGTTAAATTTATATATTTTAAATATAAACTGAGTTTATGGTTAAAGATGAGTCATATAAGTGATTGTGTTACTCATGTTTATAGCTTAGCCATATTCCTGGATCGACAGGTAAACTCACAGGATGGTCTTGTAGTCAGCTTTTTTATACGTATTTTATTCAGATTATTGTTAAAGTCATTTTCAAGATTAATTTCTTATGCTCATTGTAGCTTAAAAAAATCTACTACAATCTGATCTTCTGTCTCAGTGGTAAGTGCTCCATCCTTATGGTTTCCATATTATAATCACAATGGCAAAAATGTTCAACTGCTCTTGCTGTCTGGGAGGAACATGGTTGGCTTTGGTTTTCTAGTCCCAGATTTAAGGTATAAACTTGGGTTTTCTTCCAAATACAGCATGAGTTTCATCAGAATTACTTCAGGTTCTGAGTGAGTATAAAAGAGGCCTGACCCACTGCAGCTCCTGCCTCTGTTTGTCTGGCTCTGCAGCTTATTGCTTTGAGATGAGGATGCTCTGAAGCTTGAACAAAGCCTTGTATTGCTTTTCAGGGCTGCTCACCTGCCTAGAGAACATCTTGAATTCAACAACTACAAAAACCACTATTGATCACTTGTCTTCTTACAAAGAACAGGAGATGAAATCATATAGAATATTGGAAACATAGATAATTGAAATAGAATTATACCAATGAAATATCCAAATAGTTCATTTGCATCAAAATGTACATTGCTTAAAAATATAGAAAATTCTTCCAGTATAGATAGATAAATTACATATAGATTTTATTTACAATGGATAAAGAATAGTATACTTTGCAAATTATAAAGTATATATCTTTAAAATATATACACACACGCATATGTGTGTATGTGTGTGTGTATATATATATATATATATATACACACACAGTGAGGCTTGATAGACTGGATAGAAAAGATCTTTTCCTATTAATATTAAAATATAAATTCTTTCATTTAGAATATATACTCAATAATAAGGTCTTCACTCTCAAAAAATAAAAATAAAATTAAAAAAAAAAAAGATTTGTTTTCTATCTATCAAGCACTTGTTAGGTAATCAAACTAGTAGGATTCTTTCCTGCTTATTCTTTCACACTCAGAGATTCCATAAAATATTGAATAATGTATCGCATAATACAGAGTGGTTAATTTTATATTTTTAATAAATTAACTTCATGTTTTAGTAAAAAAAGGCCAGTGTTAAACTTGATTGATGCTAAATTATTCCCAGTAATACTTATTAGAATGGCCCTTGAATTTTTATCCCAAGCCTTGATTTTTCCACAGAGTTCCATTATTGGAATTTCTTACTGCACACAAGACAGCATCTTAAATTATGCAGTTAATTTAAGTTACTTTGTATTAAGCATCAGTACCCTCTCCTCACCTTCCCCATCACTCCATTCCCAATCTCACCTGATGGCACTATTTTCTCTTCAACACTGAATTTAAAATCCACAGAATCCTCCCCATTACCCACTCAGCCTCATCAGCTTATAATCAAGTGTTCTCAAGCCTTCATCAGAAATCTACTTCAAATCTGGTATATCTTATTAATGCCATTGTTTAGGTTCTTGTCATCTTTTACCAGCAATAAAAGAATAGTGTTGTCATTCTCTAAAGCAATAGAATAGAAATACAGATGTGAAACGAGAGAATCAGAACCAGGTCTGAGCACTTTCTGCACAGAAAAGCCCATCTAGTCACAGAAGAAGACTCTCCAGATGATGTGGCTCTAATTCAGCCCTCACGAATGAGAGGTATTGACGAGTCGATTTTCATCTTAGGTGTGTCCGGAAATGCAGGATATCTTGAATAAATTTTTTGAAAATCAGGAAGCATAATCATGTAGAGACCCTGGTGATCATCTAATTCTTCCATACTACTGAAGAAAGCAATTATACATACTGATAACATGAGTTACAAACACATGCATTTGTCAACTTTAATTCAATCTTTGTCGTTCTTCATGCAAACTATTTTGTATAATCACTAAACCCATAACAGAACCGCTTAAAAAAAAAACAATAGCTTCCTAAAAGATTTTCATGCTACCAACCTCTTCCTAATTTAGTCCATCTTCTACTCTGTAACAATCTGATTGTGTTACTATGGTACTGAAAAACAACAATAAAACTTAAATATCTTCTAGGGTAGGTTGCAAAAAAAGTTTCAGCATTGCTGTTGCTGTTTTTTTCAACCTTGCCCTGCTGTAAAGTTTTAGGTCAGCTCCCTCTATTCATTCCACCCATAACAATCTCCTCCTGTTACCAGCTCGGGTCCTTGCACTCTTTATCAGTAGAAATTGATAAGAGGACAGATGAGGCTTTACTGGGACTCTGCTGCAGCAAAAACAAGTAACAGGTGTCCTTCTCACTCCCTGAGGGGGACGAGCCAGTCACTTAAATGGGGTAGGGGTGGGGGCAGATCTGTGGGTTGGGCCGAGGGGCGGCTTAGGTGGTGTGTCCACCCCTCAGTGCAAGGGCCATGCGCAGTACTTGCTTTTGCTCCAGACACCTCGGGAGTGGCTGTTGGTTTTTGGTCTTTTTGTATCTTCTTGTTTATAATCGCTCCCACTGCACATGAATGCAGTTATTTTTAGTTGCTTATAGTTTCTTTGTATTTTGTTGCTTGAGGAGACTTTTGTCCAGGTGCAAGCACTGCAGCAAAGGGTCGCAGATCCCAGACTGTCTCACTCGTATGTTTTTACATCTTAACATTTTCATGTTGTTCTTCAAAGTAGACTTTATCTTGTTTTCTGACTTTAATGTTTACCAATAAAATAGTTTATTTGAAATAAATGCTACCAATCTGAATGAGCTAAATGCTTTCCCATTTTTTTCCAAGATAACTGCAGTTGTTAAGTCAACAGTAGTGACCATCTTAAGATTCATTATTAATATAGTTTTGTTGATGGTACTGCTGATGCTATAATTAAATGAATGAACAAACAGGCAAATGGATATAGCAAAAAAATAAAGATTGAATAGCTTAGTTGAGTAGCCCATATTTTTCATTTCTTCCTTTTTCTAATAATAGTACTATTTTATTATTCACAGTCTTATCATTTCTTTTTCACCTGCTAGTTTTGTTTGGAATTTTATTTTGCATATAAGTAATGGCTGTAACAAACAATAAGTGAACTAGTTTTTATATGAAAAGATCCTTTTAAATTACACATATTTTTAGATTTGTATTTATAAAATTGTAGCCTTAAAACCTGGTATACCTGTGCAAAACATAGATAAGTATTGCTGAACAATATTTAGTCACTGGATATCAATATTTATGGTAAGGTAAGCATGCAGAATGGTTAGTATTCAGAAGCTGGAATCTACTAAAACATTTTAAGCTAATTTATTTCTTTCATGAATACTCTTTTTTTCCTATTTCATTACGACACTACTTTATTTTCTATTGTTAGCTTTGGTTCTTTAAATCAACATTTAAGAATTGAAATGCTGTTCTTACTTAGAAGGAATTCAATGTGTTTATGCCAGTGGAGTTTTGGTTCTCTCTCTAGGAAAGACAGCAAATTATAATATATTAGTCTACCATTAAGTACACACTAAATTAGTTTTCAAATATTTACTACTGGAAATTGTATATTTGCAAAGTCATAGAGTATGTGTTTTTGTTTAGTTGGTTTTTTAATCCATAAAGACTTTGCCTCTAGCTGTGAGTTTGAAATATCCTGCCAGATCATACTGAATCCTTAAATTATTTCATGGTACACCTAGAAACCAGATTGAAACTCTCACATAAAATATATTTTTCCATCCATCAAGGAGTAGCTTCTCTGGTATGTTCAAAAGCAGATTCAAATATATAAATGTATTGTCTGATTTTTAATTACTAGTAATGACTTTGTTCCTTGGAACATTATTTTCTACAATATATCCACTCACCTACATAGGCTTTGGCCTCATCAATTCTGTTGATGCACCAAAGCCTCGATCCTCATAAGGACACCACATGAAATCTTGGCCACCTGTAATTTGAGAAGATAAAACAAACCTTCAGTGCATATGCTAAATATTTAAGCATTGAAGTTTATACACAGGGAACTCTTTTAAAATAATTAAGTTGCACTTATGTACTCATGAAAGAATACAAGAAAAAGAAGAACAAATATCTGTACAACACTCCCTTAAAAGTAATTTCAAGTAAAATAAATGCACTGCAGCTACTTTATTGAGATTTGGTTATGCCTAACTTTAATGTTATTTCACAAAATGTTGAATGATCTTATGATGGATTTGAAACCTGCAAAAAAAAAAAAGAGGGAAACTGGGAGGAAGAGGTCTTTAACTTCAGAGTTAAAGTTTGTTAACCATATGACCATATGACTTTGGATAAATCACTTGCATCCTTTGTACTTCAAGCCATCTCATTTGTATTCTGAGAGTAAGAATAGTTCTACTAATTTCAAAGTTTTATTGGAAGTATCACATTGTATAATATTTTTGACAGTTTTGACAAATAGGATGTAATTTGAAAAATTAAAATTAGCACTAGAAATTGAAGCAATACTCATTTTTGAGATGCATATTTTATTTAGGCATAAATAGGGTAAAAAAAAATTTTTTTTTAATTCTGTGACAGCACCTCGTAACCACTTTGGGTAACTGGGCAATGTTGATGTCAGGATCTATATACACTTTTTATTCATTATCTCATTTAATCTTTACAACAATTTGCTGAGATTATCAAATTCATTAAGCTCGTCTATATGATTCTAACTAAAGACCTTATATTAATTAATATTTATAATATTTTCAACATATATTATATACATGAGAGTATAGAGATTCAGACAATTCTTACACATCAAGGAATCAGAGCTTAATAGTGGAGGAAAGCCATGCAAATGTTCATAATACAAGGTAGTATATGTGATGAATTCTTAAAGGGTGTGGCAAACACATTTTACAGCAAGTGAAGGCGTGTGCAGGATTAGCAAGTAAGTGATAATATTGCTTTTTCTGGAAAATTTTCAGTTTTATTAAGTGACATAGGAGATAATCAAAGATGAATAGAAGAGCACCTGAGACACTTTTGTAAGTGAAAGACTACCCTGTAAATAATTATATTAAACAATAGGCCTAAGACAGGCTGTCTAGGGAAACGAGGATGGATAGTCACCAAAATAATGTCATTATTTTTTTAGAAAGAAAAATGAAAGTATCAATTATTTTTACTCATTCTTAAGGGAAATAACATATTCAAAATATATATTTATATTTCAAAGGTATGAATTGTTTCAGTTGTAAAGTTTGCCTTATGCAAGCATACCTTACACAGAAATAGTCAATTTGCATGGTAGCAATCTCTTTCTGCACATTACCAAATTAAAAAAAAAATAGATGTAGAATCCACTGTTTTTTCTTTTTTTTAGACTGGATTTAATCTTATTGAACTAGTAGACATATTATTAATCAATTATGACTCCAATCATCTTACCCCCTATTAATTTTAGTACTTGTTTCAATGACAACTATATCTATCTAGAATTCAACCTCATGAATAGGTGCAAGCCACTCATTCAGCTCTCTCCTCTCACTATACTGGTATCTCCTGTATTTATTAATATGGAATAGTCTAAACATGAGGTTCTTTCTTTCCCTTACTCTTTCTTTCTTCCTTTCTTTCTTTCTTTCTTTCTTTCTCTTTCTTTCTTTCTTTCTTTCTTTCTTTCTTTCTTTCTTTCTTTCTTTCTTTCTTCCTTCCTTTCTTTCTTTCTTTCTTTCTCTTTCTTTCTTTCTTTCTTTCTTTCTTTCTTTCTTTCTTTCTTTCTTTCTTTCTTTCTTTCTTTTCTTTCCTCCCTCCCTCTTTTCTTTCCTACCTTGTTTCCTTCCTTCCTTCCTCTCCCTCTCTCTCCCCTACTCTCATCTCCTCTCCCCTTTCTTTTAAGCAAGATACTGCTTATCATGGACAAATTAGATCTTTCAGCAATGTAATACTTTTTTAAAGTTATCTTAACTATCTAAACTATCAGCAACGGAATTTTTTTTCTCTAAAAACAGTTCTTCTTGTACCTCCTGTGCCTTGTCCCATGATATGCTACTTGCCGATGGTACATTTACTCACAATTTGGGGTTCTACCTGCCCACAGACTGACACCTGCTCTCTCGCTGAACCTGTCCTCAGTGTAAAATTGATGTCTATTCAGTCAATAGATCGACAATACTCGCATTGACTCTGTGTCTGCAGGTTTCATTATTATCTGTTCATTTACCTTATTTGAATAACACTTCATGTGGAAAACCCTTTTTCCTACACTGTTAGAATCCTCCTGCTCTTAGGAGCAGAACTAGCCTAGCTCTATGGAAAATGTTTGGCTAAAGTGCTTTTTGAAATGAAAATTTCCAAGAGAAATTTGAGAGAGACTGAGCTACAGTCTGTGATATATAGATAAACATCCAAATTCTTTACTTTTTTGTTTGCTTTCTCTTCAATTTTCCTACATTATTCAAATATTAATAGAAAAGATGTTTTTTAAAGCTTACAAAAACTGAAACAAAAACAGCTGCTTAACATAAAATATTGCTTTGTGATAAATACTCTGGTGATTTGAAGAATCACACGTTGTTAAAGACATTGAATTAAATATCATCTTGGGCTTATAAACAGTGATCCCGTCTGTGAAAATTATTTTACATAAAAGAAATACTTGAGGAAATGTTCTCAATTGTTATTTCATCTCAACAGTTGCTAAAATTGCAATTGGCAGCCTTATTGGTCTCAGATATGTCTCAGTGGCCTATGTTAGAAATTTACCAAATTCTTCTTAAATCTCTATCAGCCAATAAAGTCAGTTTGGCTGTAACATACATTAAGTTGTCTCAGGAAATTAGGCAAACAATATTTTAAAATATGTGTAATTTATTAACCTTGTTATAAATGAGAAAATGCCACACATTCATTCAATGTAGTCATTACATTGAAAACATGAAGAATGAATTTGAAATAGTATGTTTCATATTTCTTAAATATTCATTTCAGCTGTGACTGTACATCTGGATGGACTGGACAGAATTGTAGTGAAGAAATAAATGAATGTGACTCTGACCCATGCATGAATGGAGGTCTTTGTCATGAATCTTCCATCCCTGGGCAATTTGTGTGCCTGTGCCCACCCTTTTATACTGGAAAATTTTGCCATCAACACTATAACCCCTGCGATCCACTCAGTGATCCTTGCCAAAACAATTCAACATGCTTGACTTTGGTAGATGGAAATCATTATTGCATTTGCAGAGAAGGTAAGAGCTTATATTTGTTTTAATGTTTGATCTCATTGTTTTGTTTTGTCCGTATAGGCTGGTAGCTTCTTAAGAATGGGTGAGAGAAAGATCTATATATGGGGGAATATCTGACTCCAAACTCAGATATATAAACATACTGGGGAAATAATATAAAAAGTTAACTTGAATATCATGGGGGAAAAGGAGAGACTTTGTAACTTTGGTTCTTTTTAAAACTAAGTTCTTTCAGAAATCCTCTCTTATTCTTTGTTAACAGTCTTTCTTTCCTGAATAATTTTCTCCATGTAGTGTTTCTAACAACAGCAGTAGTTAGAAATGGGCATAGGTTCAATCTACAGTAATCAAATGCTTCACTATATGTTTTCCCATGGAATATCACTTCTTTCTGCTTAGACTGCTAAACTAGTATCATGTGACTCTTGTGGCTACTTTGTACAATAAGAGAGATCCCATGTAAGAGACAGAGAATGGGCAGATCAAAGGACATCACTGGAGCCCCTGAACCCAGTCACACTTGAAGCCAGGCTGCTTCTGGCTTCCTGGGTCATATCAAACAATAACTTAATTTATTATCATTAAAGATGCTTGATTGAGATTTCTTCAGTTGTAACTGAAAGAGGTCTGGTTAATTTGCAGGAACTCTGAGTAAATGTTTGCTGCTTCTGTACTGTGGGCTATGCAAAAGCTATTACCATCTTCAGCGGGGATGCTTCTGCCATAAAATTAGCCCATGGTCTATTTTTGGCATAACTGGAATGTGTCATAAACATAATATATATATATTAAAAAGTATTTATTTTCTAATAATTACTTATGTGTTCACATCTCTTTCCTTGTTACTGGCTTTACTAGAATAGGAGTCCTTTAAAGATAAGGACAATGCTCATTTAATCTTCTGTCCAAAAAGGCCAATTTAGACTGTATTCTTTCATTCATTGCCTTAGTCAAAGTAATTTCCCCTTTGTTTCTACAAATCCTTGAAGATTTCCTGAGGATATAAGGTAATCTACTATAATGATACGTAGAGCAAGTCCGTGAAGTTGTGTAAATGGCAGAAACTTCTAGGCCTTCTGAGGGATTAGAACTAGAATCTGGAAATCCATTAGTAATTGTTTTTGTAAAATTGACATGGGCTCTATAAAGCATATAACACAGTTGTATAAAGCATATGAGTAAATGTTTCCAGGAATGAGACAGAAACATAGAGCTAAAACAAAACATGAGGGGAGCGCCAACATCATGAAAAACACAGTAATTATGAAGTAGATAATAGAATACTATTCTTTTTAACAAAGATTGAAAGTGAAATATTTGAAAAAATAGTCAATAGCAGGGGAAGAGCTAATTTACTCCGTAGAATTATTCCATGGTGCTTACCTATGCTACTAATATATTATAAGAATATAAATAATAGACAAATGTTTCTTGAGGAGCAGCAGTATATTTCCTCAATTTGAATAAAACCTCCTCCATTTTCACCAGAGATAATTTTCTACAAGATAGGCATGTTTTTTCAAATAATACTTTAATAATTCATTTTCAATTCATAATTGCATTTAATAGACGTATATAATCTTGTAAGATTAATTTCCTGTTGCGGTATTAGGGGAAAGTAAGTTTGGAGATATCATAAGCTTCTTGTCTCCTAGCAAACTAGTAATAAGATTGCTGAAGTCCAGAACACTCACAAAACTACCTTGGGGACAATTTAAACTGCGCCATAGTACATGAGCAAAATCACTTTTTCTTTGGAACGCCATCATTCTACAAAACGCTTCAGAGATTATGACTCTTCAAAGCAGTGCTTTGGGTAGAGTGGCACGTGGGCACAATGAATCTTCTGTTTATTCATTTTTAATTATTATTCAGCACAAAGTATTGCTGGAGTACAAATCATTTCTAAAATATTTTGTTTTATATATATAAACATATTTATATATGTTTTATATATAAACATATATATATGTTTATATATAAACATATTTATAACATAATTACTGTAAAAAAGTTATATATATATAAACATATATATGTATAGTTATATATAAATATATATTTATATATTATAAATATATAAATATATCATATTATTATACATAATATATAATAGTATATAATATAATGTAATTATAATAATTTAACATATATTATTAATTATAATTTATATTTCATTTGGTGTAACATATTATCTTATATATAGAATATATTACTATTTAATATATATTGTATATAACATAATAAAATGATACAATGTTATATATGTTAATATATAATACATTAATATATATTATAATATTATATTATATTATATATATATTATTCTACATATTATATATAAAATATATATAATATATATTTTATATAATATAAAATATATATTATATAATATATATATAATATATAATAGATGTCATGTAATGTAATATATTATAATTTATAATATTTATAATAATATATTATAAATAACATATATTTATATAATTATAAATATAATATATTATAATACAATATATTTTATATAATTATAAATATAATTATACTATATTAATATAATATGTTATATACAATATATGTCATATTATATAAAATAATATATAAAGATATTAAAAACAATATATGTTATATAGACTATATTATATAATGATATATGTTATAATAATATAGTTAATATATATAATAATATAATATATATTATAAGTGTATAATATACTAAAATATCATAAAATATCCTTATAATTTATATCATATAATTTATATTAATATTATAAATTATGTATTATATAGAAATATAATAATATATTAAATATACTTAATATGTTATGAATATAATGCATATGATATATATTTTATATAATATATTATATATAACATAATATATTACTAATTATTGTATAATATAGAAGATGTTACAGAAAAAATAGAATGAAATTTTTGGCCAACCCAATATTATAAGATGTAATATAATATATTATATATAATATGTATTATACTATATAATATATAGTATATCACCAATTGTTATTAAATTAAATTTTATATTATATTATTATATATTATAATTATAGTATATAATAATGATATATGTTATTTTAATATAGTGTATTATATTATATACATATTATGTTATATATATTATATAATGTTATATTATATAATACATAATATATATTATATGTTATATAATACATAATATGTAATATTGTATATATGGTTAATATATTATTTATATATAAATATATAAGTATACATATAAATGTTTTATATATAAACATATTTTTATATATATGATATTTATTTAAACATATTTATAATATAACTATTGTAAAAGTGTTACTTACTATTGCCTTTACTGGTATTCTTCAACCTCTGTAGCAGATCAAAGCTAAAGTCCACAACATTAAAAAACTACCTTAGAATATTAAAAAGAGGTTGACTATGGGATACCATAAGCACTATGCTGTGATTTAATTTTATAGCTGTTATTTAAAATAAGTACTATTACAGAGCCATCATATAATTTCTTTAAGAAAATATTCTGATCAAATTCCATTTTTAAAAGTACTGAAATTGTAAACCACAAAGAATCCCAAGACTTAACATCTTAGACAGACAGGATTTGGAAGGTGCACTAAAACTCTTTTTAAGTTGTTGGGGTTTGTCAAGTGACTAGAATATGGCTTGTTCATGAGACAAGAGTGTTAAGGCTTAACATCTGAGAGTTGAGCATCCACGTTTCTGAAATTTTGTTCACAACTTTTAAACAGTTTATAAATTTTATCATAATTTAAATATAAGTATAAATAAAATCCCAGAGCTATTGTGATAATGTAACTACATACTAGACAACTGAATTATAAATGGTGTTAAAATTTACCTTGAAGTTGGTAATTCCTTGGTGGTTCAGTGGTTAGGACTCTGCGCTTTCACTGCTTGAGGGCCCAGGTTCTATCCCTGTTCAGGGAACTAAGCCGCATTGCCAAAAAAAAAAAAAAAAAAAAAAGTTAATACTTCGATTTATGCCAAATCGATTGCTCAGCCAGTAAAGTATTTTGGTTCATGTGACTGACACTTGTAGGCAAAACAACAATCTAATCCTTTTGGTCCAATATTAGCTACTGTAGTAAAACACCAAAATTACTGTGATCATGTTTTGAAACAGAAAGTAAGGGAAATCCTCTGCCTTCTGATTAGACCTGAGGTGAGTTAATTTGTTCCCTATGAACAATGAACATTTTCTATTGGAAAATAGGCAGAGAATAATCCTATTTATTTAAATAATTTATCTGATTAAAATATTATTGTTTTAATAAATATAAAAATAGTCAACAGAAAGACATATATAATTTTATAAGGTTCTTAGAAACAAATGTGGCTTATTCTCTGTCCCCCTATAGTGTTAGCTTTGGTGATTTAGTGTGCAATAAATTTACACAGCTCACAATTTATTTTATACTACATATGTTTTTTGCTTCTCTAAACTGTGCTCTGTACACAACACATGTGAATCTTGCAACTGCATGTTGGTAGTGTTTTAGAAATCTAAAAATTGTATTCCTTATTAACTGAGTCAACAAACATATATGGATTTCCTACCATGTGTCAAGTCTTGAGATAGATTCTGGAGAAATTAAAAGTGGCAATGACACGCCCTCAAGGATTTTAAGTTCAAGGAAGAGAACTTAAACTAACCATTTAACTAACCATTAGAGTACAAAGTAGTAAGAGCTTTCCCATTTACAACAGAGATATGCACAAGCAAAGAGGGTTTGTGATGTACACCCCAACTTTCTCGCTGACTGTGACAACTCTGAGTTATGTGGTGAATGATTTCTAAGCGACTCTCCACCAGCCTGGGTCCTTGGTTGTCCACAGAAATAACCTTCTCATTAAACCATTCTCTTCCTTCTTTTATTTCCCCACCCCCTTGCAATAATCCCTGGGACCTTAAATAAGGTACTTGCATGCAAATCATTTAACTCAATTCTTATTGCAGAATAACTCAAGCTAAGACACAGAGCAAGCCCCATCCCTTTGGCAATTACGGTTGATTCAGGGGTGGGCATGGACCTGGAATAGTCCCAGACAGAGCCTTTCCCTGGAACTGATGCTGAGAGGAGCTTTCTCTTTCTGCCAATGTTTCAGTTGGTGAAACCAACACCATGATCCCTTCACATGGAGATCTATATGCTGGAGGAGAGGAGTGTGTGTGAAAAACTGTGTCCTGGCAGTTCCTATAGTTTTTTTCTTTAATTATGCAAACTACCTGGCATCCTTACTAGTTAAGCTACCTGTAAATCCCGTTTCTTATCAAAGTTAGCATTTTTGTTTATACTGTATGTGATCAAGAGTAATGTCTAATGCATAACTGTGAGAGGAAAGAGCTAATTAAGTAGGAGAGGTTGAATTAACTGAGTTGAACTTCAGGCTGGTAGAAATGGAGTATAAAAATGACATGAGGGTTACAGAGGTACAGGTGACTTTGGATGAACTGCATGTGAAAGTCCACGTGTATAGCACATAGTAGAGTCTCTGTGTTAGCATATGTGTGTGTATACAGTGAGGGACATAAAATATTGCATTCTTAAAATTATTTTCTAATATTCTCTAAGATTCTTTCTCTTTTTACTTTGAATTATTTCTCATTTTATAGGCAAGAACATCACCCTATCAAATGTTTCTTTTTTTAATTTATTTTATTGAAGTATAGTTAATTTATAATGTGCTAATTTCTACTGTACAGCAAGGTGATTCAGTTATGTGTATGTGTGTGTGTGTGTGTGTATGTGTGTGTGTATATATATATATATATATATATATATATATTCTTCTTCATATTATTTTCCATTATGGTTTATCACAAGATATTGACTATCGTTTCCTATGCTATACAGTAGGACCTTGTTGTTTATCCATTCTATACATATTAGTTTACATCTGCTAACCCCAGGATCCCAATCCCTCTCTCCCCCAACCCCCCAAAATATTTCTAATTTAATTTAAACGGCTTAGTTTCCAAATGTAGCCACTTCATCCCTAGGTCTCCAAGGTGAAAGAAGCAACAGTTTCTTTAAATGAATTTTATGAAGGTCTAAAATGTGGAAAGGACTCCTTCGCTACAATACAAGGATTCACTTGTAGTGAAGGGAAGAGTCGGATAATTTATGTGTTATTTATTTACAATTGGGATTCTAAGCTCGATGGATTTTTATTATAAGAGGAGGTGAGCAGTTGCATTTAAACATGTCTATTAATCCCGTATATGTACTATCTTTATGGTAAAGCCACATTACCTGAGGTGCATAATTCTGAGCACCAAATAAATGTGTCACTTGATGAATGGTTTGTCTAAATTAAAAATTACTCCTTTTGACAATTAAAAACATGTGCTCATGTAGTAGTGCATATCTATTAGGTATAAATAGCTGATGAAATTTATATCCGGAAAATTCTTCAAAGAAAATATATATTATTGCCAATTAACTTTAAAATATGTCAAATTTTTATTACATTTAAAAACATTAGCTTTTATACTCATTTCCTAAAAGTTTACTTTAAAATCATGTTAAAAAACTTAGGGTCTTGGGCTTCCCTGGTGGCTCAGTGGTTGAGAGTCTGTCTGCTAATGCAGGGGACAAGGGTTCGTGCCCCAGTCCAGGAAGATCCCACATGCCGCGGAGTGGCTGGGCCCGTGAACCATGGCTGCTGAGCCTGCACGTCCGGAGTCTGTGTTCCATAACGGGAGAGGCCACAACAGTGAGAGGTCCGTGTACCGAAGGAAAAAAAAAAAAAAAAACAACAACCTTAGGGTCTATTGAAATATTACTTTTATCTTTTCATATATCATTGTTTTTAAAATTAAGTCTGCATCTATTTTATAATACTGGCTAATTTTTTAAATAAAATATTAATATTTGTATTATGTCATTTAAAAAATAAAGAAAACAATACGTTTTCTTCTGACTTGCCAAGAAAGATCTCTCTTTGCTTCCATAAAGTTTTAAAATCTAGGGAAATCAATTTTTTTTTTTTTTTTTTTTTTTTTTTTTTTGCGGTACGCGGGCCTCTCACTGTTGTGGCCCCTCCCACTGCGGAGCACAGGCTCTGGACGCGCAGGTTCAGCGGCCATAGCCCACGGGCCCAGCCGCTCCGCGGCATGTGGGATCTTCCCGGAACGGGGCACGAACCCATGCCCCTGCATCAGCAGGCGACTCTCAACCACTGCGCCACCAGGGAAGCCCTAAAATTGTAATTAAAGAGAAATAAAACTTTCTAATGCTTTTGCAAATAATTCGTTTTAATATTTCTTTTATTTATTTATTTTTTGGCTGCATTGGGTCTTAGTTGCAGCACGTGGGACGTATATGGGATCTTTAGTTGTGGCAAACTGTCTTCTCTCTTGTTGTGGCATATGGGTTTTCTCTTCTCTAGTTGCAGCACGCAGGCTCCAGAGCACGTGGGCTGTGTAGTGGAGGCAGTGGGCTCTCTGGCCGAGGTGCAAGAGTTCAGTAGTTGTGGCGCGCAGGCTTAGCTGCCCTGAGGCATGTGAGATCTTAGTTCCCCCACCAGGGATCCAACCAGCTTCCCCTGCATTGGAAAGCAGATTCTTTACCACTGGACTACCAGGGAAGTCATGAAAATAATTCATTTTAATACTATTTTTGTTTGTTTGTCTTAAAATGTATGTTTTTTACACTACATTGTTTGAATACATGGAAAATACACTCTAATTGTTACTATTTACTTCATTTCTAATTACTCCAGCTGATATTACTTCTAATGTGAGAGCTGTCAAATATAGCCCTGAATGATAAAATGCTTACTAAAAAGGTTTTATGAAAACCTAACTATTGTTAGTGTACTTTGTTCTATGCCATCCCCTCCAGAGAATAAAGTATAAAAAGGCTACATTTGTTAGAACTGAGAAAATATTAAGTGATTAAAAATACTATATCTGTAATCTACATTGATTTAGTTCTGGATTTGAGCAGTAGTTTTAGTAACTAATTTAAATGTAAAAATAGGATTTATTAATCAGTCACATGCATTTGTTGCAACAATCACAGGTAATACAGTATAAGAAAAAGATCAAGAGAACATTTGTTTGAGAATTGCTCATTATTTGTGTGTGAAGAACTCTGTTGAAGTGAATAAAATAGAGTTAGCTGAATAGATCTGGATAGGAATAAATAGGAGAGGAATAGCATAGAATTAATTCATTGTATTTTGAGTTTTGGCAGACTTTTAGCTGTCACTGCATATATTCAAAACAAATATCCTTCACATGAATATGTATCAATTTCTAAACCCAAGGACTATGGAAAATTTAGTTTGGAACAAAGTATATATACATCTCACTCCTTTAAATCCCCCAAATTTACACTTTCCCTGCAAAGCTTTGGCTTATTTTAAATGCGATCCACATCTACTTTATTTTTTCTTCCAATGTCCACCGCATTTCAGCAATATCATTTCCTCAGTCCATTGACATATGTTGCTAGGTGGTAACAAAACTCCATCTCAGAAATGTCAAACTAAATGAATGAGGCAAAATCTCAGAAAACAAAGTTATCCTGTGAGCTGTCCAAGTTCCCAGGTGCTGAATGTTCTGATCCATCAGCTCAGCTGAACTCAGGGAGGCACACTCCAGTCCTCTAGCTGGTCAGTGCCCCTGAGTTCCAGTGCCACTAAAGAACATTTCTAAAAAGCAACTTAAGGTCAAAATGCCCTTGTGTCCCAGATAACACTAGTTATGCTAAAAGTAGAAATGGTGGAATGCATCCAAGTTTCTAAATCTTTAACTTGAAAAACAATTAACTACAGTAAAATATTTAAGGAAATATCTTATTATTTATTTATAACTGTACTATGACATTTATAATTTGATATAACAGTAAGAGTGATTGACAAATTGTGTTGAAGTGTGTTGCAATAATAACTTGTTTACCTAAAATTAGGAGATCTACATTAACTTGGAAATAACTAATTTATAATAATAAAATTTTGTTCTGGATGCTGAGGATACAATATCTACTGCATGAATAAAATTACAAGCATGCAACTTCAGAGTTTAACTTGAAAGATTTGATAATTGAGAAAGAAAAAGTAACACAAATTAATACCAGTGCTTTTCCAGAAGACTGCCTGGTCTGCTAGTCACGTAGACATTCTAGGTTTCTTTTGCAGTATGCGGACCTCTCACTGTTGTGGCCTCTCCCATTGTGGAGCACAGGCTCCGGACGCACAGGCTTCAGACGCGCAGGCTCAGTGGTCATGGCTCATGGGCCCAGCTGCTCTGCGGCATGTGGGATCTTCTTGGACCGGGGCACGAACCCATGTCCCCTGCATTGGCAGGCGGACTCCCAACCACTGCACCACCAGGGAAGCTCTAGGTTTCTTATTAGTGTTTCATGGGGCATCTTTGTTCCATCTTTCTACTTTTAACCTATTGTTGTCTCTATATGTAAATGGAATTTCTTTTAGATATCATGTAGTCCTGTTATTTTATTTAGTCTGATTGTTTCTGCCTTTTAACTGAAATGTTTTTTAAAAATCATATTTAATGTAATTATTGCTATATATGGCTTTAAATAAATTGTCTTGCTATTTGCTTTTTACTTGTCATATCTGTACTTTATTCCTTTATACTTGCCTCCTTTTGGATTATGTCATTTAAAATTTTCATATTATCTCCTCCTAAGGAGGCAGCCATATTTCACAAGGCATGGTATCAACTTCCAAAACTCTAACTGGAAGTGGGTTTGGCTTTTGACCTGATGGCAGACACCACAGAGAATGGCAGGGGCTTGTGGCATGGTGTGATGTGAAAAGATGAAGCTGGCCAGTCCCAGGTTATTTAATGGGAATTCGAGTAAGGAAATGTGAAGAGAATTTTCCACTCAGCAGTAAGTGCTGAAGCTGAAAGGTCATGATATAGAGACAAGGGAAACTGTGCTACATTATCTGCATGACAATATTACAATATTGTAATGACAATATTAAAAGAATCTGACACTTTCAACATGAAGAGATATTTGCAGACAGAATGAGGAAGAAACTCTATGAGAAGGTACAGTGGGAGCAAGATGGCCATTCATGGGTAGATAGACCATCCTCTCTTTCCCATATTTCTCAATTCCAATCCCAGTCTATGTGTATTCCACTAATAAAGTTTTCTTAGAGTAACTCGAATGACCTTCTTCTCCTCAAACTAAAAAATCTGAGTAGATATTGGCATTATAATGTCACTTCAATAATATGATGCTTAGTTATAGCAGTAAAAAAGTAAGAGAAAAGAAAATCCTCAAAAATATTGGCAAGAAAAATATAAAAATAATATTAGCAGCAAAATACATACATATATATATATATATATATATAGTTATACTTAGTTATTCTATAACCATGGAAATAATTGTTTAAATGGTCAGCATAAATATTAAAATATTTAATGTATTTTAAATAGTGATATAAATTTAATTTTTTCTGACACAAATATGTTGAAATAATTACAACTGACTCTTTTATAAGTGTATAATATTCTTTCCTTTTTTTCTTTGTTTTTCTTAAAACATAACTGTCATGGGCTTAAATGGATGACTGATTATTTAGCTATGAATCAAAAGCAGTTAAATTTGCCTCATCTACTAACTGCTTTGAATAAATCTGATCATTGAAGCTCAATTTTACTTTAAGATTGGTCGTCACATTAATTCATTTGCTTTCCAGATAGTTTCAGTTCTTTTTGTTCAAACACTTAAAGACCTTAAAACAACATTAGCATTAACTTTATTTCCACAGGAGATTCAGTAAAGTAGTTCTCCCTTAATTCTTTCATTTGAACTCGTTAATTAGAAACTAACATAATTTTATTCAGACATTACTCTGAACTCAGAGGTGAGGTGTTTTCTCCCTCCCATTTTTTTTTTGTAACTTCCATTAGGAGCATATTTTCCAGACTCTTTACGACTGATTCTTATTTTCACACTCTAAAGTGAGGATTGCTCATCTCTACCCATCTCCTCTCTCTTTGCAGGATTTAAAGGTGAACACTGTGAAATTAACATGAGTGAGTTCTTCCCCCTTCCTTTTCAGAACTGTGGTGACTGTAAAGTTGGGGTCAACAATTTCAGGTAGAGAAAACCAAAAAAACATCTATATACATGTTCATGCATCTAGATGTATCCAAATGTATGCATATTTATAATGTCAATGGACACATTGAACAACACTTCTGCTTACTAACAATTTGCTGTGCTATGGTTATTTGAATTTTCAGCTTTAAAATTTTACAATGGAGTTATTAAATTTCTTGTTTAAAAGGAGTGTTTGCAGACCTGGGTTTTCTGGACCTCTATGTGAAACTAATGAGTGTTCCTCTAAACCTTGCCAAAATAATGGAATCTCTGTGGATCTGACAAGTAGGTTAGAGGCTACATGTTTTTTTTTCTGAATCAGTTATTTTATATGTAAAATATAACAAATAATAAAGTGAACATACATGTACCCATTATTCAACTTAAGAAGCTGAACATTGCTGATACTCTTCTGTTTGTCCTCAAGTACTCCTCCACTCTCCCACCCAATTATATTGAATATCCTGAATTTATATTTATTGTCCTTGCCTTTAGCATACATAAATTAACTATTTGTATGTATGCCTGAACAAAACACTCTTTAGTTTTCATATTAATATAATTGAGATAATATTGTGTATCATCTTCCAAAACAATCCATTTTGTTGAAGATGACATTTCTGTATTATCTGTTAGTGCATGTGTCTGTTGCTCATTTTTAACTATTGTAGTATATTCCATTTAAATATATGCCAATGGCATTTATCACTCTCCTGGTTGTAGATATTTGGGTTATTTGTCTCTTTTTTTTCCTAGAAATAATAATACTATTAAGGTTTTCAAATACTTCTCCAAATATGCAAATACAAATGTCACTCTAGGTTTCATAATGAGAGAATATTTGGACCTTTGGGTAGCCACTTTTACATTTATTATATCATGGGATTTATTCCTAGTGCACTTTGAAAATGGAATATTCACACTGTTAAGAGCGAGTAAATGTTCCTATTTGCAATGTCACAATATTCCATTTGGGCTTATCTGCTGTGTGTAAATTATACCTCCTTTTGGTTTTCCTCCATGTTCCCATATGTGAGAACACATATACATTTCAAGATATTTCATTTTCTTTCTAGAAATAGCAACTGTCCATTAATGTACTCTTCTTATTGATTTGTAAGAACCTTTATATGTTCTAATTAATACTTCAGTTAGTTGTATGTATTGCGTAGGCCAAAAAGCCTGTTTGGGTTTTTCCGTTAAGATATTACAGAAAAACCCAAACGAAAGTTTTGGTCAACCCAATACTACTGAAAATATATTCTACTGTTTGTGGCTCGACATTTCACCTCCTTTATGAAAATTGTGAGTACTAAAACTTATTTTTAATGTAATTGAATTACTCATTCACTTTGTGTATGGCTTGATTTGTTAAATCTTGTTTAAAAATGTTTTACCCTAGGATTAAAAGATGTTTCTTATATTTCCTTTCAAAATATTTAAGCTTCTGCCCTTTATATATTTTTTAACATGTTTATTGGAGTATAATTGCTTTACAATGGTGTGTTAGTTTCTGCTGTATAACAAAGTGAATTAGCTATACGTATACATATATCCCCATATCCCCTCCTCTTGAGTCTCCTTCCCACCCTTCCTATTCCACCCCTCTAGGTGGTCACAAAGCACTACTACTGACACATGTTTATATAGTGGTTTTATTCATAATTGTCAAAACTTGGAAGCAGCCAAAATGTCCATCAGTAAGTGAATGTATAAATAAACTGTGGTACATCCAGACAATGGGGTGTTAGTACTAAAAAGAAAGGAGCTGTCAAGCTATGAAAACTCACAGAGGAAATCTTAAATGTGTATTACTAAATAAGAGAAGCCAACCTAAAATAGTTTACATTTATTATTATCCCAACTACAGAACATTCTGGAAAAGGCAAAACTATGGAGACCATAAAAAGATAGTGGTTTTCAGATTTTAGAGGAGATGGAGGGGTGAGTAGATGAAGCTCAAAAGATATTTAGGTTAGTGAAATTCTTCTGTACACTATGGTGGTGCACAAGGCACTATAGTTTTGTCAAAATCCATAGAATATACAGTACCAAAACTGAACCTTAATGTGAACTATGGACTTGAGTGATAATATTGGGTTCATTATTTATAATAAATGTCCCACTCTGCTAGGAGGGGCAGTGTTGACAGTGGGTGCAGTTTTACATGTATGCAGTTAGGGGCTATGTGGGAACTCTACTTTCTGCTTAATTTTGCTGTGAACTTTAAACTAATCTACAAAATAAATTCTATTTTAAAAAATGCCATCGGGCTTCGCTGGTGGCGCAGTGGTTGGGACTCCGCCTGCCGGTGCAGGGGACACGGGTCCGTGCCCCAGTCCGGGAGGATCCCACATGCCGTGGAGTGGCTGGGCCCGTGAGCCATGGCCGTTGAGCCTACGCGCGTCCGGAGCCTGTGCTCCGCAAATGGGAGAGGCCACAACAGTGAGAGGCCCGCATAACGCAAGAAAAAAAAAAAAAAAAAAAAAAAGCCATCAACACAGCACCCTTTTATCTTTTCAGTGTGTAATTGAGCAGGGCCTAACAAGCTTGCTTTGGCCTGAGTTTGAGGCAACAAGCTTTCTGTAATACCTGAGTAGGAGCCATAGACAACTGAACACTAAGCATTGGCTGAAATCTGTGAGAGGATATGAAAAAACATGGGCAAAGAGCACACACAAGCAATTCAAAGGGTAAATAAATAAACAAGCAGTCAACAAATAATTAGGAAAACTGAAATAAAATTAAATGTTTTGTCTTTCCAAGGTGAATCTAATCCACTGCTCATGGGAGGATAAAGAACTATGTTGGGAAAAGTATCATAAAGTTATGGATAGGTATATGCCTTAGAGAAATCTTAAATACAGATACAAGGAGATATGTACAAGGTTACACATTGTGATATATTTACAGTGATGAAAATTTAGAGACACTCTAAGTAAACAAAAATGTAATATAACAATAAAAGAAAACTATATAATTATTTAGTATGAATAAACTACCTAAGAATATGTATTACTTAAATATTTATTGAAAATATGATTGAATGGAAGAAAAATTATCAGAATAATACATGCAACATAGTGTTTAGTAAAAAAATTTGTAAGAACCTGCCAAGCTGTCTTCCAAAGTGGCTATTCCAGTTTTCATTTCTACCGACAGTGAATGAGACCTTCTGTTTCTTCACATTCTCACAAGCATTTGGTGTTGTCAGTGCTCTGGATTTTGGCCACTCTAATAGGTGTGTAGTGGCATCTCACTGTTGTTTTGATTTGCATTTACCTGATGACATATGTGGAGCATATTTTCATTGCTTATTTGACCTCAGTATGTCTTCTTTGTTGAGGTTGGTTAAGGTCTTTGGCTTATTTTTAAATCGGGTTATTTGTCTTCTTATTGTTGAGTTTTAAGAGTTCTTTGTATATTTTGGATGGCAGTCCTTTGCTAGATATGTCTTTTGCAAATACACTCTTCCAGGTTGTGGCTTGTCGGGTAATCCTCTTGACATTGTCTTTCACAGAGCAGATTTTATAAAACTTTAATGAAGACCAGCTTATCAGTTCTTTCTCTCATAGATCATGTCCCTGGTGTCATATCTACAAAACAATCAAACCCAAGATCATCTAGATTTTTCCTTTCGTTACCCAAGGTCACCTAGGTTTTCTCTTTCATTATCTTTGAGGTGTTTTATAATTTTTCATTTTGCAATAAGTATGTGATCCATTTTGAGTTATTTTTTATGAAGAGTATAAGGCCTCTGTCTAGATTGGGTTTTGTTTGTTTGTTTGTTTTTTGTATGTGGATGTCCAGTTTTTCCAGCATCATTTATTGAAGAGACCATCTTTTCTCCATTGTATTGCCTTTCTCCCCTTTGTCAAAGATCAGTTGACAGTATCTATTGGATTCTACTTCTAAGCTCTCTACTCTGTTCCATTGGTTAATTTATCTATTATTTAATAACACCATGCAGTCTTGATTACCAGAGCTTTACAGTAAGTCTTCAAGTTGGATAGTGTCAGTCCTCCTACTTTTTTTTTTTTTTCTACAACATTGTGTGGGCTATACTGGGTCTTTTGCATTTCCATTCAAATTTTGGGTTCAGTTTGTCAAAATCCACAAAATAACTTGCTGGGATTTTGATTGGGATTTCATTAAAACCAGAGATAAATTTGTCTAGAAGTGATAATAAATTTGGTAAAGTAGCAGGATACAAAATTAATGCACAGAAATCTCTTGAATTCCTATACACTAATGTTGAAAACTCTGAATGTGAAATCAAGAAAACACTCCCAAATACCATTGCAACAAAAAGAATAAAATATCTAGGAATAAACCTACCTAAGGAGACAAAAGACCTGTATGCAGAAAATTATAATACACTGATGAAAGAAATTAAAGATGATACAAACAGATGGAGAGATATACCATGTTCTTGGATTGGAAGAATTAACACTGTGAAAATGACTCTACTACCCAAAGCAATCATCAGATTCAAGGCAATCCCTATCAAACTATCACTGGCATTTTTCACAGAAGTAGAACAAAAAATTTCACAATGTGTATGGAAACACAAAAGACCCCAAATACCCAAAGCAATCTTGAGAAAGAAAAACGGAGCTGGAGGAATCAGGCTCCCTAACTTCAGGCTATACTACAAAGCTACAGTAATCAAGATAGTATGGAACTGGCACAAAAACAGAAATACAGATCAATGGAACAGGTTAGAAAGCCCAGAGATAAACCCATGCACATGTGGTCAACTTATCTTTGATAAAGGAGGCAAGAATATACAGTGGAGAAAAGACAGCCTCTTCAATAAATGGTGCTGGGAAAACTGGACAGTTACATGTAAAAGAATGAAATTAGAGCACCTACACAACATACACCTACACAAACACCATACACAAAAATAAACTCATAGTGGATTTATGACCTAAATATAGGCCAGATACCATCAAACTCTTAGAGAAAAACATAGGCAGAATGCTCTATGATATAAATCACAGCAAGATCCTTTTTGACCCACCTCCTAGAGAAATTGAAATAAAAACAAAAATAAACAAATGGGACCTAATGAAACATAAAAACTTTTGCACAGCAAAGGAAACCATAAACAAGATGAAAAGACAACCCTCAGACTGGAAGAAAATATTTGCAAATGAAGCAACTGACAAAGGATTAATCTCCTAAAATATACAAGCAATTCATGCAGCTCAATATCAGCAAAACAAAAATCCCAATCCAAAAATGGGCAGAAGACCTAAATAGACATTTCTCCAAAGAAGATATAAAGATTGCCAACCAACGCATGAAAGAATACTCAACATCATTAATCATTAGAGAAATGCAAATCAAAACTACAATGTGGTATCACCTCACACCAATCAGAATGGCCATCATCAAAATATCTACAAACAATAAATGCTGGATAGGGTGTGGAGAAAAGGAACTCTGTTGCACTGTTGGTGGGAATGTAAATTGATACAGCCACTATGAAGAACAGAATGGAGGTTCCTTAAAAAACTAATATTAGAACTACCATACGACCCAGCAATCCCACTACTGGACATATACCCTAAGACAACAATTAATTCAAAAGGAGTCATATACCAAAATGATCATTGCAGCTCTACTTACAATAGCCAGGACATGGAATCAACCTAAGTGTCCATCAACAGAAGAATGGATAAAGAAGATGTGGCACACACACACACACACACACACACACACACACACACACACACATATATATATAATGGAATATTACTCAGCCATAAAAAGGAACAAAACTGAGTTATTTGTAGTGAGGTGCATGGACCTAGAGACTGTCATACAGAATGCAGTAAGTCAGAAAGAGAAAAACAAATGCCATATGCTAACACATATATATGGAATTTAAAAAAAAGAAAAAAAATGGTCAGAAGAACCTAGGGGCAAGACAGAAATAAAGATGCAGACCTACTAGAGAATAGACTTGAGGATATGGGGAGTGGGAAGGGTAAGCTTGGGCAAAGTGAGAGATTGGAGTGGACATATATACACTACCAAATGTAAAATAGATACCTAGTGGGAAGTAGCCACATAGTACAGGGAGACCAGCTTTGTGCTTTGTGATCACCTATAGTGGTGGGATGGCGGTGGGTGGGAGGGAGACACATGAGGGAGGAGATATGGAGACATATGTATATGTATAACTGATTCACTTTGTTATAAAGCATAAACTAACACACCATTGTAAAGCGATTATATTCCAATAAAGATATTTAAAAAAAATTGAAATAATCTAACAACTCACTTAAAACCAATTGTTGTATCTGTATATTTAATACAAATTGAATTAAACTATAGACACTATAACAAGAAACATATTAAAAATGATAATTATTGCAAAACACTTCATGATTACCTCCATATTTTTTAATCTCTTCCTTCCTCTTGGTTATTGGATCTGAGGTCTCAAACAGTTAATACTTGATGACATCATTTAAAGGTGAATTCCTTGAGCTATGACAGCATGTAGATGACAGCGCCAATTCATATACAAAGTCATTGCAAAACTGGATACTGGAATTGACATTTTTTTTTTTTTTTTTTTTTTTTTTT
>NW_006771873.1:490436-513291 GCF_000442215.2 Lipotes vexillifer
ACCGTTGTGGCCTCTCCCGTTGTGGAGCACAGGCTCCGGACGTGCAGGCTCAGCGGCCATGGCTCATGGACCCAGCCACTCCACTGCATGTGGGATCCTCCTGGACCGGGACACAGAACCCGTGTCCCCTGCATCGGCAGGCAGACTCTCAACCACTGCGCCACCAGGGAAGCCCTGGAATTGACATTTTTGACACTAGATAATATATGTTTGATATTCAGTAGAGATAATGTCCTCTTAACCTATACTCATCAGTTCACTTCGGTCAGTAACAATAATGTCAACCTACTGAAAATATATAGCTAAATAGAGAATTCACCAGAACAATTACAGTAATAGTGGCAGCTCCATTCAAAGAATACAGAAGAAGAAATTTTTTTCAAATGCTGGCTGCTGTTATTATAGCCAAATCATTATCACTATTTTTTATAGTGTGTGATGTTCATGATTTTAACAGTGCTTTACTGTTATAAAGTTGAAAATGATTGGTTAAGGTGCATTTAAATACAGATCAAAATGTGTACATTTTTCTATAATTTTTTACCTAGAAACCAGTTATTAAGCTGAATGACTTCTAGTCAACTGAATATTTTGCCATATCACCATTGTTTCAGATTAAATCTGTGGTCTTATGTACTAAAATTATAATAATGACATAAAAAGACTATTTTAAAGATAATTACTCTGTGGAGAAAATATATTAGGTAGAAAACAGAAGACTCAAATCAATAGAATTAGAAATGAAAAAGAAGTAACAAGTGACACTGCAGAAATACAAAGGGTCATGAGAGATTACTACAACTATATGCCAATAAAATGGACAACCTGGGAGAAATGGACACATTCTTAGAAAAGCACAACCTTCCAAGACTGAACAAGGAAGAAATGGAAAATATGAACAGACCAATCACAAGTACCGAAATTGAGACTGTGTTTAAAAATCTTCCAACAAACAAAAGCCTAGGACCAGATGGCTTCACAGAAGAATTCTATCAAACATTTAGAGAAGAGGTAACATCCATCCTTCTCGAACTCTTCCAAAGAATTTCAGAGGGAAGAACAATCCATATGCATACTTTCCTTCTTTTCATTTTGTTTGAGGTACACAGAATGTACAACACCTTAAAATACAGCATCTTAAAGATGTAGATAAATTGAAATATAAAAAGTAAACTATGCATATCATAGAGTATTCAATATCCTCTTAGATTAATATTGTTTGATATTTTTCTATGTGCAAATGTTCAAACTACTGTATTTACTTTTTATTACGTATGCTTGTATACTTAAATATGCCTGTATCCCTTAAAAAATGAAAACTTATAAAAGAACAGAGAGTAAGATTTATATCATATTTTATAAATGGTTATATTTTTTAAATATTAGAGTGTTTAACTTCATAAAATTTTAATACAGGACTCTTTATTCATTTTGCAAATAGAAAATATTAATAATTATTTGATTAACAATTGCCATTACTTACAAAGAAGAGTTGCTTAGGAATGCTGATTTAGTGTTACGAGAAAAAGGAATAAATTGCATTCAAATGTAT
This sequence comes from Lipotes vexillifer, assembly GCF_000442215.2. Lineage (NCBI taxonomy): Eukaryota > Metazoa > Chordata > Mammalia > Artiodactyla > Lipotidae > Lipotes > Lipotes vexillifer. The sequence goes on from NW_006771873.1 coordinate 491,989, forward strand.
TATAAATTCTTACAAAATTTCAATTGTTATAACACAGGCCAAGAAGTTCTTATAGTAAAGATTCACCAGCAACATTTTATAGTTTCATTTTTGGATTTGACTGTAGGTTTCATATAAAATAATCTTGATATATATATATATATATATATATATATATGTCAAATCTTAATACTACAAAAATATTTTTAAATCAAAACTCTCATTAAAAACTCTATACTTCTGTGAAAAATGTCACTGGTAGTTTGATAGGGATTTCATTGAATCTGTAGATAACTTTGTGTAGTATTGTCATTTTGTCAATGTTGATTCTTCCAATCCAAGAACATGGTTTATCTCTCCATCTGTTTGTATCATCTCTAATTTATGTCATCACTGTCTTATTGTCTTCTGCATACAGGTCTTTTGTCTCCTTAGGTAGGTTTATTCCTAGATATTTTATTCTTTTTGTTGCAATGGTAAATGGGAGTGTTTCCTTAATTTTTTTTTTCATATTTTCCATCACTAGTGTATAGGAATACTAGAGATTTCTGTGCATTAATTTTGTATCCTGATACTTTACCAAATTCATTGATTAGCTCTAGTAGTTTTCTGGTAGCATCTTTAGGATTCTCTGTGTACAGTATCATACCATCTGCAAACAGTGACAGCTTTACTTCTTTTCTGATTTAGATTCCTTTTATTTCTTTTTCTTCTCTGATTGCTGGGGCTAAAACTTCCAAAACTTTGTGGAATAATAGTGGTGAGAATGGGCAACCTTGTCTTGTCCCTGATCTTAGTGGAAATGGTTTCAGTATTTCACCATTGAGAATGATGTTCCCTGTGGGTTTGCCATATATGGTCTTTATTATGTTGAGGTAAGTTCCCTCTATGCCTGCTTCTTGGAGGGTTTTTATCATAAAAGGGTGTTGGATTTTTGTCAAAAGATTTCTCTGCATCTATTGAGAAATTCATACGGTTTTTCCCCTTCAATTTGTTAATATGGGGTATCACGTTGATTGATCTCCGTATATTGAAGAATCCTTGCACTCCTGGATAAACCCCACTTGATCATGGTGTATGATCCTTTCAATGTGCTGTTGGATTTGTTTGCTAGTTTGTTTTTGAGGATTTTTACATCTATGTTCTTCAGTGATATTGGCCTGTAGTTTTCTTTCCTTGAGACATCTTTGTCTGGTTTTGGTATCAGGGTGATGGTAGCCTCATAGAATGAGTTTCGGAGTATTCCTCCCTCTGTTACATTTTGGAAGAGTTTGAGAAGGATAGGTGTTATCTCTTCTCTGAATGTTTAATAGAATTCACCTGTGAAGCCATCTGATTCTGGGATTTTGTTTGTTGGAAGATTTTTAATCACAGTCTCAATTTCAGTGCTTGGGATTGGTCTGTTTATATTTTCTATTTCTTCCTGGTCAGTCTCAGAAGATTGTGCTTTTCTAAGAATGTGTCCATTTCTTACAGGTTGTCCATTTTATTGGCATAGAGTTGCTTGTAGTAATCTCTCATGATCCTTTGTATTTCTGCAGTGTCAGTTTTTACTTCTCCTTTTTCATTTCTAATTCTATTGATTTAAGTCGTCTCCCTTTTTCTCTTGATGAGTCTGGCTAAAATTTCACAATGTGTATGGAAACACAAAAGACCCCAAATAACCAAAGAAATCTTGAGAAAGAAAACTGGAGCTGGACGAATCAGGCTCCCGGACTTATGACTCTGCTACAAAGCTACAGTAGTCCAGACAGTATGGTACTGGCACAAAACAGAAATATAGATTACTGGAACAGGATAGAGGGCCCAGAGATAAACCCATGCACATATGGTCACCTTATTTTTGATAATGGTGGCAAGAATATACAATGAAGAAAAGACAGCCTCTTCAATAAGTGGTGCTGGGAAAACAAGATAGCTACCTGTAAAAGAATGAAATTAGAACACTCCCTAACATAATACACAAAAATAAACTCGAAATGAATTAAAGACCTAACTGTAAGGGCAGACACTATAAAACTCTTAGAGGAAAACATAAGCAGAACACTCTATGACATAAATCACAGCAAGATCCTTTTTGACCCAGCTCCTGGAGAAATGGAAATAAAAACAAAAATAAACAAATGGGACCTAATGTAACTTAAAAGATTTTGCACAGCCATGGAAAACATAAGCAAGATGAAAAGACAACCCCCAGACTGGGAGAAAATATTTGCAAATGAAGCAACTGACAAAGGATTAATCACCAAATTTTACAAGCAGCTCATGCAGTTCAATATAAAAAAAACAAACAAACAATATAATTCAAAAATGGGCAGAAGACCTAAATAGACATTTCTGCAAAGAAGATATAAAGATTGCCAACAAACACATGAAAGAATGCTCAATGTCACTAATCATTAGAGAAATGCAAATCAAAACTACAATGTGGTATCACCTCACACCAATCAGAATGGCCATCATCAAAATATCTACAAACAATAAATGCTGGAGAGGGTGTGGAGAAAAGGGAACTCTGTTGCACTGTTGGTGGGAATGTAAATTGATACAGCCACTATGGAGAACAGTATGGAGGTTCCTTAAAAAGCTAAAAGTAGAACTACCATATGACCCAGAAATCCCACTACTGGGCATATACCCTGAGAAAACCATAATCCAAAAGGAGTCATGGACTGCAATGTTCATTTCAGCTCTATTTACAATAGCCAGGACATGGAAGCAACCTAAATGTCCATTGACAGATGAATGGATAAAGAAGATATGGCACATATATACAATGGAATATTACTCAGCCATAAAGAGAAATGAAACTGAGTTATTTGTTGTGAGGTGGATGGACCTAGGGTCTGTTATACAGAGTGCAGTAAGTCAGAAAGAGAAAAACAAATACTATATGTTAACACATATATATGGAATCAAAAAAAAAATGTTTATGAAGAACCTAGGGGCAGGACAAGAATAAAGACACAGACATAGAGAATGGATTTGAAGACACGGGGAGTAGGAAGGGTAAGCTGGGACGAAGTGAGAGCATGGCTTGGACATACATACACTACCAAATGTGAAATAGATAGTGGGAAGCAGCCGCATAGCACAGGGAGAGCAGCTTGGTGCTTTGTGAACACCTCGAGGGGTGGGATAGGGATGGTGGGAGGGGGTGCAAGAGAGAGGAGATATGGGGATATATGTATAAGCGTAGCTGATTCACTTTGTTATACAGCAGAAACTAACACACCATTGTAAAGCAATTATACTCCAATAAAGATGTTAAAAAAGAATCCTCTATACTTTGTCTTGGATCTTTTAATATGATTTAATCAATACAGTCACTATATTTTGAAATAAGTCAGCTTTCTAGAAGCATAAAAACAATTTCTCTACTTATTAATTCTTTACTCATCTGAAGTAAGATAAAAAAAAAAAGATAATAGACTAATGTAAAGCAGAGGTTCATCCTAGGGCTCTATGCCCCTGTGATTATCTTGCATCTTTCCATCTGTTTTCATCATGGAAAAATCGCCTCATGTAAATTACAATTACTCTTCTTAATCTCAACTTTATTTTAATGTATTGAAGTTTTTTCAGAAGTCACCTGTTAAAATGCATTTTGGTGATTGGAAAAGTACGTTGAAAATATAAGTAAAAATTTTTATATCACTATCAAATTAAAAGAAATTTAAACAAAAATGTTCAAAACCTTGACAACCTATTTAATTCCACTGAAACTTTTGAAATAGAAGTCTTATCTTTTAACTGGAACATCTAGGGTCATTTGTAGAGACGTGGATGGATCTAGAAACTGTCATACAGAGTGAAGTAAGTCAGAAAGAGAAAAACAAATATCGTATATTAACACATATATGTGGAACCTAGAAAAGTGATACAGATGAACCGGTTTGCAGGGCAGAAACAGAGACACAGATTTAGAGAACAAACGTATGGACCCCAAGGGGAGAAAGTGGCAGTGGAGTGTGGTAGTGTGAGGAATTGGGAGATTGGGATGGACATATATACACTAATATGTAAAAAATTGATAATTAATAAGAACCTGCTGTATAAAAAAGTAAAATAAAATTCAAAAATCAAGAAAAATTTGAAAAAATAATATATTTCATGGTCTTAACTGTTTCTTTGAAGTAGGATATGTTTACTATATGCATTCTTTTAAAAGCGGTTAAAGTTTCATCAAAAGGAAGAAATGTTTTAGAGACTTTTAGTATATAGTACAATAACTATTATAAAATTAAATGGGTCACTTAAGATGTTAATAAAAAGGTTCAATTTTGGTTTTTTCCCCTCAGCCTAGGTAGATGTGTTCTGAATAAAGAAGGGATGGGAACCTCCCCAGGTAATAATAGAAGGAAGTGCTGAAGGGATAGGGTCCTTTAGCCAGAGGCCAATAGGAGGAAATGTCTGTTGAGGATCCTTTGACACAACCATGCACTTTCATTTTCTAAGTGTCTGAAGGGCCAGGTTAAGTGCAGAGAGAACAAATTGGGAGTGTTCAACACTGTGCTTGCCTCTCCTAGTGAGAGGTGTAGGGGTGAGCGGGGAGTGAAGAGAAAGAGAAAGGGGGGTGGGGGGAAGAGTGGGAAGGAGGGAATTATTTCCTGAAGAATTGCCTTTATTGGAATAAGTATTTTCCTCTATATTACTTATATATATATATATATATATATATACATTAATTTTCCTGGGAAAGACTATACACAGAGATTCAAGGTAGAAGCTCTATTCTGGAATAAATATTTGATCTTCATGGAAATTTGCCCTAATATGATGTGATAAATGAATATAAGTTTTAGTAAAAACTATAGAAGGATCCACAAAGCTAAATGTTAGATGGTAATTATAATTGAAAAAATGAGCAAAGGATAATTCTGGGTAGGTAAGAAAATCTAATCTTGACATACCTTCTCAAAACTACCACACAGACAAACAAACAAACAAACAAACAAAAACTATTATGGGTTTTGTTGTGTATGTTCATTTGTTTTATTTTTAGACTCCACATATAAGTAAAATCATATGGAATTTGTCTTTCTCTGTCTGACTTATTTTACTTAGCATAATACCCTATAGGTCCATCCATGATTTTGCAAATGGTAACATTTCATTTTTTATGGTTTAATAATATTCCACTGTGTATAAATACTACATCTTCTTTATCCATTCATCTGTTGATGGACATTTAGGTTGCTTCCATATCTTGGTTATAGTAAATAATGCTCTTTTGAACACTAGGGTGCAGATATCTTTTCAAATTAGTATTTTCATTTTCTTTGAGCAAATACCTAGAAAGGGAATTGCTGGATCATATGGAAGTTCTATTTTTTATTTTTTGAGAAACCTCCATACTGTTTTCCGTAGCAGCTGCAACAATTTATCTTCCTACCAACAGTGCACAAGTGTTCACTTTTCTCCACATCCTTGCCAACACTTGTTATTTCTTGTCTTTTTCTTAAAAGCCATTCTGAAAGGTGTGAAGTGATATCTCACAGACAGAAAGGACAAATTGGTGGTTGTCAGATGGGTGGGAGGTGGGAGGATGAGTAAAACAGATAAAGGGGTTTAAGAGGTACAAAATTCCAGTTGTAAAATAAACAAGTCACAGGGATGTAACATACAGCACAGGGAATATAACCAATAGTATTGTAATAACTTTGTATGGTGACAGATGGTAATTAGACTTATCATTGTGATCATTTTATTATATATTAAATATTGAATCACTATTTTGTATCCCTGAAACTAATATACAATTGTAAGTCAATTCGACTTCAATTAAAAAGAAAAATCCCTCATCTTCACCATAGGAAGACAAAGAACATGAAAATTTTCACATTAACTGATGGAGGAAGTAAATAATAGTATGTTTAAAATAATGAAAACAACATTTCTTATTGTTAGAAAAAAGAATTTTAGACATAGAAATTGGCTAAACTAAAATGAATCCTATTATGTCAGATTAGAAATGGGGTGTTAGTATGCATTCATGCATTAATATGTATGCTTATAATATACATATATACACACATACAAAAAGATATAGATATGGGCATATATGTATGCATATACAGACACACATAAATGTGTATACACACACACACACACACACACACATACACATACACATACACATACAAATTATCTTGGCTTCTAAATACCACTCTTCACTTAAAGGAGCCAGGACTCTTAGGAGAAATGGCGGATTTCACATCTAGGACTGGAAAAATGTAAGGTAAACCTGGAACATCTTGCTAGAAAGTAAGCAAGTGCTCAAAGAATGATGGAGATGGGTCAAAAAGATTCAAGAGACAGCTTGAAGAGGTTCCCACTATCCGAATCTCACACAAACTGAGTATCAAAATCAATATAATAGTTATATATTTGACACAGTGAATAAAATAAAAATCATGAATTCATATAGCTACAAATCAATAACTGAATAAATGAACAAATGAATAAATGAATGAAAGAAAATGAAAAGCTCCTCCTAACAGTCAAAAGTCATCTGGTAAATGTGGAATAAATGATGAGTTAGAGAAGTACCATTTGGCAAATTATATAGAGATGATTCAGTTAGAACCATCAATGAAGAACATCTCTTATTTTAAGTTGGTTGATGTCCCTAAATTGTCCATGAGACTTTCAAAAGCAAAACCAAGATTATTTACACTTGGGTCTGGGTATATGACTAATGTTTGACATTCAGTAAATTAATATATGGTGAATGGGGAGCTTGGATATATTAGATTTCTGGTGGTTATGATTTTTGTTGAAATTATGATTATGTTGAAACAATTAGGAAGAGGTTCCCTAGAAAATCAGAATAAAAATCTGTCTCAAAAACACTGAGGGACTTCCCTGGTGGTCCAATGGTTAAGACTCTGTGCTTCCACTGCAGGGGGGCATGGGTTCGATCCCTGGTCAGGGAACTAAGATCCTGCATGCTATAGTGTAGCCAAAAGAAAGAAAAAAGCATTGAAAGTATATTTGATAAAGCTTTTTTCTAGACTTCTACAAGAGCGGGGAGAATTGCAACTATATAGAGCGTGTTTTGCTAAGTGCACTTTTCTCTCAATTTAATTTTATCTATAGAAATTCGTTCCATGTTTTCATTAATATTTTTATGAATATAGAATTTAAATTAGGAAAGACTAAATTACTTGTTTCTTCCTCTTAACATTACTTATTGGTTTTATCATCAATTGTTTGGTTGTTGCTTTTACTGATGCTATTCCACCAACACATAACTAAAACTAGTCACAATTCATCTAAGGAGGATTGGTCTTCTCACTTCTGGCAAACAGATACAGACTGACTAGATGTTTAAATATAAACTTGGTGGGCACAATATCCAAGAAGAGACTGAGAATAAATTCAAAGTGATCTTGCCACATGTACTTATATTTGTAGCTGCCACAGCTTAGACTATAGAGGAAAGCAGTCAAGAGTGAATTGAGACAAGATCTGAATCAATAGAAAGAAATGCACATAAGAACAAAGAAACACTTCCAAATGAGTTGAGGACAAATCTGAACTCAGCAACTCAGAGTCATCAGAGGCTGATGCATAAGATAAAGAGGGGACAGATGGACATTGAAAAGGGGTTCAGATGAAGTTTCTGGAAGTCATTTTCAATGACAAGGCTTTTGAGAGTCCCTCCGCCCATTAAGTTCATGACACTTTGAACTCGACATCTAATCATTGAATAACATTCAATTTCTGCAACATCTGCTACTATAATTAATCACTAATGAAATTGTTTTTGTTAAAAGGATTTAAAAAAAAAATCAGAAGGACTTTAGTATCAGGAAAAATATGTTATTCAATCCATGGAGAGAATAATTTTCAATTTTCAACATAGAATATAGTTAAAGGTGATATTTATACTATAACAAAACAAATACAGGTACAGAATTAAGCTCAATAGTATCTATGAAATTCCAGTATTTTTTCACCCAAATACATTAATTTAAAAAAAATCACTCCCAAATAAAGAACTTTTAAGGAGAAAAATATCTAGAAGATTGTTGGAGGAGGTCATCAAGTGGACTTGACCTTCGGTTGACTCATGAGATGGACCAGGTCAATGGGAGGCTCCTAACTCCATCCCCATTCTTGATATGTGCATCCTCCCACCGTTCCCATACTAGGAGCCACATCAAGGATACAGCCTTGAGATGGTAATGTGTTATTGAGACCATCAGGACGGTACACGACTGATCCTCCTTAAGGTGTCTATATAAACCCTTAAGATTCTGGTGGGCAGGTTCAGAGATCTACTCATCTTGTGACCTCCCAAGACAAGCCTCTGATTTAAGTTGACTTACTTATTAAACCTGCCATCTACTGATCTGGGGTGGTCTGCCTCTTTCTTTGGTTTATTCTTGCTCTCTATATATGGGGCCAGTTTTGAATTTGACTTGGGGAACTCCTGAGGTTTTAAGCCAACAAAGGTGAATTGTATTTTCTTCAAAGAAAAAAATTAAATGGAAATATTTCAATTTCTGTAAATTTAGTTAAAAGTCTGAAATTTAATATATATATGAATTATGTATATAATGAAATGCTTTTTGTTGTTACATTATTTCTCTTTTTTTCTCTAGATTTCTATGTAATTGTGAACCTGAGTATCACGGATCTTTCTGTGAACTGCTTATAAATGAATGTGAAATCTCACCTTGTCCTGATGGAGAAAACTGTGTCAAAAGAACAGGTGGACACATCTGCCTCTGTGCTCCTGGTTATTCAGGTAAGTTTCTACCTGCTCTACCTGTATCAACATGTTGGTTGTAAATAACTGGCACCCTCATATCTACTCTGCAACTCCTGAACTAACCTGTTCCATGCAAGTGGGGCAGGAGGGTCAAGAGGCTCTTTGTGTCTTGTAAAAGAAACTAGTAAGAACAAAATTATGCTTTTTAATCTAAAATTCACTAAACATTAATAAATATATGAATTATGCATCAAGATATTTTACATTTTTATGCTTTTTTGAATTGAAGTTTATCTAAAGTATGCTTATATGCTTGTAATACAGAAAAGGCATTGTTGTATGAATAATCTAAGAGAAATAGTACTGTTATATCCATTACACAAATGTTACTTTAAAAAAATATAGAGTAAGTTTAGCTCTTTTAAACATACTTATATGCTAGAAATCAATCCGGGAGCCCATGTGAATTTAAAGTTCCAGGAGAAAAATACAAATTGGAGTCAGTTGCCTCAATATCAATCATTCCACAACATAAATTCTATCCAAAAATAAATGCAAAAGTCATCAATGAACTTAGGAAAGAACATTAGTCCTCTAAACTTCTGCTGAGAAATTGCTTTTATGAAATACAAAAAGCTATATTGTTTTGGCATGCCAATATTAATTATGTGGGCCCCGCAAGAATGTATTCAAATCTCAAATCATAATATATTAATGTCTGAATTCTTCACCACTGGGATCTTTTGGGTTTCTTTCCTGAGAGAAGCTGGCTAAGTGAATCTAATATTAGATTCTATACTCTTAGGAGTAAAAATGAAAAAAAAAAAATGACAAATAGAAATGATATTGAAAAGCAAAACTGATAAATAACTAGAAGCATTTCCAGTGAATGGTCAAAAGCAATAGGAAGCTGACACCTGAAGAAAATATATACAGGTGTCTTCCTGGGGAATAATGATAGCTTCAGAAAAGGTTACCTTGGTAACAATTGTTACAGACACAGAAATCTTGGCTGAAATTAAAAAAAAATAAAATTGAACTACAATCTACAGATGTTATTACATAAATAAGAAGCAATACATTTTGGCTATAAAAGTATCTTTTCTAAATTTCATATTGCCCCTCATCTTCCAAATTATTGAGATTTGTACTTGGGACCACACATATCCAACTAGCAATACCATTCCCCATGCTATTGTTTTGCAGCTGCTACCACGCTAGCATTGTTAAAATAAGAAATGACACACTGAGCTGAATATTACTGAGAAACATGTTTTGTAAAATTACTTGATGTAACACATTGTTCTGATACTTTAATCCTAAAATTTGAAGGATTAATATGTTCTTTGTTTTTCTTTTCACAACCTATTTCACTGCAAGCTATGGTTCTTAGCATTGTTTTAAAATCTAAGATTGAGTTGCCAATTAGACACCCCAGTGGAGAAGCTTAGTGCACAGTTGGCTGTATGAGGTGGTCTCCAATTGAAATATACATGTGGGTGTCTTCAGATATACAACTGTGGTGCTGGGTAGGCTCACAAAGGAGTGAGTGTGGATAGGAGAAGAGGACCAAGGACTGAGCCCAGAGGCACTGCGATATTTAGGGTTCCAGGAGAGAAGGGAGAACTCGCAAAGGAAATTTAAAAGAGCAGTCAGTGAGGGGCTTCCCTGGTGGCGCAGTGGTTGAGAGTATGCCTGCCAATGCAGGGGACGCGGGTTCGTGCCCTGGTCCGGGAAGCTCCCACCTGCCGCGGAGCGGCTGGGCCCGTGAGCCATGGCCGCTGAACCTGTGCGTCCGGAGCCTGTGCTCCGCAATGGGAGAGGCCGCAACAGTAAGAGGCCCAGTACCGCAAAGAAAAAAAAAAAAAAAAAAAAAAAAAAAAAGCCAAAAAAAAAAAAAAAAAAAAAAAAAAAAAAAAAAAAAAAAGAGCAGTCAGTGATACAGGAGGAAAAACAAGAGCAGATAGAGTTTGGAAAGGCATGTAAATTATTTCAAGTGGAGGGAGTGATCAATGTTGCTAAATATTATTATGTCAAGTAAAATAAGGACTAAGTATTAACCATTGGCATTAGCAATGCAAACGTCATTGGTGACACTGTCAAGGAAGCAGTTTTGCTGGAGTGGAGGGTGCAAAATTCTGTTTGAAGTGGATTTAAGAGAAAGTGTGAGAAAAGTGCTGAGATGAATACACAGTTTATTAAACGAATATTTTTATTTTTAAAGAAGGAAACAAGAAATGGTGCAGTAATTTGAGGACAGAGTGAGACTGAAAATGAAAGGTTTAATTTTTACATTTTGTTTGTTTTTAATTTACATGCTCATTAAATGATGCTGACTCCAGTGTGGAGAATGAAGTAGAGAGTTTCAGTAATAGAAGCAGAGAGGCATATCAGAAAGCTTTGGAAATGGTCCAGGTGACAGATTATAGTGAGTTAGATTAGCACTGCCCAGCAGAGGTGGTGAGAAATGCCCTCACCTCATATGTGCTCCATAAATATTCATGAATGATGAACATTTAATAAAATATAAATAGTAAAGTGTATCACTGAACTAAATATCATTTTATAAAACATTGATGAATCAAATTATGTCCCCTTTTTATTTTTACTGAAAAAACTTAAACTTCCTTTCATTGATTCATTGGGTTCTGAAACACTGTATTTTCAGTTATTTTGGGGTCTCAAGCTTTTTGGGGATGATGCTCACGTAAACACACATTCATATAGCACATATGTGTAACTGATTCCTGGGAAGGCCACTTAAGGTATAATGATTCCATGGGCTTCCTTTCAAGCTCTAAATTGGATTTTGTGTGGCCTGTTTTCCAAGGAAAATTTGAATTTTGAACTCAGAAAATTATGCTTGCTTTTTCATTAACTCTATTGTAGGCTTCTCATATTGGAAGAAATGAGTTTCTTCTTAATTTCAGAAAGATTTGTTGAAAGTTTACAAATACCCAACTCACAGGCCATTGTGAAGGGGGTCTCACACCTGGTTTGGTGGTCTGCTATGACCCCTCAGTTGAAATCACTATGCAGTAACTGGTGTAGCCAAAGTGTCTCTCTAGATGTAGACAATTCTGAGTTGATTTAGCCTTCATTTTAGGCCAGGTATATCAGAGACTGGCAGCTGCTAAACTGTTCCCTGGAAGGGTTGGAGGATGCAATTCTCATACTTCTTCTAGAAAGCTATGATCATAAAAAATAACTCTTTCATATTTACTCTCTCCCTAATATACACATATTTGAGAGAGATCATAACTTAACATGGTATAGAGCAGATATATTAATTGTCATAGGGAAAAATTATGTAGAAAAGCGATTATAAAGGGCTGGAATAAGGTTAGGAGTTGGGGAGGTGAATTTAAAGAAAGCAGTCAGAAAAGGCCTTGAAAAAAACTGGTTTGGATTAAGGTTGAAATGCCATTTATACATTGGTAAATACATATATATGTGTATAGATAAAGAAATAGATTGAGAGATATCAAAAATCAAAATTGTACTTAATAAAGTACAAAGGTGAGAATATTTCCCTAAGAACAGATATTTATATTTTATACATAATCGGACTATTAAGAGATGTGCTACAGCCAGTGGCAGCAGCACGGCATGGCATTGGCTGAAGAGGTGAGCAGGAAACTCAAAGCACTCTCAAGAATTCTTGTTGACTGACGCCACATTCAAATCTCATTTTTGCCTCTTCCTCCTACCAGATCCTTATCTCCTTTTTGCCCAACCTAATTCCATGGCTCACAGTTATAAGCACTGCCTTACTTGCATTATCCTGCCTCTGTCTCCTTCCATAACAGTCACATCAAAACACCTCTATCCTGAAGTTAATCCCAACTTCCTATATATTTTTCATTCACATAGGTGGCATAGAACAGGAGAAAAAAATACAAGTATGTGTACACACACACACACACACACACACACACACACACACACAGACTCTCACACTCTACATTGGTTGCTCTTACTTTGACTTCCTGACCACAGACCTCAAGGAAGCCATTGGTACCTCTGACAGATGCTGCTTCTCACTAATCAATCCAGTTTCCCAGCATCCTAGCTTATTATTTCTGGCTCTCTCTTCTCTTTTTAAATTCCCATCAATCTTCCCTCTATTTAAATTTCAGTTTAAATCTTTGTCTCTCATATTCCTGAGAAAGTAAAAGTGATCAGAAGAGAACTTCGTTTTCTTCCCACTAACAACTAGCATCCTACAGAGATCTGCAGGCATACACTGTGTTTCTCTCTGGTTTCCCTCTTCCTGTTTGTGGTTATCCCTTCTACTGGTAAATTGCTTCTGTCCTCTATCACCTATCATTAAAGGACATTCATCCTGACATTATTTTCTGAAACATAAATTCCTTCATCCATACTATGTCACTACTACCAGCATATAAATATTGATATTAACCTCTTTCTCATCTCATTTTTGAATCTTTCCCTTTTTATATGCTTATTAAGCTACATTTCTTTTTTTTAAACAGAATTGTCAAATCTGTATCAATTTACATTCCCACCAACAGTGCAAGAGTGTTCCCTTTTCTCCACACACTCTCCAGCATTTATTGTTTGTAGATTTTGTGATGATGGCCATTCTGACCAGTGTGAGGTGAGGTCTCATTGTAGTTTTGATTTGCATTTCTTTAATGATTAGTAATGTTGAGCATTTTTCATATGTTTGTCAGCCGGCTGTTTATATCCTTTGGAGAAATGTCTATTTATGTCTTCCACCCACTTTTTGATTGGGTTGTTTGCTTTTTTTGATATTGAGCTGCATGAGTTGTTTGTACATTTTGGAGGTTAGTCCTTTGTCAGTTGCTTCGTTTGCAAATATTTTCTCCCACTCTGAGGGCTGTCTTTTTGTATGGTTTATGGTTTCCTTTGCTGTGCAAAATCTTTTAAGTTTACTTAGGTCCCATATTTTTATTTTTATTCTCTTTATTCTAAGAGGTGGGTCAAAAAAGATCTTGCTGTGATTTATGTCAAAGAGTGCTCTGCCTGTTTTTCTCTAAGAGTTTATACTGTCTGGGCTTACATTTAGGTCTTTAACCCATTTTGAGTTTATTTTTGTGTTTGGTTTAGGGAGTGTTCTAATTTCATTTTTTTTTACATGTACCTGTCCGGTTTTCCCAGCACCAATTATTAAAGAGGCTGCCTTGGCTCCATTGTATATTGTGGCCTCCTTTGTCATAGATTAGGTGACCATAAGTCACCTAATCTCTGGGCTTATCTCTGGGCTTTCTATCCTGTTCCATTGATCTATATTTCTGTTTTTGTGTCAGTACCATACTGTCTTGATTACTGTAGCTTTGTAGTATAGTCTGAAGACAGGGAGTCTGATTCCTCCAGCTCCTTTTTTTTTTTTCCCCTCAAGACTGCTTTTGCTGTTTGAGGTCCTTTGTGTTTCCATACAAATTGTAAATTTCTTTTTTAATTATGTGAAAAATGCCATTGGTAATTTCATAGGACTTGCATTGAATCTGTAGTTTGCTTTGGGTACTATAGTCATTTTCACAATACTGATTCTTCCAATCCAAGAACATGGTATGTCTCACCATCTGTTTGTGTCATCTTTGATTTCTTTTTTTCTTTTTAAATTTTGTTTTATGTATTTTTTTATACAGCAGGTTCTTATTTGTTATTTTATACATATTAGTGTATATATATGAATCCCAATCTCCCAATTAATCACACCAACACCCCCTCCACTTTCCCCCCTTGGTGTCCATACACTTGTTCTCTACATTTGTGTCTCTATTTCTGCCTTGCAACCGGTTCATCTCTACCATTTTTCTAGATTCCACATATAAACGTTAATATACGATATTTGCTTTTCTCTTTCTGACTTACTTCACTCTGTATGACAGTCTCCAGGTCCATCCATGTGTCTACAAATGACCCAATTCCCTTCCACTTTATGGATAATTAATATTCCATTGTATATATTTATCACATCTTCTTTATCCATTCATCTGTCAATGGGCATTTAGGTTGCTTCCATGACCTGGCTATTGTAAATAGTACTTCACTGAACATTGGGGTGCATGTTTCTTTTTGAATTATGGTTTTCTCTGGGTATATGCCTAGTAGTGGTATTGCTGGGTCATATGGTAATTCTATTTTTAGTCTTTTAAGGAACCTCCATAGTGTTCTCCATAGTGGCTGTATCAGTTTACATTTCCACCAACAGTACAAGAGGGTTCCCTTTTCTCCACACGCTCTCCAGCATTTATTGCTTGTAGATTTTTCAATGATGGCCACTCTGACTGGTGTGAGGTGATACTTCTTTGTAGTTTTGATTTGCATTTTTCTAATGATTAGTGATGTTGAACATCCTTTCATATGTTTGTTGGCCATCTGTATATCTTCTTTGCAGAAATGTCTATTTAGGTATTCTGCCCATTTTTGGATTGGGTTGTTTGTTTTTTTTGTTATTGAGCTGCATGAGCTGTTTATAAATTTTGGAGATTAATCCTTTGTCAGTTGCTTCATTTGCAAATATTTTCTCCCATTCTGAGGGTTGTCTTTTTGTCTTGTTTATGGTTTCCTTTGCTGTGCAAAAGTTTTTAAGTTTCATTAGGTCCCATTTGTTTATTTTTGTTTTTATTTCCATTTCTCCAGGAGCTGGGTCAAAAAGGATCTTGCTGTGATTTATGTCATAGACTGTCCTGCCTATATTTTCCTCTAAGATTTTGATAGTTTCAGGCCTTACATTTAGGTCTTTAATCCATTTTAATCTTATTTTTGTGTATGGTGTTAGGAAGTGATCTAATCTCATACTTTTACATGTAGCTGTCCAGTTTTCCCAGTGCCACTTATTGAAGAAGCTGTCCTTTCTCCACTGTACATTCATGCCTCCTTTATCAAAGATAAGGTGACCATATGTGCGTGGGTTTATCTCTGTGCTTTCTATCCTGTTCCATTGATCTATATTTCTGTTTTTGTGACAGTACCATATTGTCTTGATTAAACAATCTAACCTTACACCTAAAGGAACTAGACAAAGAAGAATGAATGAAACCCAAAGTTAGTAGAAGGAAAGAAATCATAAACATCAGAGCAGAAATAAATGAAATAGAAACAAAGAAAACAATAGTAAAGATCAATAAAACTAAAAGCTGGTTCTTCATGAAGATAAACAAAATTGAAAAACCTTTAGCCAGACTCGTCAAGAAAAAGAAGGAGAGGACTCAAATCAATAAAATAAAAATGAAAAAGGGGAAGTTACAATGGACACCACAGAAATACACAGCATCATAAGAGACTACTACAAGCAACTTTATGCCAATAGAATCGACAACCTATAAGAAATGGACAAATTCTTAGAAAGATATAAGCTTCCAAGACTGAACCAAGAAGAAACAGAAAATATGAACAGACCAATCACAACTAATGAAACTGAAACTGTGATTAGAATTTTTCCAACAAACAAAAGTTCAGGACCAGATGGCTTCAGAAGTGAATTCTATCAAACATTTAGAGAAGAGCTTACACCCATCCTTCTCAAACTCTTCCAAAAAATTACGGAGGAAAGAACAATCCCAAATTTATTTTATGAGCCCACCATCACCCTGATACCAAAACCAGAAAAATATACTACAAAAAAAGAAAATTATGGACCAATCTCCCTGATGAATAAAGATGATTTCTTTCATCAGTACCTTATAGTTTTCTGAGGACTAAGCTTTTACCTCCTTAAGCAAAAGGAGAGCTATCTACGTAGAACAGTATGGAGGTTCCTTAGAAAACTAAAAATAGAACAATCATGTGACCCAGCAATCCCACTACTGGGCATATACCCTGAGAAAACCATACTTCAAAAAGACACATGTACTCCAACGTTCATTGCAGCACTATTTACAATAGCCAGGACATGGAAACAACCTAAATGTTCATCAAAGAAGGAATAGATAAAGAAGATGTGGTACATATATACAATGGAATGTCCCTCAGCCACAAAAAAAAAAGAAATTGGGTTATTTGTAGAGACATGGATGGACCTAAAGACTGTCAGAAATAATAAAGTAAATAAGAAAGAGCAAAACAGATATCATATATTAACATATGTATGTGGAACCTGAAAAAAAATTGGTATAGATGATCTTATTTAGAAAGCATAAATAGAGACACATATGTAGAGAACAAACATATGGATAGCAAGGAGGTAAGGGGTGGTGGTGGGATGAATTGGTAGATGGGGATTGACATATATACTCTATTGATGCTATGTATAAAATAGATAACTAATAAGAACCTACTGTATAGCAGAGTGAACTCTATTTAATGCTCTGCGGTGACCTAAATGAGAAGGAAATCCAAAAAAGAGGGATATATGTGTATGTATAGCTGATTCACTTTGCTATACAGTAGAAACTAACTCAACATTGTAAAGCAACTATATTCCAATAAAAATTTAAAAAAAATAATTATCAAATCTGTTGTCTATATTGAGTATCCATTTCCTAACTTACCATTCCCTTCAAACTTATTTCCAATTTGCTTTTAATCCCAAGACTAAAATGAAACTCTTCACATCATATGTCACCAACTAGCACCACATGGACAAATTCGAAATCAAATTCTCCTTCCTCATTTTAGTCATATTTTCAGTAGCATTTTACACATTCCTTCTACTTCAACACTTTCTAGACTTGCATTCCATGTTCCTACAATCACTAATTTCTTCACTGTTTTCTGTCTCCTCTGGTGAATACTGTACCTGTTCAGAACTTCATTCCTCCTCTCCCTTCTCTAAATGCATTCATCCCTTAAGGGATTCCATCCAGGTTTTTGTTTGTTTAAGTATCATACATATACTGATAATTAACAAAATTGTTTTCATAAGTTCTGGACTCCAATCCCCCAATACTGAGGGGTTAGACCAACCCTGTTCCACCCCCTGTATGTTCTGTCTCAGTGGATGCTGTCATGGTTCACCCAGTTTCTCAGGCCAAAATTATGGAATTATTTTCCAGTCTTTGTTTGTACATCCCATGAAGTCCATCAGCAGATCCCATTGGCTGCATCTTCAAAATATATTTAGAATCAACCACTTCTCACAACCATCATTACAGTCACCCTGATCTTCTTGCCTGAACTATAACATCTTATTTCCTTCTTCCATTTGTGTCACATTAACATGCATTTCTCATCAAATACCTAAAATTATCATTTTAAAATATGAAATGGATCACTTTACCCCCAGCTCAAAATTCATGGCTTCAAATAATTATTTGAATGTTAACACACACTCCCTACTTTGTCCTGTTACATCCTACATAATTTGGTCCCTGGCTACATCTCTGACCCAGTTCGTATTGCATCCTCCCAGTCCCCATCCTAGGTGACCTCCTGATGTTCATCTGAGGATGAATGACTCCCTCAGTTATGAGCAGTTTTCTCACTTATTTCATTGAGTCTCCATTACTATACAGAGACTACTGTATACTCTCTCTTAGTGGCCTGTCCATATTATATAAAATAATACTATGTCACTCTGTCCATCTACTTTTTAATATCATTACAATTATCACTATCTTATCTTTATGTCACTTAAGTCATGATTTATTTTATCTCTTCCTACTAGAATTGAATTTCTTGGAGGAAGGAAATTTTCTACCTTTTGTTCTCTGTTGTATCTCAGTGCCTATAAACATGACCAGGACATTAGAGGCATTCAAAGATTTTTTTTTAAATGAAAGAACATTTCAGACTTTAAGTAATCTGGTTGTTTAATTGTAGTGAATTTTAACTTTTTATGAAGTAATGCACATAACTCATTGGTGATTATAGATTTCTATTAAGTATATTCTCTTTCCATTTTCTTCCCATAATGCCACCAAAATAAATATTTTTTTTTACATTTTTGTTGTAAATCAACTATAGTTCAATAAAAAATAAATTAATTAAAAACATTTTTAACATAAGTAACAAACAGATAATTGTCTTGCTTTTACAATGTTGATTTATTGATACTGTGGAAACACATTCAGAGAAGAAAAAGAAAACCCTACAAATCTAACTCACTCTGAAGTAAAGACATATATATGCAAATACATAACACCAATTCTAAATTCAGGGACAGTATAATTTGATTTAATATTACAAAGTGAAATAGTTCTTCCAATTTTTTTTTTTTTTTTTGCGGTACGATGGCCTCTCACTGTTGTGGCCTCTCCCGTTGCGGAGCACAGGCTCCGGATGCGCAGGCTCAGTGGCCATGGCTCACGGGCCCAGCCGCTCCACAGCATGTGGGATCCTCCCGGACGGGGGCACGAACCCATGTCCCCTGCATCGGCAGGAGGACTCTCAACCACTGCGCCACCAGGGAAGCCCCTATACAAAGTGAAATAGTTCTAGGCAATAAGTGTAAAAGTGACCTAAAATGAAAAATTTAGTCCTTTTATATTACTTATTAACCCCTAATAAATCTTTCTAAAAGGAAACCAATAGCAAATTAAGCCCAGTGACCTTATCATTAGTGATTCTTTATATAATATATAACAATCTTAAAGCAGTTAATATTTTATATCCTACAAAATATGATGCGAAAAATAATGGTTAAGATTATGTACTGCCTATTAAAAGCATATAAATGATCAGATAGTTATAGGTTGTTATCCACTTATATTTAGTTTTCTAGGACAGCAATCTTTATATGTCATAAATGTATTCATCTGACACTTTACAGAGTAATTGGGCTTAGAGAAATTCCATATATAAATTATTAAACTGTATTTTTATCCTAACATTAAGAGATACTTTATTATTCAAACAAATATTAATCAAAATGATTCTCAAGACCAGTGAGTACCAAAAATAATAGTTATAGGACAATGCAAATGTGTAGGCACTTAGGTGGTTTTACTTTCTGATCAATCAGCCTTCCTTCTTCCCAGGTTCTAACCAGGTATCAGCTCCCAAAAGAAAAGTGAATTCAAGTATCAGATTTATTCATGAAGGCTCAATAACTCCCAAAGTATAGAGATTTCTGGTCAAGCCAGTTTGAAGAAACTTATAACCTATGTTTCAAGGTGAGAATACTATAATATTAGCCATCTTCCATTGCAAACAGAGGAAATGATTGGGTATGGAAAGCAGAATTAAAGGGCTGACTTCTAGGAATTGGGGTCAACTGAATTGTGAAAACTAGAATGCACATGAAGAGCAGCAGGCTAGGGAGCTGTATTTCTGGAAAGTAGGCATTGCTATTTCCTCTGGAAGTCCAGGTCACAACATCTCGGCCAGCCTCTGATTTCAGCAGCCTTTGGAGTGAGCATCTTATAATGATGGTTCCCCAAGTCAGGTGATGCTGAGTCTCTGCCCCAAATCCAGGATCTTTTCCTACACCATGGAGCCAGCTTAGCCCACATGCAAAACACAGTAAATCAGTGCCCTGAAGGCACTCTTCAAAGAACAGGAAATGGAAGGCACTTTATAAATATTCCAACCACTGTCTTTTCTGGTAAATAATCCTGGGTATATGTTATTCACTTCTTAAAATTTTAGTGTGCAATCATCTCCCCATCACCTACAACAATCTCCTTATCAGGGCTGCTTCTGCTGACTTTTCATCATTCTCTGGTCTCACTATCCCCACTCCCTCATTCTTCCTGAGGTCACCTGCTGAATAAATTTAGTATTCATCTCAGGTTCTGATTTCAACAGAATCCAAACTAAGACAGTGGGCTTATGACATCAGAGCAGAAATCCAATGAAGTGACCCAAAGCCCCAGTATGAAGAATATTTCTTACTCTTGGAAGCATGAAAGCCCTTGTCATCAGTATGATATTGCCATTTGAAAAACATATTTTCCCTAACTAGTTAGAAAGGGAAGGAAAGAGAATCCAATGTACGTACAATTCTGCCCCTTTTGGTAAGTGAATCTAAACTTACTTCACCTTTGGAAACTAGAGAATAAGGTTATAACCCCACAGACACCTAAAATAAGTTGTGCTGCCTATAAATGAGATACACCTTCCCTCTTGAGACAGAAGTATTTCCCTAGTCTATAAACGACTGTCAATGGCATCTCCAGGAAGACAGTGATTTTCACCTGTAATAATGTGCCTTCCTACCTTTAATAGAAATGCTCCATGGCTCTGTATAATATAAACAGATTATTTTTTAATTGTAAAGACCTTTTAAAATCAAAGTATTGAATCACTACCGAGCCAGTTAAATCTGGCTTTTAATCAGAGAAATAGAAATATAATCCATTACAAAGCAAAGATCTTCAGAGACATTTGTGATTTGAAATCTCAACCCCAATAACTCTAATGCACAGAGAAGAAAAATGTGTCTCCTACATTTTGAAAGGATTTTCCCCTCTGGTCCTTTAATGGGTAATTAATCTCAGTGCTCTATTTCAGTTCCTAATTCTTTCTCTTGGAGACCTTCTTTTACCTGACTTTCTTGTTTTGAGTATCTTTTTCTCTAAGTTGTTTTCATAAGTTGCCAACATCTGAGTAATGCACATCTGGTCCTGTGGAGCATCTTTATCAAGATATAACTTAGCAGGTAAGACTCTGAACTCCAAGTTCCAGCCATTCTTCTGGAGCCCTACTCTGAGCTCCTACAACATTCCTGC
>NW_006771873.1:513329-520834 GCF_000442215.2 Lipotes vexillifer
TTCCTGCTTGTCCAGGTTCTGGAAAAAGTGCACAGGATAGGCTAGACTCCATGTCTTCATGCTGCTTATGTTCTAATGAGACCCTGGGAGAATCCAAGCTCTCCTGTGTTTACTCCCAGTCACAATCTTGGTAATGATGGAACTCTGAGTATCACCTGAGACTTAATGGCAGGTGAGCATTAAGTAAAGATGAAATAGCCAGTATTTTCTCATCTCTAAACACAGGAGAGTCAAGTACTTCTCCCTGGAGGCAGAGGACCCATAAGAGATGATCTCCGTGTCCACCTCCGCCACTTACTCCATGGGTTATGGTCAGAGACTGTGCTGAACCTTATGCCGAACAAGACATTACCAGTCAGCCAGTTCTCCTTCTATCTTCAGAAGATATGGGTTTTAACTTTTTACACCATTACTTTCAACCATTTAATTATTATTCACCTTGGTAAATGTGACCCACTTGTTGAACTTCATTCTGTTTGATTGGGTAGTGTGATTTACAAGGATATATAACCTTTTAAAATTAGTACAAGTCATAGTACTCTTAATTTTTGCTTCTTATAAAAACATAGAAGTCCTGGAAATATTGGATGGACATATTATTTTCGTTTTGGAAACAATAGGCTGGCTGTGAGGAAGGGCTGCTGTCTTGAGATTGGGCACATACTCTGCATTTTACCTGTCATCAACTGCACTTATTTATGCTATTTTCCTGACCATGACATACATTTGAACGTGCCACCACTAAAATTTCAGAGGGCCATGAAGACAAGATTCACCATTCTCTGTACCCCCACTCCCTTCATTTGCTGTCCCTGTCCTAATTCTCTATCTACTTCTGGATGAAAACTTTTACATTCACTTGACAGTCCACTACTCATTTTTTTGCCAATTCACTGATCTTTCACACTCTTTGTTTGTCATCACTTGACTTGCTTGCCTCTTAGAGGCATAATGGAAAGACCCTTTCTGCCTTGAAACAGTTGGGATTTAAATTTCCTAAGGGAAATTTCTATTTAGGAAAATGCTTACACTCATAGAAACTCACCTCTTCCAAAGAGGAATAAAACAAAGCAAAGACATGTCTGTAACGTTTGTGCAGAGCTCCTGAGATGTTAGTTAGCTTTATGGCACTGTGGTAGTGCCACAAATCTTCGTTCTGAGAGAGCTGATGTAGTTATACCTTTATTTATCAACTCAGAACAGTTCTTTTACCTTTTTATCCTCTCTAAGGAGGAAGAGTAGAATATAAATGACATTTTTTCTCCTAAGGTATTTTTTAAATTTTCTCTAAGGAATTATATGAACATAGTATTATTCCAGGCCTAAAAGAAAATATGTGCTCATTCTGATTATTTAGAAATATTTACCTTCAATAGTCTTGCACACCTAATCTTTACAAAAGAGAAATTAAATAGATGTGTAGATCCTTTTCACACCATGACCAAGGGGCATTTGTGTGTGTGTGAAGCATTCTGGGAAGAGCTAGGGAAACATAATCTTATCTAACCATGGTGTGCTCCTCAAAATATGCCCTGGGGTCTCTAGTGGAACATGTTTAGAATGAGGACCATCACAATTTTCCACTTAGGACAAATAACTTCTCAATTCCATTTACCTTGTTCAACCTACATTACCCAACATACACTAGATCAAATCTGGCGCTGAATTAATTCTGACATAGAGCTCTGAGTAGGTGGAGTAGTTTTTGTTTAAAGCACCTGAAAACTCCCTGACCTGAGAGCCCAGTGATCAGTCAAGATAGGTTTTCTGAGACAAAACTCTTGTCATGGCCAAGTTTATCATTCTCTAATAATTTGGGGTGTATGGAACACAAATCCTCACTATCTTAAGAACAAACTTATGTCTTTTTCAATAGTCATTTTTGGAAGATATCACCTGAAATCTAAAAAAAATAGGGGTTCATATTAACTTCTCTTCCTTATCATTTAGAATTTCTGTTTGAAGAAGTAAAGAATAAAAGGCATGAGTCTCTCTCTGGTTTTATTGTTTTTTTGCATTACACTTACATAAATAAATAAATTATATTATTATATTTATTTGTAACTATAACACATATTGTATAAATATGCTTATATTTATTTCCTTACAAAGTGTTTAAGTATATATTCAAACCTACACAATTTAGATATAGGGTATTCCTATCACTCAAGTGTGATAGAATAGAATTGCGGAGAATCACAATTCTCCTCAATTCTCCTCTCCTGGTTTACTGAATTCTCCCCTGGTTTAATAAAGTGACATTCTCAGTCCATCTCCCTGCCTCCATTCTTGCCCTTCTGCAATAAATTCTTTACAGAATTGTTCTATAGAAAAATCACACCTTATAACTCTCTGCTTGGAATACTTCAGTGGATTCTTAGAATAAGGTCAAACCTCCTTAACGTTGCTCTCAAGGCCTTATACAATCTGCTCTGTCTCTCAATTTTATATCAAACTATTATCCTCTTTTCTCACAACTACATATGCAATGCTTTCAAACATACCACTATTTCTCTAATATACCATTTTCCATGTGATACTTTGTTCATCATGTATCTTTTAGAAAATGTTCTGCCCTTTTATCTGCCCATGTCCAGTTCCTTCTCTCCTTTTAGGTCTCAACTAAGATTTTATCTCTTTAAAGAGACCTATTTATGGTGAAGTGTCCAAATCTCACTTTCTTTATTACACCATCTTTTTGATTTTCTTCTCAGACCTGATCTTAATTTGTACTTTTTTCATTTATTATTGTGGTTGGTAACTGGAGGTCTCCCCAGGCAAAGTTCCATGAGGGCACAGCTTTTCTCTGTATTTCCTCTTCCAGATGTAGAAAAGATGATCAAAACATGTTTGTTGAAGACTCACAGACATAGAGAACAGACTTATAGTTGCCAAGCAGGAGCAGGGTGGGGAAAGGATGGAGTAGGAATTTGGGTTAAGCAGATGAAAACTATAATATATAGGATGGATAAACAACAATATCCTACTGTATAGCACATGGAACTATATTCAATGCCCTGTGATAAACCATAATGGAAAAGAATATAAAAAAGAATGTATATATATGTAACTGAATCACTTTCTTGTACAGAAGAAATTAACACAACATTGTAAATCAACTATACTTCAGTTAAAAAAAAATGTTTGTTAAAAAGGGAATGAGATAAGACTAAGAATCTCATTCTTTGGCAATATTGAAGTGAATAAAAACAACTGAGCATTGATTCATACATTCTGAACAAATGTCCATACTCACCAAGCAAGAGATATTTTTCTGTTAAACTTAGAAGTCATAAGACAGCTCCCTACGTGAATCTAAGTGGAGAAGAGAAACCTATTACCTTAAATATAAAAATAGGTTATTTATGATAAAATCATAAATGAGAAATCACAATTGAGATCCAAATAAAAATTAACCACTAACATATTATCTAATTAAGAAATTACACTTTAAAGGATTAAGTTGGTCAGGTTTATCCAAATTAAATATGTGTATTCTGAAGTCTTTAGATAGCAAGAATATAATATATACTGAGGGAAAGCCAAAGAGGAAGAACACTGATCTGGAAGAGTTTCTAGCAGTCCACTGTTAGCACAGTGATTACAGGAGAGAAAGCTATTGAAACCCCTTAGGGGCTGAGTACTCAGATAGTGTTTTGTGTGTGTGTGTGTGTGTGTGTGTGTGTGTGTGTGTTTAAACTGAATCAGTGATAACACACTTTGTTATTACAGCAAGAATCATATAGGGTAAGCAAAAACAAAATTTGCTCATTGGATTAGGTAATAAGGATACATAAATTTTTGCTTATATTCTGGTCACAGAAATCATAGATTAGGGTTTGCAAATACAGTATGATAAAGTAATCAATACATGAAATAATATTATCTCTGAAAACAATGACTTCCTATTTACATGTAATAAGGAAGTAGTGAACAAGCAGTTTACACTTAATGTCATTTTACGTGCCTTTGCCAATAATAAATATTTTGTAATATGCATTTATGTTTCAAATAAGTAATAAATTATCACTGTGAAGATGAAAACTACAAATGTACTTTATGTGAGTACAGAGATTTTTTTTTGTTTATTCATTAATTTATTTTCAGAGTTCTAACATTGTTTGACACATTAAAAGGGCTTAATAAGTATTTAAGAAACTGGGCTTCCCTGGTGGCGCAGTGCTTGAGAGTCCGCCTGCCGATGCAGAAGACGCGGGTTCGTGCCCTGTTTCAGGAAGATCCCACATGCCGCGGAGCGGCTGGGCCCGTGAGCCATGGCCGCTGAGCTTGCGCGTCCGGAGCCTGTGCTCCGCAAATGGGAGAGGCCACGGCAGTGAGAGGCCCGCATAACGCAAGGAAAAAAAAAAAAAAAAGTATTTAAGAAACAAATGAATGGTAACATCAGAAAAAGTTGAGTAATAAATCTTTTAAATCTTAAAAATATAATTCAACTGAAATAAAAATGATAGTAGTTACACATTTTAAAAGAGCCAATCTTTCAAAGATTTTGAAATACATCATTTTTTCTATATGTAATATGGGTATTTAAGCAATCTATGGTATTAGAGCAATTTCTAAAATATACACAAGGATTATAATTAACCACAGGGTTTTATTAAGTAAATGAAGTCAAAATTAATGATGCTTTTAGTGAAGCTTGTCTAATGATGTCAGTTGTCTAATGAAAGTTCATTGTGTGACAAATGTTAATTGGAGTTAAAAGGCCAGGAAATATACACAAATAATTAAAACCTACTTAGTCTGAATATATGTTTTCAAAAGCAGAATCTAATTTTGTGCGATTTACTAACACGGATTAGGAATTTTCTGGAAACTCAAACAAAGGAAGTTTAAGTGTCTCTATTATAAAAGGTTCAGTGATGAAAACAGCTCACTTCAGTAAGTGAATATTGGACCACATACTATAATAATGTAATTAACATCTAAGAAACAGCTCCTGATTTCAAAAATAACAGAATCCCACTAACGAGACAGACATTTATAGAGAATGTTCTAGAACATTAATAAGGGAAGGGAGAGAAAGATTTCATTGGCAACCAAACATTTAAATGGGTTCTGAAGGCTGGACAGGAATTTGGTTTACATGTCACAAGCTGACCTGACTACTAACCTGAAAAAAGCTGGAGAAAAGGGATGGAAAGTCTGTGGTTCCTACTAAGGTCAGGCTTAAAAGCACCTGTCACACTGTATCTCAATAAACTGTTAAGCATTATTTTCAGCTTACAGTTGAGGAGACAGGCCATATTTTAATAAGCTGTCTGAAGGCAAAAGGCTAATAAAAAATTTGTGACTGAAATCCAGATGTGACATTTTTCATAAGCATGTAACTCACTCTGCAGAAATATAAGGTAGATACAAATCAACAAACAAATATTCTGTAAAATTTAAAGTCCTAGGAAATCAGTCATTTAAAGCTGAAAATAAGATATAACATATGGTTTCTGATATTCCTATGCCTCCACATAAATATCTAGCTTTTATTGACACATTGAATGATAGCTATATCCTATATTTATTTATTCATAGTAAATACTTCTCCTTTCCCAAGCATTTTCTCCTTTTTAAAGTTCTTTCAAATCCTCTACCAAGAGAGAAAACTGACCTCCTTATTCAGACATATATATGAATTTCTGGAATATGAAAATAACAAACCAATTATGTAAATATTAATTAATGATGAAGTGAGGTTTTCTTTTAATTTTAAAACCATTTCCCTTTTTTGTTTTATTCATGTTGTATTGAAATAGGAAAATTAACATGCTCAGTACAGTAGAGCCACTTTAAAATATTTATTGTATAATAGAATTTGTCATAGAAAAAAATCACAATTTTAATATTTTAAGGATGTATTTTGATACAAATATAATATTTTACTATAAATTAAAACTATAAATATGATCTAATAATATAGCTCAGTGGTAGAAATCCAGTATCAGAAAATTATAAGTTATAATGGCAAACAGAGCTTTAGAATAAAGAGATTCTAATGATAAGCATTTTAAGCATATTTAACATTCCTTTTTTTTTTTTTTTAACATCTTTATTGGGGTATAATTGTTTTACAATGGTGTGTTAGTTTCTGCTTTATAACATTCCTTCAGTTGAGGAAGGAAAATTCTACTGCTTTAAATATTTTAAAGGTTACTGAATAAATAATAAACCATAGAGAAACATGGCTTATATCAGTATGTTAAGAGGGGAAAAAACCCCAGATGAGCTATTCACTTTTATATCTCTACTTTATAAAATGGCTTCCAAACAGTTCTGGTGAGGTAAACAGAACCCAAGGTCTAAGAGAGACAATCCAGATTTCTTGATGCCCTTAGGATACAGTTAATCAACTAGAAAAGGATTGTATTAAATCATCCCCTAAAAGAGAAAGAGCCAAGTTTTTTTTTTTTTTTTAAAGAAAAACACCACTTTATACTTTTTAAAGAAAAAACTACTTTTTAAAGAAAAAACTACTTTATAAGTAAATACTAAATATACATGAGAAAGATTTGATTAAGTATGATGATATTGCCAGACTGATGTCCGGTATTTTCATGAGCATTCAGAGACTGGATTATAAGAACTAGGCAGTTTGCTAAATGTAGCATGGTAATAAAAGTAAGATTAAAATAAATAATCTAACAAAGGAGCAAAGCCAATTTTTTTTCTGATGATATGTCTTAATCTGTTACTTAATATCTTAAGTTGATTACTTAATAAGAATCTCAAACTTAAACTTATCTGTAACAGATTTTGAAAATTTTGCCTCACTTCTACCCCATCTCAGTAAAAGCCCTCCATCCCCCATTCCATCTATTACCAAGTCCAAGTTTGTACTGCTTTCACACAACAGTCCAGTAAGTTGAGAGACAAGATGCTAGGGCAAGGAATAGCTGCTTTATTCAAAAAGTCAGCAAACTGAGAAGATGGCAGAGTATTGGCCTAAAGAGCCATCTAATTTGGGAATAAAATTCAGACTTCTTTTATGTTACAGGAAAGGGGAAGGAAGAGAGTTCAAGACTAAAGGGTAAAAGTGGAGTGCAGACTCCTTGGAGTCACATGGCCTTTAAGGGAAGCATAACATTTCTCTGTTCTTCTGCCTGCTCATGTAGGCTGGATCCTAAATCTGCAAAAACTTCAAATTGTTAGTAGGTAGTTTTACTCTACCATTCTTATCTCTACTTATTAGCAAGGTTTCTGGGCTGAAAGCAAACCTATCTATAACAAGCAGTAGTCATGAGAAGCTCCAGACCCTGGGATGGGAACTTTCTTCAGGCAACTTAATGAGATATTTGGGGTACAAGCAACATTTCTCTAATAGTTAACTCTTTATGTGAATAGCCAGAGTAATAGAGTGCATAAACTAAAGAATGAGGGAGGCAGTTACAACATGATGTTAGTTCTGTTCTTCCTCTGTTTCAATTCCCCACTGTTAATACCATTCCACAATCTTGTGGGAAAGGGGAGATGACTGCTTTAGCTACTTCCTGCTG
>NW_006771873.1:520844-580406 GCF_000442215.2 Lipotes vexillifer
GAACAGGGGCAATGGAGGGGTGGAATAGAATTGATCAACCTGAAACTTAAAATATTCCTGTGTGCCTGGTTTCTATCTAATATATGAATGTGGTGTAACACGTTGAATGATTTGTGGTTATTTCATCACTGGTATACATCCCCCCTTATCACGATGTATAATCATTTAAATGTATTGTTGAAGTTTGCTTTGCTAATATTTTGCCAAGGATTTTTGCATATATGTTCATCAGGGATACTGGCCTGTAACTTTCTTTTTTTTGTAGTGGCTTTGTCTGGTTTTGTATCAGGGTAAAGCCAGCCTCAAAAAATGAGATTGGAATGCTTCAATCATCTTCAGTTTTTTTTTTTTTTTTTCTTTTTTGAATAATGTAAGTATGATGAATATTAATTCTTCTTTAAAAGTTTGGTAGAATTCACTTGTAAAGCTATCTGGTCCTGGACTTTTTTTGTTGGGAGTATTTTTTATTACTGATTTAATTTCATTAGTAGTGCTCACTGTTCAGATTTTCTGTGTCTTCCTGACTCAATCTTGGGAGTTTGTATGTTTCTGGGAATTTATCTGTTTCTTCTAGGTTATCCAAATTGTTTGGTTAGTAATGTCTTATGATCCTTTGTATTTCTGTACTGTGAGTTGCAACTTTTCCTTTTTCATTTCTTATTTTATTTATTTCAGTCATCTCTATTTTTTTTCTTGATGAGTGTGGGTAAATGTTTATCAATTTTGTTTATCTTTTCAAAGAAAGAGCTCTTAGTCTCATTGATATTTTCTATTTTTTAAATTTTAGTTTCTATTTCATTTACTTCCATTCTGACCTTTACTATTTCCTTCCTTCTACTAACTTCGGTAGAAGTTAGTACTTTTTCTAGTTTCTTCAGATGTAAAGTTAGATTATTTGAGATTTTTCTTGTTCCCTCAGGTAGCTCTTATCACCTTAAACATCTTTCTAAGAACTGCTGGTTTT
Organism: Lipotes vexillifer; assembly: GCF_000442215.2. Lineage (NCBI taxonomy): Eukaryota > Metazoa > Chordata > Mammalia > Artiodactyla > Lipotidae > Lipotes > Lipotes vexillifer. The sequence goes on from NW_006771873.1 coordinate 521,809, forward strand.
GCTGTGCATAGATTTTGAAATATTGTTTCATTTGTCTCGAGGTTTTTTAAATTTTCTCTTTGACATCTTTAGTGACTTATCGGTTGTTTGGTGTCATGTTGTTTAGCCTCCAAGTTTGTGCTTTTTCCAGTTTTCTTCATGTAATTGATTTCTAGTTTAATACTCTTGGGGTCAGAAAATATGCTTGATATGATTTCAGTCCTCTTACACTTATTGAGGCTTTTGTTTTTTTGCCTAGCATGTGATCTATCTTGGAGAATGTTTTATGTGCACTTGAAATGAATGTGGATTCTGATGTTTGGGGGTAGAATGCTCTCTCTCTCTCTCTCTCTCTCTCTCTCTCTCTCTGTCTTCTTGTGGACACACAGCAAGATGGCAGTGATCTGCAAGCCAGAAAAACATGTCTATCACAACTTGACCATGTTAGCATCTGATTTCTCACTTTCAATCCAGAAATGTCTGAAAATAAATTTCTGTTGTCTAAGCCACCCTCTCTATGGTATTTTGTTCTGGTAGCCTGAACAGACAAAGACATATAATTATAATGTTTTCCCATAAATCCTTTATTAATAGAGGAAAATGTATCAGAGGGAAAGGAATATTGATGGCTAAGAAAGAGGCTCAGTGACAGAGTCAAGTGCATCCATAGCTTAAAAGCCAAGGTAAAGTGAGTACCTGAAAACATATCATATAAGGAGTTCTTTAGGAGATTTAAGAGGGAAATAATTAACCAGCTGAACTCTACACATTGGTATAAAAGACTTTTTGTCTCTCTCATCTCAAATAATGTTAACAACAAGCAAGAACCAAACAAAAATTCTCTTATCTATCTCTCCAGGTCTACCCTATCTTTTCCCATACTTTTGTATCAGTGTCCTAGGGCTGCTGTAACAATGTACCACACAATAGGTGATTTAACACAACATAAATTTGTTCTCTTACAGTTCTTGTGTCTAGAAATTTGAATACAAAGCTTCAGGTGTGCCATGCTCCTTCTGAAATTTCTAGGGAAGAATCTGTTTCATGCCTCTCTCCTTCTTTCTGGTGATTGCCAGCAATCCTTGGTTCCAACCACAATCTCTACAGTGAGACCATCCTCTCAAATTTCACTGATTACCTCCATCTACAAAAATCTATGCACATTTTTCAATATTCATGTAACTTAGTCATTTGACCACTCCTTCTTTCTGGATTTTTTTTTTTTTTTCTATAACCCCATGTGTTACTACACTTTATTTCCATTCCACTTCTGTCACTTTTGGGATTTGTCTCCTCTTTTTCAGGCTCAATCACCTCTTCCCTGTTATTATCTCCTGAAGTTTAAGAATTACCCTAAGTTATTGCTTTATTCATTTTATATCCATCCACAATTTCCATCTATATGCAGTTACTTACATGTTATTGTCTCAATGCCTTGTTTCTTCTCTGAATCCCAGACTTTTGTAAACAGCCTAATTGACATCTTCTTTTGGATATTACCAAACCATCTCAATATTAACAAGTTAAAAATAGTTGAGTTTTTAACTCAAAACAGTGAAAGGCACAGAAATCACCCAAATGTGTCAACCATGAATCTTGAAAATTTCCCAATACCGTCTTCATCCCTTTTACTATATCAAGTTCACAACAAAGTTATGTTGGTTGATAACCTAGATATCTCAAAAGGAACCATGTTTCTGTATCCCTACCTACCATCACCAACCTAGTCTGATATTCTATTTTATATACTTCATCTTTTTGATCACCTTTGAGCTCATTTACCTTTATCTGCATTGTAACTAGTGTAATTTTATTTTCACTACTAGTTTCTATCATGTCATCACTATGCTTAAAAACTTTAATAAATTTCAGTTGTTCAATCTATCTATCATCTGTCTATCTATCATCTATCTATCACAAGTTCTATAATGGTTCTGCATACTTTTTCATCTAATCTTCTACACATTTCTCCTGACTTTGTTTCCTCCAGATATTTTGATCTTATTTCTGTCTCTAACAGACCTATGCTTATTTCTGAAAATCTCATCCCTTCCCCATTCACTTAGATAATTTCTACCAGATTTCATTTTAAGTTACTTCTTCAGGGAAGGTCCTCTTTGACACTTAAGAATTACTCTAATGGGTGCTTCCACAGCATTATTCACCTTCACTTCCTGACACTTTTTCACTGTTTAAATTTTACATATATTTATGTAATTCATTGCTTACCATGTAACTCCCTACTAGAATGTAATCTCAAAGAAAACAGAGAGATGCCTGTTTTTGTTTGCTGAATAGAGTATCATGGAATAAGCTTGCTATTAAGGCTGATTCAGTGCCACAGAATGAATGAATATGGATAGGAATTTGGAAAAAACTCTTTGTCTTCAAAAGTATTGGTAAATTATAGGCAAACATATTTTAGGTTAATATAGAAAAAATGTTCTGCCATATACTCTTGCTTATAAATAATATACAAGTCCTTAAGAGTCAAATATTTACAAGAACAATTAGTCATTTTATTACTTATGTCAAGTGATTTTAAACATTATCAGTTTTATTACTGCCAACAAGCATGCATGGGAGACATAATTATACTCAATTTTTGCAGATAAAGACTCTTGTGATAAGAAAAAAATTAGGAGTGACTCCCCATAAATATTGCCTTAGTAAAAAATCTCCTTCCTTTTGACTGTGAGTGAAACCTGTGAATATGATGAGATATCACTCCCATGATTATGTTAAATTATGTGGAGAAATGAAGATTATCTGGACAAACCTAATTTAATTATATGATCAATTTAAAAGCAGAAAGTTTTCTCCAGATGGTTAACAGAATGGGAAGCCAAAGAGATTCAAAGGCTTTGACCTGTTTTTGCTTGCACAGAGGATGGAAGGGGCAACATCAGAAGGCATGCAATTTTCCTTCCAACGAGTGGCCACGGCTGACAGCCAGCAAGAAAATGGTGATGTGTATGGAGCTGAATTTTACCAACAAACCAAATGAGTTCAGAAACCAATTTCTTCCAAGATCCTCCAGTTAAGAACCAGTCTAGGGCTTCCCTGGTGGTGCAGTAGTTAAGAGTCTGCCTGCCGATGCAGGGGACATGGGTTCGTGCCCCGGTCCGGGAAGATCCCACATGCCGCAGAGCTGCTGGGCCCGTGAGCCATGGCCGCTGAGCCTGCGCGTCCGGAGCCTGTGCTCTGCAACGGGAGAGGCCTCAGCAGTGAGAGGCCCGTGTACCAAAAAAAAAAAAAAAGAACCAGTCTAGTCAATATCTGACCCCAGTCATTTGAGACCGTAAGGAAAAAACAAAAAAAACAGTTGAACCCACCCAGACTTCTGCCCTGCAGAATTGTGAGGTAACAAACGGGTGCTGTTGTTTTAACTGGTAAATTGGTGATATTTTGATATGCAGCAATAACGAATTAATATATCTACTGGAGGGTAAATGATTGCCCAGATATCTTACATCTAAAATATAACAAAGGTAGGACTAAGCCCCAAGACCTTCCTGGCTTCGAATCTCTAACATTTTGCACTCATTCCACATAGCACTATACAAATCTGGTAGGGGGCAAGAAAGAGGCAACAAAAACAATGCAGGTGGATCAAAAACTACATATTTTTTTCTTGAGTCATAGATAATGTGGAGTGGCTTTCAAAAGTGGTTCAGTTGGCAATTAAGAAATCCAAGTTCTCATCCTGGTACAATCATTAGCTTTATTATTTTTCTATGACTGACTTTTTTTCTCAGTTAAAGGAAATCTTTTCTAGTTCCAATTCCTATTAATTCTCTTGTCTGTTTATCTTGTCTTTAGACAAGGCAGCCTTGAGATATTGAAACTATCCTGAGTTATTATTTGGTATCCCAAGAGTGTCCAGCATACAACTGACCATCAATACATATCTCATCATTATAGGTCTACGGAGGCTTTCCTACAGCTACCTTGTCAGTTCTTCCCTAGTAACTAGCAGGCAGTGAACAGACCTTCTGAGCTATAAAATTGATCCATTTTATTTACATCACTGTAAACCTTGAAGCTCACTTTCCTCCAGGAACCTCTTGAAAAAAATGAGTCTTTTTGGATAAAATTTATTTTATCAACTAAAAACTCCACAGTTAGTTACTGAAGATAGATGTGATATGAATACCCTAGGAGTTTTTCTTAGGATACAATTGAATTGTGATAATTGTACTTAAAAGTACTTTACATACCTTGGTTGACAACTCACTCCCACTGTTTATATAGTAAAAAATATTACAGTGGAAAACACTCTTCAAATGATAAAGTTACTTGTTTTACATCTTCATGTTTTTCACATGAGTTCTTTCTCATCAGCTTATCTTCCTGGCACACAGCTCCGCATACTGCCCAGACTTCCCCTTTCCATTTCCATGTTGTCATGTGTCAGAATTGTAGCAGCATAATATTGTACTCAGTAAATATGTTTTATTTTTTTCACTCCATTTCTTCCAGCTATAAGTCTGACCAAATCTACCTTCATCTGTTTCAGTAGGTGTGGGTAATATAATGAACTCTATTTTTCTAAGAATTTCAGAGGCTTAAAAATAAATAGTTACACACCATTGTAAAGCAATTATACTCTAATAAAGGTGTTAAATAAATAAAAATTTAAAAAAAATAAAGTAAAAAGTAAAAGTAAATAGGCATTAAAAACTTATTAACACAGAAATAGAAGAGTAATTTGAACATTCTGAAAGAAGGTTTGTATTTTATAGACTGCATGAATGTTAATACACTGCTCTTTAACATGCTTTAAAATTTATTGTGACCTAAGCTTGTCATGAAAATGACATCCAACTTTTTATATGTGCCACATGGTGTGGATAACCATTATATTTTTAATGGTAAATGAAAATCATTAAGACAAATAATGTAGAGGGATTATTTTAAAGCCTTCTTACCTTTACAATCATCAATACCATTTGTACATCTGCCAGCAAAAAATATTATAAGAGAATTCAAATTGCAAGATTCAAGATGTTCAGCAATTATATACAAAACCTATACAGAAATTTCTCACCTGATAAATAACATTGAATAAATTACCTAGGCACAGTCTGTGAGCTTTCATCTTCCTTTGGAACATTAAATATTGGTTACTATCATAGGAAGAATTTTACACTAGATGGACTTGCACTTTGATTCACAGTGGCAATCTCTGAATTTATCATTCTCTGCTTCTCTTTTTCTGTAGACCATTACCCAAGTCATGCTATTTACACCAGCTGTATGCTTTTGTTCAGTGCAACTAAGACATTTAACCTACAGCGCATACACCTGATCTACACTCCCTCTCCCCCCATTCCCATTCGAAAAAAGCTATTTGTCATAATTCTGTCTCCTGTGTCTGTTGATTGTTTACAAACAGAAACCCATCATTATAAATCTCTCTCTTCAATCTCCTAGCAATACACTTAACTGAAATGATTTCCCCAGAAGTGCTTCTTCCTTTTACAATCTTTATGATAAAAGCAATTTTAACTGCTCATAAGCAATTTTCTAACCTGCGGATCAGTGCTGTTTAACTACAATTCAAGAGCAAATACTGAAATGTATATAAGTACCTGATTTTTGAACAATCAAAGCATAACCTTGGTCATGAAAAATTATTTTAAAAAAATCATGATATGATCATTCTTAAAATCTATGAAGAAATAAAAAACAAACTTTAGGGGAAGTTATCTGAGAACTAACCAAATTATCTAATGAAAATTATCATACTCAAAATCATTTTCTCCATATACATTAAGGAGAAAGTAACAGGCATTTGTAGCAGGTACTGGGACTGCTGAAATGGAGTTTTAATGAGCACAGAGACCTGCAAATAAATAATTAGCCTCAATGTGGTAACTGTTCAGACATATATACAAAAGAGGGAACTATCCATCCTAATGTATCAGAAAATTATCCAAAGATAGCATGGCATATAAGTTCAAAGGAAAATACACTTTCACAATTGGAGAAGATAGAAAAAGGGAATCTAAGCTATATCATGTGAGGCATTTTCAATGAGTATTAAGGAGAATGATTAGAGTTCCTTTCTGCAAGTGGTTCACAGTGAAGCTAAGAAGGTAGAGAAAATTTAAAGGGTATTATACTATGATACATTTTTTTTTGTAAAGAAAGATAAATCATTGAAAGTTATCAGGCAGAAAACATTAAAAATATTATTTGTGTTTTAATACAACATCAACATCAACATCAATAAGTTGATGTTGTGGAGGTTAGTATAAATCCAAAAAGGATGTTCTTGAAATAAAGTGTTTAAAAAACACAGTCGAGACATAGTGAACCTCTGAGCTAAGGCAGTTGTCAGGGAAATAGAAAAGAAGGTAGACCTAGAAGGTAACATTATAGAAAAGTTAGATATGGAATGAAAGGATTCACGGTTGATTTAGACTTTTCTAATTTGTGCTCCTGAAAAGAAAAGTGAAGATGAAGACATGTGATGTGAGAGAATCCACAGCAACTGTTTCAGGGAAACATTTCCTTATCATTACAATCATTTAAGTATACTAATCATATGTGTTAGAATTTTTGTAATACAGTTAGCACTCTGTATCTGTCGGTTCTGGATTCAACCAACCATGGATGAAATTCAAAGAACTACTCCATTTTATATAAGGGACTTGAGCATCTTCAGATTATGGTACTTACAAGGAGTTGGGGGGATGGTTCTGGAGCCAATTCCCTGTGGATACCAAGGGACAAAAGGAAATCAATTTTTTTTCTGAGCTGAAAATTTTTCTCCAGTTTAATTGAAATATAATATAATTGACATACAACAATATACAAGTGCACAACAAAATGACTTGACTCACATATATTGTGAAATGATTACGAAAATAAGTTTTTTGACATTATCTCACATAGTTACAACAAAAAGGAAGATTTTTTTTTCCTTGTGATGATAACTCTTAGGATTTACTTCCTTAATGTCTTCCAGATATAGCCTACAGCACTGTTCACTATAGTCAACATGTTTACATTACATCCTTATACTTGTTTATCTTATAACTGGAAGTCTGTACCTTTCCACCACCTTCATCTAATCTCCCCTCCCCCACACACCCTGCCTTAGGTACACACAAATCTGATCTCTTTTTCTGTAAGTTTGGTTGTTTTTAGTTTGTGTTTAGATTCCATAGTATACAGTATTTGTTTTTCTCTGTCTGACATATTTAACTTAGCATAATACACTTAGGTCCATCCATGTTGTTGCATATGGCAGGATTTCTGCCTTCTTATTTTTCTCATTGAAGTGTAATTGACATACAAAGTTATATCATTTTCAGCTGTACAATGTAGTGATTTGACATTTACATACATTACAAGATGATTATCACAATTAAGTCTAGTTACCACCTGTCAACATTTAAAGTTATTACGTTACTACTGACTATATACCCTACTCTGTACATTACATTCCCATGATTTATTTACTTTATAACTGGAAGTTTGTGCCTCTTAATCTCATTCATCTATTTCCCCATCCCACCACCCTCTCCTTTCTGGCAACCACCAGTTTTTTCTCTGTATCTATGACTCTATTTTTGTTTTGTTGTGTTTGTTCATTTGTTTTACCCTTTAGATTCCACATACATGTGAAATCACATAGTACTTGTCTTTCTCTGACTGACTTATTTCACTTAACATAATACCATCTAGGTCAATCCAAGTTGTTGCAAATGGTAAGATTTCCTTCCTTTTTAATGACTGAGTAATAGTCCATTATGGTGTGTGTGTGTGTGTGTGTGTGTGTGTGTGTGTGTGTGTGTGTGTGTGTGTGTGTGTGTGTGTGTGTGTGTGTGTGTATGTGTATGTGTGTGTGTGCCACAAAACTTCTTTGTCCATTCAACCACTGATGGACACTTAGATTGTTTCCATGTCTTGGCTGTTGTAGATAATAATGCTATGAACATGGGATTGGAGATATCTCCTTGACATAGTGTTTTTTTTTTCCCCTTTGAATATATACCCATACATAAAATGGCTGGATCACATGGTAGTTCTATTTTTAGTTTTCTGAGGAACCCCCAAACTGTTTTCCATAATAAATTAATTTTTGATTGGTAATCGTATTTAATTGTATTTTATTTTGAATAAAATAATAGGAAACTAAAATATATTTCACATTCACTGCATATAGAAACTGTAATACTCCCTCAAATGCACTGCACTAGCACATTAAACAATCCCTAATCATAAAGTAATTACATTAATATGAAAATAAATGGAGACATCTCAATTTAGATTAAAAAAGTTCTTGTCATTGAAATATTAGTTAACAATTTCTTTGATAAAATATAACAACTGGTAGTAAAGCTAAGAAATGTTTCTATATTTCTATTAAAGATAACATTGTATCATCTTTTATATGTCAACTATGAATTCAAGCTGTGAAAGATCCTATAAGACTAAAATTTTTCCACTTACCCTTGCAAAAGCCTGTCCCCAAATTTTTCTTTCCCATCCCTCTTGCTAAACTCAAATTGTCTAACTAACAGCTACTGGACTGTTACACCATCCTGGCTGCCCCTGCTTCCTTGTCCTGTGATTAACACATCCTCAGGTTCCCTATAACTTCTGAGAATGTGAACAGTACTCAATTCTAGGAACAACTTAAACTCTAAATAATTTCCATCAATCTGTAATCTTCTTGCAGAACACACTTCTTAGAGCTGTTCTCTTGTGTCACAATGTCACAATGTTTTAATAAAAGGCTTTAGATAATGGCTTTGCTGTTTTGTTTTTTTTTTTTTCCTTTCACAAAGTTCATTATTGGTAGGATAGGTTTTGATTTACTTTTTCAATACTAGTCAGAAATAGAAGTGTGGATTCTGCTCTTTACCCTTGGTGACAGATAATCACTGAAAGGCTTTGACCAGGGAATGGCTATACAGGAACTGCTTCTATAAGACAATTGATTTAAAAATTCTGTGAAGCATAGGTTAAGTTGAAGAGAATCCAAGAAGTCTTCCAGATGATTTTAAATATACAGTAAATAGGGACCTGATTTGGACTTATGACAGTGGAATGGAAAGGGAGGGATAGTTATGTAATGAATAATGTGGCAGACTTATGAAAGGATTAGAAATAGAATTTGCCTCTATAGTTTTGAGCATCAAATAATTTACATTAAAAAAGGAAAGTCAGAAAAGGAGAAAAGAGGTTTCCCTTTTTGGGATGAGGAGAGTGGGATGTAGATCAGAAAGAAATGACAGAGGAAAGTATTGTTTTAAACTTGAAAGTAAATTTATGCAGGGGATTTCAAGCAAGTCATCAAAATTGAGGGCATGAGGCTTAAAACGTAGAAATGATGACAGGTTAGTATTTGTGAGTTACCTGTACAAAAGGGATGTAGAGTCAAGATACTTCTGAAAGGATTGGGAGGAAAGAAAGAAGGAACCAGAGAGGAAAGGACTAAGAGTAGACAGAAATGAGAGAAATTAGCCTATTGGAAGAAACTTGAATAAAATAACCTGTGTTTCATCATATCTAAGTGCCTTCATTTGTGTGACTCACCATTTATTTTATACACCATAAAGAGGGGAAAATATGTACCAAATATGTACATCTTAGAATCAAAGAAATACAGTGTGTTTAGGATACAACAGGGGGATGGCTATGAGTCCATCATAATTATCAATAAAAGAGTAAGTATTTTATAAAAAATAGTTTACAATGATGAGTCCCATAAGGTGTAAATCTGTGTCTAGCTGGTGATTAGATGTCTGTAACCAAAAAATCATTTGAAGTGAAAGAGGATGAAACTTCGATGTGAAAGTCATCCCAAGCCATGGCTGTTGGAAGAGGCAGGAAAGGAGGTTGGGAGAAGGTGGTATACCTGTCTACAGTAATTCCCAAAGGAAACTACCATCATGATTGTGTTAGAATAAAGGTCTGAAAGTGGGACAGGAACTCTGCTAGACTCTTTCTCCTGTTAGAGACTGTCCAAAAGAAAGACAGAACAGCTTCCTCTGGAGAAAATTTCAAAAACATGTTGTCATCAAGAGAAAGCAGGGTGGACTTATGAGAGGTTTCAGTTAGAATTAGAAGGAGGGTGCAGGAAAATGTTTAAATAGGAAGGAAAGATGCTTCACATGGACAGGAGACAGACTTATTTGCTCAAATATGGCTGAACATCTAGTATTACATGCATCTATTTTCCCTGACCCTTTACTGTCCTATACTAGGAACATTTGTCTCATTCTTTAGTTTAAATAATGTCCTCCTAACAAATATTTTTAGTTACAATCTAGTAAGATTCAAATAAAAAACCTAGCTAAATCTGGCCTCACTGATATGATATACTTTAAAAAATTACTTGCTACATTTATCTTCAGAAGTGATAATAAAATTATGTAATTTTTGGTTGATATAAGCAGATCCTAATATTCCTGTGTACATGTCACCTCTTACCTGCTGAGGGGGAAGTCTGGACAGTCACAGGAGAGAGGCTGGAGCAACCAGGAAATGTAGCCACTCTTAGTGGCTGGTTACACGGACATTCAGTATTTTGACACTAGTCATGCTGTCCCATTATCAGCCTTGTTTATCTAAATACTGTTGTCCTATATTCAAAATTTAAGCATATCAAAATAGTCTTTCTTAGTTTTTATTAAGTATAAAAACAAGTAGCCTAATACCAAATTCTTCTTGAAGATGTTTCTAAGAATACTACTTGCAAGCTGCATTGAGATCAGTGATATGTCAGTGAGTGAAAATGACACCCATCCAATAATGAATAGAGCAAAGTGTCTAAGAACACTTGTAATTAAGTTGTTTCTAAGAGTGTTAGTTGCAAGTTACATTGAAAATAATGTTACATTGTAATTGTAACGAGAGAGAGAGAGAGAGAGAGAGAGAGAGACTCAGTACATAATAACTCAGTCCACTTTGTTACATGTCTTTTGTTATTATAAAACACTCAAATTCATTTCCCAAAGGAAAAGAGCTACCAGGTAATGAAAGAGAGAATTCTTGAATTTGAATGTAGTAGTATCCATAAAAGAGAACTGTTAGATTAAGCCCAGAACAGTTATTGACACAAATAAATACATAACTAAACAAAAACTCAATGGTATTATTGAGAAATTTATTTACTTAATTTTTCTATCAATAAAATAGTATAAGACAAAGTAATACTTTTAAAGCATAAAATGGAGTTTCAGACCAAACTTTAAGTTATATATGAATGGAGTAAGTACAAGAATTATGCTCAGTTAAAACCTCTACTTTAGGTACTATATTTGTAAAATTTTAAATAAAGTTATACCAGTACTACTCAGCCATAAAAAAGAATGAGATTCTGCCATTTACAGCAATGTGGATGGACATGAACAATATTATGCTTTATGAAATTCGTCAGAGAAAGACAAACACCATAAGATGTCACTTTTATGTAGAATCTAAAAAAATAATACAAAGATGTATATAGCAAAACAGAAACAGACTCACAGATACAGAAAACTAACTAGTCGTTACCAGTGTGTGTGTGGGGGGGGGAATGGCAAGATAGAAGTATGGGATTAAGAGATACAAACTACTGTGTATAAAATAGATCAGCAACAAGGATATATTGTAGAGCACAGGGGAATATAGCCATTATCCTGTAATAACTTTTGATAGAGTATAATCTGTATAAATACTGAATCACAATGCTTGTATACCTGAAATTAATAAAATATTGTAAATCAACTACACTCCAATAATAAATAAATATAAAAAATTAAAATATACCAATATTCAATTTGTTTAATGTAAATGTGAATAAAGTTTAATTCTAATAATAATCCTAATTGTGTGACAGAATTTAGAATTAAGTGTCTGAATTCTTAAATCATTCACTCATTCAGAAATCATAAATTGTTGTACACTTCTGTCCAGTGCAAAGGTAAAAGACAAAGTCCTTGCCTTTCAAGAATTACATAGATTAGTGAAAGACCTGGACAGCAAAAATGAGAACTAGGGAGAGAAGGGGAAAGGAGAGAGTAAAAAATTAAAGGAATGCTGTCAGATGCAGGACCAGATATAATAAATCTTAAATAAGCATAAATGTCTTAAGTTGCCCTCTTAAAAGAAGTCTGCTGGAGCAGATTCAAAACAAAATTCCTAACTATGCTATTTTTGCAAAACACATATAAAGCTAAATGGCATAGGAACACTAAAAAAGAAAAGACTAAGCAACAATGCATCAATAAATTTGAACTAAAGCAAAAGCAAGTAGCACTAATGGTCATTGGAAATCGGTGTGGTTCTTTAGAAACAAATTGGTTACATATAAGGGACATGAAAATATTCACTCTATTTTTTTAATTGAAGAGTCTGACCTATAAACATATTATTTTGTTATAAAAAGCAATACATGTGCAAGGTAGAAATAGGAAAATAAAAGAAAATCTCATAAAGGGAAGATTACAAAATACCCACCACCAGAAGTAACAGTTGTATAGTGCTATGATATTATTTGGATAACATTAGAGCTAGTTTAATAATTAGTTTTATGCAGAACATAGTATTTGGTCACCAGAATTTTTTTTTTTTCTTTTGGTGGTACACTGGTCTCTCACTGCTGTGGCCTTTACTGTTGTAGAGCACAGGCTCTGGATGCGCGGATTCAGCGGCCATGGCTCACGGGCCCAGCTGCTCCGCGGCATGTGGTATCTTCCCGGACAGGGGCACGAACCCATGTCCCCTGAATCGGCAGGCGGACTCTCAGCCACTGCACCACCAGGGAAGCCCTAGTCACCAGAATTTTTATAGCAATAATATAGTCTTAAAATTACCCCAGGTCATTAACTAATTTTCTACAGCATGTTTTTTAATACCTCCCTAAAATTTCATCATAGAGATAGAGTATAATTAATCCCAAACTTAGACATCTATATATTTTCTAAATTGTCACTTTTATCAAAAATCCTGAAATAATCACCTTTCTAGGTATATTGTGAAACATTTCTGATAATTTTCTTGGAACAATTTCTAAAGAGGAATTTCATGGATAAAGCATTTCAGTATGTTTGCCTTTTACCACATCTGAATACATTTTTTACAACACTTGACTAAATTGCTTACTAAATTATGTAGTCTTCTACATTTTGATGGGTTTTAACAATTTGCAGACCAACCAGGAGTATAAGAGTGTGCACATTTAACTGCGTCTTTACCACAACTGATTATTGTTATTTTTTAAAAATAGTCACTTGTTTGGTGAAAAATTATGTCTCACTGTTTGAATATTCATGTCACTGTCTGCTAATGAGATAAACATGAGTGAGGTTAAATATTCATTTGTTTGACATAATAATTTTTCCTAGAATTATTTCCCTGTAGAAATTATCAAGAGAAACTGTAACTCAAAAGGAATATATGTGCATATGTATGCATAAAGGTCTTCATTAGTTATTTATTAGTAAAATATTGGAACAAAGTGACCATTATTATGAAAATGCTTAAATAGATTATGATGTATATTCTTCATGGAATATTTTGTCATCATTAAAACGACATGTCTGAAGACTGTGGAGCATAATGGACAAAATAATCACATGTTATAACGGTGAAATTTTTTGTATCTGGAAGTGCTAATGTATGTAACTATGGATCATATGGACAAAATTAAAATGACAAAAAGATGTAACATTGTGAGATTAGAGAGATTATTTTTGTTTGCTTTCATTTCCACAAGTAAAAAAGAAATATTAGTATAGTTTTACAATGTAAAGAAAGGAGGAGGAGGAATTTGATGATGACCACAAAAGAAATGGAGATGCTTTTGATGTGTCACTTATTCTGACTGTCACTGTCATCACCAGGATTCAGGTCTGATTAACTACTGAACTGATAAAATGTCACCTTGTCTCTAACCTTGGCTCATAGCTTTCAGTGGTTGTTCTTTTTTTAATGGAATAAAGTTGAAATTTTCCTAATATGTTATACACAATATTATTTGAATGTTTAAAGTGAAGGCTCTCATATTTGACTACCTGAGTTATATCCCAGTGCCACCAGTTAATAACAGACTGATTTTCAAGAGGTTACATATCATCCTTGTGGCTAAGTTTTGTTTTCTGTAAAATGTGGATACAAGTGGTTTCTGGCCCTGGTGCCAGCCTATTATCAGTGATTGCTTAGTATGTGAGACTCATTAAGTGTTAATAATAGCATGATTTGTATCACCTTCCTACTCACAGTGCCATAAAATCTTGCCCCAAGTTACCTTTTAATTCTCAGACCTATTATGTTGGTTAGTGCTATATTAGTGACCGTTTAGAAACAGTCTTTGCCACAAAACACATTATGCAAATATTTTCTCATATCATTGCCACACCCCAGCTCCCACAACTGACCAGCTGTGTTCCCTTTCCCCATCCCTGTTATGCATACATTTCCAAATCTCTAAAATCCTGGTCAACGTCAAAATAACGGTCAGTAAAATACAATACCTTCCCAGGATTGTGATGAAGCTGGCTTGTACCGGCTCACAAGTGCTGAATATTAAATTATTATAAACTTTGTGAGTTGGTTGGCATAATTCTGGGACATTGATATAAAAAAAAGAGAGACTATTTGCACCAGGGGAATTAGATGATGTTATAAATAAGCCCTCTCTGTATATTTTTTTCTTCTGAGAGCCAGTTGTTAAACATTTACTGGTATGTCACTGTACCTTTACACCTTTAAGCTCTTTTGATTCTTACCTAACACATTGGGCCACTCGTTTTAAATCAGAAGACATCTCTTCGAAACTTGCTTTCACGATATTTCAAAGTAGGATACACTCACTCAGCAGGACACCTCTCAGGGTGCCTCATCTGTCTCCTGTGGGTAATATTGACTTGACAGCTTGGTTAAAGGATACAAATGAACCCATAGCCAATTCATTTGTAAATTATAAACATCAATGGGAAGGGTAGAGCTATAATTACCACTGAACATTTTATTTTAACTTGATTTTAAAATTAACTTAGAAATGTATTGTTGTTTTTAAAACGCTGCTCCAGAAACAAGAATATGTCTTACTAAACTATGAATAAACATGCAGCTCATAAACCATTGCCTATACCTTTTATACAAAGAAATGTTATGCTATTGATTTAAGAATTAAAACAAGCGCTTTGAATTAAAGTTCTCAACACTGGAATATTAAATCTGAAAGCACCAAGGTCACTGGATGTTTTTAATAATGAATCTTTAGTTCTACGATGAAATTGACTTAGTTTTAAAGCACGCTTCCTACTTAATTGTGGAATTAGGCACATAAAGAAAAATAGAAATTGTATAATTTGAATTTTTTTCATTTTTTTCATGCAGCTTGATATTAAGAATAATAAAAGTAGAATGGATTTACTATGAAGCTAATGAATTTAAACCTTAAGGCCCTTCAATTAGAAGTGTTTTTTCTAAGGTCTTCTGTCTAATTTTGTATTTATAATTTAGCATTCTATTTATTAAAGCAGATTCCCAAATCATAAAGGTCAAGGTCCTTTTTTGGTTCTGATAGGAATATTTATCTTCCACTCTAAGTGTCACAGTTCAGAGCTCAGGCTGAGGGGCTGGTCTCTGTGCCTTCTTTTCCCAAAGGATCTCTCTGATGTGTTTCATTGACTCCCTGGACCTAAATCAGTCTTTATGTCAAAATATGTCTGCACATAACCCAGAAGGTAGAAGGTAAACAAAATCTTTAAATTTAATCATGATCCTGGATCTAGGGTTCATTCAAATGAAAAAAAAATTTAACTGAGCTTTTCATTGACCTCCAGGTTCTTGGTGGAATTGTCAGAAATGAGAGAAACATACATTGCAAAATTCCACACGTTTTGTTCAGAGACCCAGGACACTGTAAGGTGCCTGTTTGTCAGCTTCCAGTCACATAATAGTACGTCCTTTAATCTTACTTTTTTAAAAAAAATTCTTAATGAAAGATTTCAGTTGCTTAAGATGTATTTCCCCTATGTAGCAGTATAATTTGAACTACTAATGACAATTAAAAATTGACTGGTTCTTTTTTGAATGTTAGCAAAAACAAAAAGTTACAATCTAGTAAGATTCAAATAATGGTAGTGGTTTTCTACATTTCCAGTACATCTGCAGGTTTTCTTTTACAGAAAAGAAAAGCACTTAGCTAGCTTGTTCTTTGAGACTATAAATCTGAAAATACCTTTATGTGATCTTCTCAGGGACATGGCAGTTTGATCTTACCTTTCTGACACTTCTTGTTATGTGACTGCCACATCACTCTTGTAAAAGAGGAGGGGAAAACATATCCCTGATGATTTTAGCTCTTGTGAAATAGCTCTAGTCAAAAGAAATTCTGGGCAATCTGATGATACAAGAATGGAGTCCCATTTTTTCATCCAATTTCTCATCAAAATAAACCTCAGGTTGATGTAAAGATTGAGAACTGACATCAGAATAAGAAAACAAGATAGATTTCCTCCAAACTTAACGCTGATGTGCAAAACCTTTCACATAAATTCCTTGTGTCTGAAGATCTAAATCCAGAAGCCTATAAGGGCAGCATTTCAAGTGGTGGCTAGTTCTGCATATATTCCTTCACTTAAGGGTGGCTGGTGCTGGTTAATGGGGATAGAACAACTACACTACTGTTACTACCAGGCTTGCAGATACAGTACAATTTCTGTCATTAGGCACTCTTTTCCTTGTAACAAGGAATGAGAGTAACACCCATTCTTTAATTCATGCAGAAGACAAAAAGGATTTTGATATGCATCTACGAAGAAATAAGATTATGATTTTGAAGGAGAATGTATAAGCTATGCATAATCAGAAACAGAGTTGTATGAATTTATCTTTATAAGTAATAAGCCATGAAATCAATCCTAATGGTCTCAATTCTCAGACTTTGTGTTAGAGGGTGGTGTGCAGCAGCCTGATTTCTGGACCCCAAATACACATAGCACTGCTGGAGGCTCTCGTTCAGACAAATCTAGAATGTTCATTCCTGAAGTGTGTCCTTCAAGGTGTTTACAGCAGTAACTCTATGCAAGCACACTTAACTCACAAATAGCCCAATGAGGTATGAAATATAAATTATTTTATATATGATTAACTTGATTAATAAAAGTGTGTTTGTTTTAATTATAGCAGAACTTAAGTGAGAGATGCATCAAAGAATGAGCTATTTTCTGCATGACATGAGCAAAGGATTGAATATTTTTTTGAAATAAAATTTCTTGCATTTATTTGAAGTAAAACCCCCTGAATTTATTAGTATTAGTGAAAGTCAATACATTATAACACCTTCACTTTTATGTATGTGTGAATTTCACAAGTTCTGATAATATTTTAACATGTTAGTTACAGTCAACACAGAGAGCCCTGATATGATGGGTGAGTTTATACATTAGAACAGGCTCCAACTCATCTAGAAGCTCTGTTATGGATGCTAATACTTTCTGTTCTATATCTTCCACTTTTAACCTGTCCTCATATATCTGTTTGCACTTACATACCTACTGCATACCTTTACCTTGAACAGCTTCTCACTTTTCAGCCTAGTTTCCTAGTTAAACACAAGCCTCATTTCACATGCCTCTCTTTTTTTTTTTTTACATCTTTACTAGAGTATAATTGCTTTACAATGGTGTGTAAGTTTCTGCTTTATAACAAAATGAATCAGTTATACATATACATATGCTCCCATATCTCTTCCCTCTTGTGTCTCCCTCCCTCCCATCCCCCCTATCCCACCCTTCCAGGCGGTCACAAAGCACCAAGCTGATCTCCCTGCGCTATGCGGCTGCTTCCCACTAGCTATCTACCTTAAATTTGGTAGTGTATATATGTCCATGCCTCTCTCTCGCTTTGTCACAGCTCACCCTTCACCCTCCTCATATCCTCAAGTCCGTTCTCTACTAGGTCTGTGTCTTTATTCCCGTCTTACCCCTAGGTTCTTCATGACATTTATTTTTTCTTAGATTCCATATATATGAGATAGCATACGGTATTTGTCTTTCTCTTTCTGACTTACTTCACTCTGTATGACAGACTCTAGGTCTATAGATCTCATTACAAATAGCTCAATTTCGTTTCTTTTTATGGCTGAATAATATTCCATTGTATATATGTGCCACATCTTCTTTATCCATTCATCCTATGATGGGCACTTAGGTTGTTTCCATCTCTGGGCTATTGTAAATAGAGCTGTAATGAATATTTTGGTACATGACTCTTTTTGAATTACGGTTCTCAGGGCATATGCCCAGTAGTGGGATTGCTGGGTCATATGGTAGTTCTATTTGTAGTTTTTTAAGGAACCTCCATACTGTTCTCCATGGTAGCTGTACCAATTCATTCTCACCAGCAGTACAAGAGTGTTCCCTTTTCTCCACACCCTCTCCAGCATTTATTGTTTCTAGATTTTTTGATGATGACCATTCTGACTGGTGTGAGATGATATCTCATTGTAGTTTTGATTTGCATTTTTCTAATGATTAATGATGTTGAGCATTCTTTCATGTGTTTGTTGGCAGTCTCTATATCCTCTTTGGAGAAATGTCTATTTAGGTCTTCTGCCCACTTTTGGATTAGGTTGTTAGTTTTTTTGTTATTGAGCTGCATGAGCTGCTTGTAAATTTTGGAAATTAATCCTTTGTCAGTTGCTTCATTTGCAAATATTTTCTCCCATTCTGAGGGCTGTCTTTTGGTCTTGTTTATGGTTTCCTTTGCTGTGCAAAAGCTTTGAAGTTTCATTAGGTCCCATTTGTTTATTTTTGTTTTTATTTCCATTTCTCTACGAGGTGGGTCAGAAAAGATCTTGCTGTGATATATGTCATAGAGTGTTCTGCCTATGTTTTCCTCTAAGAGTTTGAGAGTTTCTGACCTTACACTTAGGTCTTTAATCCATTTTGAGCTTATTTTTGTATATGGTGTTAGGGAGTGATCTAATCTCATACTTTTACATGTACCTGTCCAGTTTTCCCAGAACCACTTATTGAAGAGGCGGTCCTTTCTCCACTGTGCCTTCCTGCCTCCTTTATCAAAGTTAAGGTGACCATATGTGTGTGGGTTTATCTCTGGGCTTTCTATCCTGTTCCATTAATCTATCTTTCTGGTTTTGTGCCAGTGCCATACTGTCTTGATTACTGTAGCTTTGTAGTATAGTCCGAAGTCAGAGAGCCTGATTCCTCCAGCTCCATTTTTCTTTCTCAAGATTGCTTTGGCTATTTGGGGTCTTTTGTGTTTCCATACAAATTGTGAAATTTTTTGTTCTAGTTCTGTGAAAAATGCCAGTGGTAGTTTGATAGGGATTGCATTGAATCTATAGATTGCTTTGGGTAGTAGAGTCATTTTCACAATGTTGATTCTTCCAATCCAAGAACATGGTATATCTCTCCATCTGTTTGTATCATCTTTAATTTCTTTCATCAGTGTCTTATAATTTTCTGCATACAGGTCTTTTGTCTCCTTAGGTAGGTTTATTCCTAGATATTTTATTCTTTTTGTTGCAATGGTAAATGGGAGTGTTTTCTTGATTTCACTTTCAGAATTTTCATCATTAGTGTATAGGAATGCCAGAGATTTCTGTGCATTAATTTTGTATCCTGCAACTTTACCAAATTCATTGATTAGGTCTAGTAGTTTTCTGGTAGCATCTTTAGGATTCTCTATGTATAGTATCATGTCATCTACAAACAGTGACAGCTTTACTTCTTCTTTTCCGGTGTGGATTCCTTTTATCTCCTTTTCTTCTCTGATTGCTGTGTCTAAAATCTCCAAAACTATGTTGAATAAGAGCGGCGAGAGTGGGCAACCTTGTCCTGTTCCTGATCTTAGTGGAAATGCTTTCAGTTTTTCACCATTAAGGATGATGTTGGCTGTGGGTTTGTCATATACGGTCTTTATTATTTTGAGGGAAGTTCCCTCTATGCCTACTTTCTGCAGGGTTTTTATCATAAATCGGTGTTGAATATTGTCAGAAGCTTTCTCTGCATCTATTGAGATGATCATATGGTTTTTCTCCTTCAATTTGTTAATATGGTTTATCACATTGATTGATTTGCATATATTGAAGAATCCTTGCATTCCTGGAATAAACCCTACTTGATCATGGTGTATGATCCTTTTAATGTGCTGTTGGATTCTGTTTGCTAGTATTTTGCTGAGGATTTTTGCATTTATGTTCATCAGTGATATTGGCCTATAGTTTTCTTTCTTTGTGACATCCTTGTCTGGTTTTGGTATCAAGGTGATGGTGGCCTCGTAGAATTAATTTGGGAGTTTTCCTCCCTCTCCTATATTTTGGAAGAGTTTGAGAAGGATAGGTGTAAGCTCCTCTCTAAATGTTTGATAGAATTCGCCTGTGAAGCCATCTGGTCTTGGGCTTTTGTTTGTTGGAAGATTTTTAATCACAGTTTCAATTTCAATGCTTGTGATCAGTCTGTTCATATTTTCTATTTCTTCCTGATTCAGTCTTGGCAGGTTGTGCATTTCTAAGAATTTGTCCATTTCTTCCAGGTTGTCCATTTTATTGGCATAGAGTTGCTTGTAGTAATCCCTCATGATCTTTTGTATTTCTGCAGTGTCAGTTGTTACTTCTCCTTTTTCATTTCTAATTCTATTGATTTGAGTCTTCTCCCTTTTTTTCTTGATGAGTCTGGCTAATGGTTTATCAATTTTGTTTATCTTCTCAAAGAACCAGCTTTTAGTTTTGTTGATCTTTGCTATTGTTTCCTTCATTTCTTTTTCATTTATTTCTGATCTGATTTTAATGATTTCTTTCCTTCTGCTAACTTTGGGGCTTTTTGTTCTTCTTTCTCTAATTGCTTTAGGTGCAAGGTTATGTTGGTTATTCGAGATGTTTCCTGTTTCTTAAGGTGGGCTTGTATTGCTAAAAACTTCCTTCTTAGAACTGCTTTTGCTGCATCCCATAGGTTTTGGGTCGTTGTGCCTCAATTGTCATTTGTTTCTAGGTATGGTTTGATTTCCTCTTTGATTTCTTGAGTGATCACTTCATTATTAAGTAGTGTATTGTATAGCTTCCATGTGTTTCTATTTTTTACACATCTTTTCCTGTAATTCATATCTAGTCTCATAGTGTTGTGGTCAGAAAAGGTACCTGATACAATTTCAATTTTCTTAAATTTACCAAGGCTTGATTTGTGACCCAAGATATGATCTATCCTGGAGAATGTTCCATAAGCACTTGAGAAAAATGTGTATTCTGTTGTTTTTGGATGGAATGTCCGATAAATATCAATTAAGTCCATCTTGTTTAATGTATCATTTAAAGCTTGTGTTTCCTTATTTATTTTCATTTTGGATGTTCTGTCCATTGGTGAAAGTGGGATGTTAAAGTCTCCTACTATGAATGTGTTACTGTCGATTTCCCCTTTTATGGCTGTTAGCATTTGCCTTATGTATTGAGGTGCTCCCATGTTGAGTGCATAAATATTTACAATTGTTATATCTTCTTCTTGGATCGATCCCTTGATCATTCTGTAGTGTCCTTCTTTGTCTCTTCTAATAATCTTTATTTTAAAGTTTATTTTGTCTGATATGAGGATTGCAACTCCAGCTTTCTTTTGGTTTCCATTTGCATGGAATATCTTTTTCCATCCCCCTACTTTCAGTCTGTATGTGTCTCTAGGTCTGAAGTGGGTCTCTTATAGACAGCATATATATATGGGTCTTGTTTTTGTATCCATTCAGCTAATCTGTGTCTTTTGGTGGGAGCATTTAGTCCATTTACATTTAAGGTAATTGTTGATATGCATTATCCTATTCCCATTTTTGGGGGGTTCATTATTGTACGTCTTTTCCTTCTCTTGTGTTTCTTGTCTAGGGAAGTTCCTTTAGCATTTGTTGTAAAGCTGGTTTGGTGGTGCTGAACTCTCTCAGCTTTTGTTTGTCTGTAAAGGTTTTAATTTCTCCATCAAACCTGAATGAGATCCTTGCTGGGTAGAGTAATCTTGGTTGCAGGTTCTTTTCCTTCATCACTTTTAATATGTCCTGCCAATCCCTTCTGGCCTGCAGAGTTTCTGCTGAAATATCAGCTGTTAACCTTATGGGGATTCCCTTGTGTGTTATTTGTTGTTTTTCCCTTGCTGCTTTTAATATGGTTTTTTTTTGTATTTTATTTTTGACAGTTTGATTAATATGTGTCTTGGCGTATTTCTCCTTGGATTTATCCTGTATGGGACTCCCTGTGCTTCCTGGACTTCAATAACTATTTCCTTTCCCATATTAGGGAAGTTTTCAACTATAATCTCTTCAAATATTTTCTCAGTCCCTTTCTTTTTCTCTTCTTCTTCTGGAACCCCTATAATTCAAATGTTGGTGTGTTTAATGTTGTCCCAGATATATCTGAGACTGTCTTCAGTTCTTTTCATTCTTTTTCTTTATTCTGCTCTCCAGTAGTTATCTCCACTATTTTATCTTCCAAGTCACTTATCTGTTCTTCTGCCTCAGTTTTTCTGTGATTGATCCCTTCTAGAGTATTTTCAATTTCATTTATTGTGTTGTTCATCATTGTTTGTTTCATATTATTTCTTCTAGGTCTTTGTTAAATGTTTCTTGCGTTTTGTCTGTTCTATTTCCAAGATTTTGGATCATCTTTACTATCATTATTCTGAATTCTTTTTCAGGTAGACTGCCTATTTCCTCTTCATTGGTTAGGTCTGGTGGGTTTTTATCTTGCTCCTTCATCTGCTGTGTGTTTCTTTGTTTTCTCATTTTGCTTATCTTACTGTGTTTGGGGTCTCCTTTTTGCAGGCTGCACATTTGTCATTCCTGTTGTTTGTGTTGTCTATCCCCAGTGGCTAAGGTTGGTTCAGTGGGTTCTGTAGGCTTCCTGGTCAAGGGCACTAGTGCCTGTGTTCTGGTGGATGAACCTGGATCTTGTCTTTCTGGTGGCAGGTCCACGTCTGGTGGTGTGTTTTGGGGTGTCTGTGGACTTATTATGATTTTAGGCAGCCTCTCTGCTAATGGCTGGGGTTGTGTTCCTTTCTTGCTAGTTGTTTGGCAAAGGGTGTCCATCACTGTAGCTTTCTGGTCGTTGAGTGAAGCTCGGTGCTGTTGTTGAGATGGAGATCTCTGGGGGATTTTCACCATTTGATATTATGTGGAGCTGAGAGGTCTCTTGTGGACCAGTGTCCTGAAGTTGGCTCTCCCACCTCAGAGGCACAGCACTGACTCACGGCTGCAGCACCAAAAGCCTTTCATCCACACGGTTCAGAATAAAAGGGAGAAAAAGTAGAAAGTGGAAAGAGAATTAGTAGAAGTAGAAAGAAAGAAAGAAGGAAGAAAGAACAAAAGGAGGGAGGGAGGGAGGGAGAGAGGAAGGAAGGAAGGAAGGAGGGAAGGAAGGAAGAAAAGAAAGAAGATAAAGTAAGATGAAATATAATAAAGTTATTAAAATAGAAAATTATTATTAAGAAAATACTTAAAAAAAAAAACAAAAAACAAAAAAATAAACAGATAGAACCCTAGGACAAATGGTGGAAGCAAAGCTATACAGACAAAATCTCACACTGAAGCATACACATACACACTCACAAATAGAGCAAAAGGGGAAAGAAATCATAAATCTTGCTCTCAAAGTCCACTTCCTCTATTTGGGATGATTAGTTGTCTATTCATGTATTCCACAGATGCAGGGTACATCAAGTTTATTGTGGAGCTTTAATCCGCTGCTTCTGAGGCTGCTGGGAGAGATTTCCCTTTCTCTTCTTTGTTCTCACAACTCCCAGGAGCTCAGCTTTGGATTTTGTCCCGCCTATGAGTGTAGGTCTCTGGAGGGCGTCTGTTCTTTGCTCAGACAGGACAGTGTTAAAGGAGCAGCTGCTTCGGGGACTCTGGCTCCCTCAGGTCGGGGGAGAGGGAGGGGTACGGAGTGCGGGGCGGCCTGCAGGGACAGAGGCCAGAGTGACGTTGCACCAGGAAGTTGTCCTTGGATCCCGGGACCCTGGCAGTGGCGGGCTGCACAGGCTCCCTGGAAGGGGTGTGTGGGTCGTGACCTGTACTCGCACATAGGCTTCTTGGTGGCGGCAGCAGGAGCCTTAGCGTCTCCTGCCTGTCTCTGGGGTCCGCGCTGTTAGCCGCAGCTCGCGCCTGTCTCTGGAGCTCCTTTAAGCAGCACTCTTAATCTCCTCTCCTCGCGTCCCAGGAAACAAAGAGGGAAGAAAAAGTCTCTTGCCTCTTCGGCAGGTCCAGACTTTTTCCCGGACTCCCTCCCAGCCAGCCGTGGTGCACTAACCCCCTGCAGGCTGTGTTCACACCCCAACCCCAGTCCCCTCCCTGCGCTCTGACCAAAGCCCGAGCCTCAGCTCCCAGCCCCACCCGCCCCGGCGGGTGAGCAGACAAGCCTCTCATGGTGGTGAGTGCTGGTTGGCACCAATCCTCTGTTCAGGTGTCCCTCTGCTTTGCCCTCTGCACCCCTGCTGCTGTGCTCTCCACGGCTCCGAAGCTTCCCCCGTCCGCCACCCACAGTCTCCACCCGTGAAGGGGCTTCTAGTGTGTGGAAACCTTTCCTCCTTCACAGCTTCCTCTCACTGGTGCAGGTCCCGTCCCTATTCTTTTGTCTCTGATTTTCCTTTTTCCTTTTGCCCTACCCAGGTACGTGGGGAGTTTCTTGCCTTTTGGGAGGTCTGAGGTCTTCTGCCAGCGTTCAGTAGGTGTTCTGTAGTAGTTGTTCCACGTGTAGATGTATTTCTGGTGTATCTGTGGAGAGGAAGGTTGTCTCCCGTGTCTTACTCTTCCGCCTTCTTCCCTTCGTCCTCACATGCCTTTCTTGACTTATTCATTTAGTATGACTTAAGAACAATAAGGGAGCAACATATATGACTTGAAATATTGTTTTTGCTTGTCTTAGCAATTTTTTTCAAGGGTATTTTGAATCTCCTCTTCAAAAGTTCCTTCTAATGGCATAATAATTGTTTTTATGATCTTTCCAATGAACTATGAAGTATTCTCCTGTCAGGCCCCATTCTTGTGGTAATGAAGTCTATGAGACAGATGCCCTCATTTAATCCTGGATTGATATTGAAGAGTTCCCCACGCATCCTTTTTATACAAGAGGTATGAAAAGATGAGGGGAGACAAGATTCAAAAGAAATCATTATTATATTTATTATTTTTTATCATCAAATATTTATTGATACCTGTCTTTTGCCCAAAGCTCAAAGGACTATTGTAATGAATTTTAAAAGCCTCTGTCCAATCTTAGAATATTTATACACAGAAAAATAAAGCATCAGTAAAAGTTCCTTGGAGAGATTTTGAAAATAGACATGGGTTGCATAATATCCCCATAAAATCTTTCCAAACAATGAGAATATTAGCAAAATGTTGTTAATTAAATGCTTAATCCGTGCTTATTTAATCCAGCATTTGATAGATCATATACTTATTGACTGCCAATTCAACACTTAATAACATGGGGGTTGCCTCTTCAGATCAATATATAATCTAATTATACTTGTTTTATGGCATTTGGAATATAAATTCAAACTTTATTTCACATGGTTTTATCTTTGTATCATCTAGCATTTCCATTTAAATATTGTAAAAATAATTTTCTTCTCTCTTTTCCTATTCATAT
Organism: Lipotes vexillifer; assembly: GCF_000442215.2. NCBI lineage: Eukaryota > Metazoa > Chordata > Mammalia > Artiodactyla > Lipotidae > Lipotes > Lipotes vexillifer. The sequence continues at coordinate 547,382 of NW_006771873.1, forward strand.
GTCCAACTGTTTCACTATTTTTACTTATTAGTCATACGTTAAATTCCTTCTCTGATAATTTCAACTTCTGTATAATGTTTAGGTCTCATTCCATTGATGATAGTTTGTTTCTCTTGTTTTTTTGAACACCTTATAATTTTTTTATGGAACTACCTTTAAAGAACAAGACCATATGTTTCCTTAGATTATTCCTTAAAGAATGTCATGTACCAGAGGACCAAAATGGAAGCATTGTATATAATAGTCAAATTCTTTTAAGTATCGATAATAATAAAATATACTGTTATAAAATTCTCATCTTGGTTTAAAGAGACTCTTATTCCATTATTTAATTTTGAAATTCAAAATAGTTACAAGTGGCAATTTGAAGTTTCAAACTCATTGATTCCTAAGTTCATTAATTATGTGATTATTATGTGTTTGTATTAATTTTACTTGTCATTTGCAAATATTATTTTATTATGTAAGTTATAATCATTTTTAAAATGTTACCATTATTTGGATGTATTCAACAGGAAATAGGCAGGTTATTTAATCATTGACAACATGAAAAGATTTGTATTTGGCATTTTGTATAAAGTAAAAATAAATAGGTATAAACTCTGTCATCAAATAACTAATAATCAACTATGAAAGATAAGGTAATAATTCAAGCAAATATAGTTTAACTATAAATTGTTAAATGTTGTTAGCTATTTTTATTAGGAGATATCAGTGGAAATTTATTAAGTTAGAATTTTTGTAGGACCAGAATTAAAAACAGGTTTTATTTTTATTTATTTAATATTTGTTTTTATTATTATTCTGTGAAAGAAGTAAGGTAATCTGATAAATTGGGACTAAGTTAGGCTAATAGGGGAATCAAGGAAAAAAATATATTTAAGAGATGAGTCCCAATAGAAAGGAATCATTTATGGAAAAAGTTTCTGGAAATAATATTTCCAAAACATGGGAACAGCAAATACAAAGGCCCTGAGGCAAGATGAAGTTTAACTACAATCAAGAAACAAAAAGAAGTTTAAAGGTTAGGTCAGGAGATAACCACACAAATTTACACCAGCTGGTCCCTAACTTCAAGTACGTGGATATATTCTTGAGGTGAGTTAGACATATATATCATCCAAAAAACACAAAAAAACGTTGACTCCAAAATTACCCTGGAAATTCTGAGTGAGACTCTTTACAAAGGCACAACCATATTAAAGATCACAGCCATCATTCTCCAAACTGCACTCTGGCCATCACTTGCAGGCATTTAATGGGGGTGTTTAATATCCTCTCTAAAATATTGGGCAGGAAGAACAAACATCCTAGCATGTCTGCACCATGCACCTAGTGTCTCACAATTGAAAATTAGCTGGAGCTCACCCTGCTGATGGCTTTGCCGTTTATTTTTTTACCTTTTATTGAGTCCCATCTCTTTTAAGAACTGAGATATATTTTTTGAGGGAAGTAAACTATAGGAAAATTCAACTGACAGAGATCATACTGTACTTGACTTTTCTGTTCTTTGCTACATTTATTTGTTGAGACAAGCGTCTGTTCTTAGCCTATTTTTAATGGCTCTGCTAAATATAACGGACACACAGTAAACTGCATATACTTAAAGAGCACAATTTAAGTTCTGAAATATGCATATACCCATGGAACTGCCAAAACAATGAAGAAAAGGAACATATACACCACTTGCAAGTGTTTTTATGCCTCATTTATAAAGCACCTTTTTTTCCCCCACATTCCACCCCTCCACATCCCCAAGTGACCACTGATATGCTTTCTTTTTTTCACACACACACACACACACACACACACACACACACTGTATTTTATTTTTACAAGAGATAAATAAACTGACACCAAACATTGTAAATGGATGATCACAACAAAAGCAACAATGACTGCAATTACCAAATAGACAGAAATGGAGACATAACAATCCAGGCAGAATTATCAGGAGTAAACATGGATATAAGAAAACATAATGTTTAATTCTAATCTAGTTTTATGAAAGCAGTCATCTTCACATCTACCTGTGCTTTAGAACCAGCTGGAAATGTTTTCTTAGTGAAGTTTGTCAGGCCTACTTCCCAGAGATTCAGAATTGGGAAGTTATATTTTTAAAAACTCCACAGGTGATTCTATTATTCAATCAGGTTTGTAAACTAAGGGACTAGAGTAGTTGACAACATCAGAGGAATGGTATGAAAGGCAAGGTTGACCCAGAGGCTAAGAAGACAATATTTATTTCAGTATGCAGTAAAGGGTCCATAAAGTACTTTGTTAGGATAACACATGTGAAATGAAAAGGGTTAGAAATCAGAAAAGTCATTCTGGGAAACCTTTCCAACATATAAGACTAATCAGTGGGGAGAAGTTGGGTGAAGAAGGCTTGGAGAGAAAGTAAGGGAAGGACCAGAGGTTGGAGAAGAGTTAGTTAGACAGATAGATGATACATACAGAGAGATAAAGATGTATTTATTTACATATATTATTTGTCATAATGGTGTTGGTGCATGTAAATATCTTACTGAACATGCTTCTCAATTTATATACTTTAATGGCTTATTTCTGCAAAGGATTTTTTTATTTCTGATGTGAAAATCTAATACAGAGATAGGCATTGAGGTAATCTGGTCAAGAGGGTTTTGACCCAGGCAGAGGCATGGAAAGTCCCCCAAATTACACAGGTAACCATCTACTCTGCTTAGAAAAGGAGTTGCCTATGTTATGAATGAAATTAAGAACTCTAATTTTAGAATAGCCAATTAAAAATCATCCCAAATATAAATTACTGTAGCCACAAGGCAAGCAACTGGATAACAGGAAAGAACAATAGGTCAGACAACAAAAAGCAAAACTTTCTTGTACTATTTCTTCTCTTGACAAACAAAATCCACAATGCTCATTGTTAAGTTATTGGGAAATATCTGTTACACTATGATGTAGGTAGGCTGTGATGATACACACCAAGTCAAAGAGAACTATGGAAGGAGTCCAGAACTATGACTGGCACAAAATAGATGCTCAATAAGTGAGATAAATTAATGAGCAGCAGGAAGTAAGTGACATAATATAAGGCAAATCAGGCAAAGAACTGAGACAAATTTTGAACAAGACTTTGGAAATGTCTAATAAATACTAATTATCATTTCTTTTAGATTTGCTTGGATTCGTGGACACAATGTCAAAGCATTCATATTTTAATCCCATGAAGAAGATAAACGAATGTGTCATTATAACAATAATGTATTATAAATATCATTTATTATCTTCTATGTGCCCCTAGAAATGTATATATAGTTCCCATATATCTGTAAACTGTTCTATAACATAGATATTTTGATCCACAGTTTACAGATGAGAAATTTGAAGTTTTGATGTCTTGATAATTGTTTTTATTGCATTTAATTTTGAGTTACCTTTTTTACTTTTGGAACAAGATAATGGTTTTCCATTTATGGTGTTGATATAAAATTTCTATTTTTTTCCAGATCTATTAAGGTATAGTTGACAAAGAAACTTATAAGCTTTTAAAGTGCACAAGGTGATGATTTGATATACATATACATTGTGAAAGGGCCGTTCCCACATAGTTAATTAACCCGTACAACACCTCAGAATTTTTATCTTTCCTTTGTGTATATGTGAGAACATTTAGGTCCTATTCTCTTGACAAATTTCAATTACACAAAACAGTACTATCAAGTTAGCTACCATGTTATACATTAGATCCTCAGGCCTTATTTAAATTAGAGCTGAAAATATGTATGCTTTGGCCAAGCTCTCCTTATTGCCCATACCTCCCTGGTTCTGGTTCAGGCAACCATTTTCTTCTCTTTTTCTATGAATTGCTTGTTTGTTTGTTTTTGGTCCCACATACAAATGACATCGTGCAGGATTTGTCTTTCTCAGTCTGACTCAGCTCACTGCTCTCAAGGTCCATTTGTGTTGTTGTAAACAGCAGTCTTTCCTTCATTCTCACAGTTGGTAATTATGTATGGGGAGCTCATTTTGAACTAAAGTTCAACACTCTCCACACCTTCATGTCTTTTTAAGTTATCATGGAAGTTTCTCTGCTTGAAGATAGAAAAAAATAGAAATTTCATTAAATAATTCCCCTTGACTACACAGGCAAGACAAGCCTTTCAGACACACACCTAGGAGGAATCACCTCATTCCAGATTCTGAGTCTCACCATTGCAAGGACTGAGATTTCAAGAACTGCTTTGTTCTTGCTTGGGAAGGGGCAGAGACTTCTGAGGAAAATAAGCAAACAAAAAAAAAAATTTTTTTTTGGCCTTGTGTGCAGCTTGCAGGATCTTAGTTCCCCGACCAGGGATTGAACCTTCACTTTTGACAGTGAAAGCACAGAGTCCCAACCACTGGACTGTCAGGGAATTCCCACAAACAAACAAAATTGACATGAAAAACAAAATATAAACACATACACACTCACAACAATGACGTATTTATTAAAAAGATTTCACTGAATTCCATATTGAACTAGACACAAAAACCACGCCCTAATGGAGCTAAATTTATAATGGGGAAGAAAGACAAAAAGAAAAGAAAAATGAGTAAATCTCATAGAATGCCAGAAGGAGATTTCTTGCTATGGTGATAAAATAAACATAAAACAGGATAATGGTGATTATGGGTGAGGAAGGGGATGCAACTTTAAATAGTGTGGTCAAATAGGCCTCCTTGAGAAAACAACATTGGAATAAAGACCTGAAGAAATAAAGGAGTGACTCTTGTAAATATCTAGGAAAAGAGAATTCTAGAAAGAGGAACAAAGTATTTGAGGTCAGTGCAAAGACAGCAGAGTAGTCAAGGGTGAGGGTAGAGTAAGATGAAGTTAAAAAGTGAAAAGGGGACCTGACTTGTATGGTGTTCAAGGACTATGGCATTAAAAATGAAATAAATAAATAAATAAAGGTTTACAGGGACCAAAATGTTCAGGTCAATCAGCCATTACATTCTTATCCTCTCTGGAGGCTACTTGGGGGGTCAAAGTATCACCACAGCTTAATTAATGAATAAAGCATCAGGTGAGAAAGTTCCTCAGGTAATGTTGGTGATGTGTTCTCCAGCTACACTGACACACGTTTGCCCTCCATGGAGATGCGTCTCCTGTCTTCAAATATCACTGGATGCACCCTAAACAATTCTCTTTATCACTCTGCCTCTCAGCCCTACTTTTGTGTTAAGTAGACCACTTTTTCTTAACTGAAATTTCCATCACTGATTTTGCCAGCATTTGTACATAGTCCTAAAGAAAAAGTTTTCACTTGTCTTCTTAATTGGAATAATATGTCTCTGGAAACACCTGTATCACTTATTTAATATAACATAGTTGTACTGATAAAATTTGTCTCAGGAAAATGATAATAATCAAATGTTAAATGTGTACAAGGCCCTGGGCTAGTTGTTTTAAGTACGCGGTTTTACATTATTATTCCAATAAACCTATGATATACTAATAAATGACTCTCATTTACAATGAGAAGTTTCAATGATCGTGTCTGCACTAAATATTAATATAGTCACAAATAGCTGCTATTTCCTGAGGGAGGACCATTAATTCCCATCTTATTTATGTTGGGCTTGGTCATGTGACTTGGATTGGCAAATTAATATATGTAGAAGATTTAGGAAGCAGTGTAAGTACCCTTTTCCTTCTTCAACAATGATGGCAATCACCCAGAGAGAGGATGCTCCATTAACCTGGGTCCCAGTGTGAAGATAATATAAAATGGATCTGTAGCTCACCTTTGCCATGGAATACAAGTGAGAAATAAGCCTGTGACATGGGCCACTGAGACACAGAGAAGTAGGTCCCTTTTTATTATTATTACTGCAACCTAATATAGTCTGTTATGTCTGTTTAATCCACACCCTGAACCTAAATCTTGATGGTCATTTTAAATATGGATGCAGATTTGACTAATTTACATATATTAATTTTATGGTATCATTAATATCCAAAGTTCTATATAGGTAGTGACAGTTACAGTAAAAAAAAATAAGATGTAACCATTAAAAATAGAATTTTGACTTGAAAACTGATTATCACTAAAGAGAATTTCCAAAAATATTTTTTTGCATTGGAAGTTTCATTTGCAATAAATCACAGACTCTCCTGGTGTGACCACTCTAAATAGCAGTCACTTAAATAGAAGTTCTGATTTGGTATATAAATAAATAAAGTTATGATGTCACCTTGTGAAATGGCTGCGTATCTGCCAATCGCTCTGTCCCCAAACTTTTACCTGATATCTAAACAAATACTGGGATAGTCTTTCAAACTATTTATTTGAAACTATTTATTTGAAAGATTTTTTTTTTGGTCTTCAAAAACATTAGGTATTTAGCCAAAGTTAGATTACATTTAGAAATCTTAGTTCATTATTGACTTATTTCATTATTCATCATTGACCCACTAAGACCAAATATAGAAAATTCAGACTTTTAACACCTGTAGATAATAAATGTTTGACTATCAAGGATCATTACCAAAAAAAGTATAAATTAGTATTCACAGTGACAACTTGATGAAATTCATTACTTCACCTATATTTTTAATAAACAACTCCTCACTCTAAAAACAAATCTTTTAAGTAGATTAAGCTTGTGCTTTGTTTTCCTCATTCACTTTAAGTTAGTCTGAGAGTTCAGTGACCTAAACATGTTTAACCTTGAAAAAATGTTCTCTTTCACTATAAGATGTCAAATTATCTTTAAAGAAGGGATTCCTGATTTCTTGGTGACATTTTCTATAATGAACAAACTTTTGAGTTTTGCATTTAAATAACCTGTTTTTTGTTTGTTTGTTTGTTTGTTTTGTCTTGTCTCTTCTAATGTAGGCATCGATTGTGAAGTAAATATAGACGAATGTCTATCAAAGCCCTGTCTCTGTGACAGAACTTGTATTGATGACATAAATCATTACACCTGTGACTGCAGGAGTGGGTTTTTCGGAGCACACTGTGAAGCAAAGGCAAATGACTGCCTCTCACATCCTCCTCTATATGGCAGGTAGCTATTTTTATTCTTTAATTATTAAATCTAGGAAGGCAAATTTAACTCATGATATTTAAAACTGAATCTCAAGGAAAAGTTGATAAAGGTAATTTTAATTATGCTTTTTCATAAAGCAAGAGCTAAGTACAGTTAAGATGACAGAGGCTGCCCGTTTAACTTAATGAAATGAACTGATACATTATTTCTGCCCTTCTTTTATTTCTGCTTATTAGCATAAAGTAATTTTCAATAAATGTGGATTAATTGGACTTTAATAATCTTAAAGGTAATGCTCACAGTAATAGTAGTAACAGGTAGGATGATGAGAGATTCTATTATTTGTTCTGTGGAGGGATAATACCACAAACTTAGTATTTAAAGTGTTCCTAAATAGACCGGTTCTTTCATCCCTATTTGCAGATAAGACATTTTGTGGATCTCTTTATAGAGTTGTATAATAACTATTCTGCTCATGGATAGAATATTAGTTTATGCAAATCTAGAGTGGGGATATTTCTAGAAGATGCAGGTGACAAGGAGGGATGACTCGAAGAGGCACCCAGCCGCCTTCCTCAGCACAATTTTTCTTTCCTAGTCTTGCCACAGACTTTGTAAGCCAGAGAGGGAGGATGAAGATGGGTAGTTCACTACAGTTTGGCCCCAGCTGATTTCTGTTTCCTACATAAGCTCTAGACATACTTTTTTATCTTTACAAGCTGTTTTTTTTTTTTCTTCCTTTCCATTGCCATGGGGAAGATGGCAAAAATGAGAATTGATTTGTTCTTTCAGTACAGTCACCTTGAAGGATAAGAAAGTAGAAATAGACTCTGCCTTCTATTGCTCATGGGAATGTGCCTTTTTTTTTTTTCCTGACCTGGAAATGAAAAAAAAAAAAAAATAGTGAACTCTCTTGAAATTATGCTTTCATTGTCTTACTTATTTAAAAACATAATTCTGTGTTTCAGATGCATAGATTTCATTGATAAGTATCAATGTTCATGCAATGCAGAATGGACTAGCTCAAGATGTAAGATCAAGATTAATGTAAGTTTCATAATTTTTACTAAATTTAAAGTAACTTAAAAGAAATACAAAACAGTTAGCAGATATGTGGTCCTATCAAAAAACCCATAAGACATTTGGTCCACACCAAAAGTTCCTTGGTATTTGGTCCTGTCCAAAATGTTGTGAAATGGGCCAAATATGCTCTTGGACGTATCCTGTGGGAAACAAGTTATTTGCTGTAGGTCTCAGAATCATTATTTCAGCACTTACTGATGATTTAAGTGCCTCTCACCTTTCCTTTGGAATTTCTTTTTTGGAATCTTTGCTGACTCCAAACAAAACTAAAAATCATAGCTCTTTCACCTCCCCCTGCCCCGTCTCTTGGTATCATAAACTTCTGCAATATGGAGTCCTCAATCAACTAAATCCTGGAAGTGACCATTGTCCAAAGAGCTCAGAAGGCTTATGATTTGCCATCTTCCTCCCCCTCTCTGATCTTAGGACACACATGTGTCTGTGGATGTGTAAGGATGAGGAGATTAAATGGTCCATACACAGCAAGGAGAAAAATAAGTACTGGATGGATGTACCAAGAGATGGGTACATGTAGAGAACCTCAACACCAGTAATGCTCTCAGAATCTGTCTTCTGATCTTCAGGCATATGACCTGACGTGATTGACACATACTATTTTATGTGGAATGTGTCATCTGCAGAGAAGTTTTGGTTACCTGAAGTTTAAGACCATTCATAGTGGATGAGAATCTCATGTGCCTTCCTGGATAATGGGAAGTTCTTCCAGGTCCTTCCTGGCTGACAATGACATGGTAAAGGAAGGAAGCACAGGCACTAAAGACAGCCTTTGGCATTGTGAGACTATGGATATTTTATTTAAATTCTTCCTGTCTCTTTCCTTTACCAGTAAAATACAGTTCTTATACTGCAGGATCATTGTGTGATGATACACATTAAATGTGGTTGATACTCAGTAAGTGATGTTTTTGGAGGGAGAAGCAGAATTGAACTGCAATTTTGCTAGTTACCTTCTGTGTGCTCTAGGACAAATTACTTGCAATCTGAAATCATGTTTTATCTATTCAATGAGGGAAATCATAGGAACTACCTCTTAAGTTGTTGTGAGAATTAAATTAGATAATGCAGGTAAATCAACTAGCATATATTTTGACACATTTTTGAAAGGCTAATAATTTATTGAAATTTTGTGGATTTGATTCTAGATAGTGAAAGCCACACTTGATGTGGAGGAGATGTTGTAATTAATAAATTCCCTGGCAGAAGATGCCGGAGGCATGTATCTTTTCTGCACTGTTGCATGTGTTGCCTGTGATAACCTCCAAAACCCTGTCTCTTGGTAGTGCAAATGTGGTATTTGTCTTCTGAATTAAATATATAAATAAAGAAATATTTTTTTTTCATATATGAATTTGTATATATTCATACCCACACATCCAGTATTATGAGAACAATTGTTTAATGCTACCTATATGCTTCTAGATGGTTTTTCATAATATTTTAATTTTAACATAAAGTTGAACTCATCATACTCCTTATTCAGTGACTTTTGGTTTCACCTAGTGTATCTTAGGGACCATTTCATTTTAATACATGGAGTCATGACTCAAACTTTTCAGTAGCTACAAAGTGTTCCAAATAAGTGTTGAGGAACCACACTTATTTAATGAGAGTATGAGCATGCCAGCTTCCCTAGATCCTATCAAATGAAATCATTTTTTTAAAGTGTTGGCTAATTTGATGAAGAAAACGTAGCATGTCATTATTTTGATTTATATTTCACTGGCTTATTATGAAGATTGAACACATTTCCATATGATTATTCGCCACCTGTATTTTTTTGTGTGAGCCTTGTTTACTCACAGCCTTTGACTAACGGTATTTTTCTTTTGACTTGTCTGCCTTTTTTGGTTTTTATATGTTATTTAAAATTATGGATAAAATCCACTAGATTCTGAAAAATTACAAATCTTGTCTAGAGTGTGACCCTTCTTTATTTACAAAACTTGTAAAGTTATGAGATTTTTGTATTTTTCTTTACCTTTTTCTTTATGATACTATGCTTCGCCTCTCTCTTTAGAAGGTTCTTTTATACAGAAATATTTAAATTATTTTCTTATATTCTCATTTATTACAATTTTATGATTAACAACACTTTTAGTCCTTTAATCCATTGTGAATATTTTGTTATAATTGATAAAAAGAAATATAATTTTTTTCAAAAGTATAATCAATTTTCCAAGAACTTTTACCAAAGTATCTATTATTTCTGGATTGTATTGGTATGCCTCATTTTTTACTGCACTAATACCTATATATGGGTCAATTTTAGGACTAATTATTCTGTTTTTCTTCTTTTTAAAAATCTTATCCTGCCATCTATATTAATTATTATAGTTCAATAATGTTTTTTTTTAACTGTCTTTTTACTAACACTCTAAGTACATTCCAAATGTACTTTTGGTCATTCATTCTTAAATATTAAAAATGTATTATTTATGAAAAACCAAAATACAGTAATTATCAGATATACCTCCTGCCTCACCAGCTCCATCTGGAGATATGGATAAGGGGTATAGATATGTATCTTACTTAACTCACCTATTTTTTGTAACTTTCTCTATGTTGCAATGCGCAGATAAGAGCTTCTTTTTTGTTGTTTTTTTCTTTTAATTTCTAAATTAACTTTATTGTGGCTTAATTTAAATACAACAAAATGCAACCATTTGGAATGTACAGATCAAAGAATTTTGACACATGTATACACTCATGTACCCACTACCACAATCAAGATATATAACATTTTATTATCCTAAAAGACTCTTGTGCACCTTCCCAGTCAATTTCCAGCCTGCACCCCGATCCTAGACAATTCCTGAACTGCTTTCTATCACTATAGACTAGGTTTACTTTTTCTAGAATTTCATATAAATGAAATAATAAATTATGCATACTTTCATGTCTAGCTTCATCTAAGAGATTCTTCCATGTCATTGAGAATAACAGTAATTAATTCCTTTTAATTGTTGAGAATGACTATATTGCATAATACATGATCTTGTTTATCCATTCATCAACTGATGTACATTTACATTGCTTCCAATATGGAACTATTGTGAATAGTTGCTATGAACACTTGTGAACACATTTTTTTGAATATATGTATTCATTTATCTTATACCTAACAAATGAAGAGGAAATAGACAGTCTACCTGAAAAAGAATTCATAATAATAATAGTAAAGGTGATCCAAAATCTTGGAAATAGAACAGGCAAAATGCAAGAAACATTTAACAATGACCTAGAAGAACTAAATATGAAACAAGCAACGATGAACAACACAATAAGTGAAATTAAAAATACTCTAGATGGGATCAATAGCAGAATAACTGAGGCAGAAGAACAGATAAGTGACCTGGAAGATAAGATAGTGGAAATAACTACTGCAGAGAAGAATAAAGAAGAAAGAATGAAAAGAACTTAGGACAGTCTCAGAGACCTTTGGTACAACATTAAATGCACCAACATTCGAATTATAGGGGTTCCAGAAGAAGAAGAGAAAAAGAAAGGGACTGAGAAAATATTTGAAGAGATTATAGTTGAAAACTTCCCTAATATGGGAAAATAAATAGTTAATCAAATCCAGGAAGCACAGAGAGTTCCATACAGGATAAATCCAAGGAGAAACACACCAAGACACATATTAATCAAACTGTCAAAAATTAAATACAAAAAAAAACCATATTAAAGTCAGCAAGGGAAAAACAACAAATAACACACAAGGGAATCCCCATAAGGTTAACAGCTGATATTTCAGCAGAAACTCTGCAAGCCAGAAGGGACTGGCAGGACATATTTAAAGTGATGAAGGAGAAAAACCTACAACCAAGATTACTCTACCCAGCAATGATCTCATTCAGATTTGATGGAGAAATTAAAACCTTTACAGACAAGCAAAAGCTGAGAGAGTTCAGCACCACCAAACCAGCTTTACAACAAATGCTAAAGGAACTTCTCTAGACAAGAAACACAAGAGAAGGAAAAGACCTACAATAACAAACACAAAACAATTAAGAAAATGGGAATAGGAACATACATATCGATAATTACCTTAAATGTAAATGGACTAAATGCTCCCACCAAAAGACACAGATTGGCTGAATGGATACAAAAACAAGACCCATATATTTACTGTCTACAAGATACCCACTTCAGACCTAGAGACGCATACAGACTGAAAGTAAGGGGATGGAAAAAGATATTTCATGCAAATGGAAACCAGATAACAGCTTCTGAAGGACATTCATGGATTGATGTTTGAGTCTGTATTTCTAGTCCAAAGAGACAAGAGCAGTGGTGAAACACATGCAGTACTGATTGAAAAGAACTCTCACATCAATATGCATCTGAAGCTCCTGGGAAAGTGTAAAAGCAAAATTTATATTAGAGTTTCAAAGGGTAAAACGCAAGCAAAAGTTTTTGTTGTCAACCTGATCATTTGAAGCAAGCTTAAAAATGTTAGGATTAATGCTAGAGAAAAACAAATGCATGATTGGGTATGGAATGGATGCCATGGTTAGTGAAACATGTAGTTCAACTCTGAGTACACAGAAAAGAGAATAGAGTAATAAGGAAATCATGTATTTTCTTTACTACTTTGTTGGGACTGAGAAGGATAAATACTCTAAGGGAGAAGTGTTTTGTTTTGAATATAAAATTATGTGTGTTAAGTACTAAAATGTTAAAAAAAAAAGGGTTCTAGAGTAAAAAGAGTAATACATTCTCAGATGAAGAAAAACTAAGAACTAATCATGTGTAGAAGGACTAAAGGAAGTTTTCTAAACAAAAAGGAAATGAACAAAGAAAAGAGCTGAATGTGTGTGTGTATCTGTATTTCCTCAAATGTAAGCTGAAATTTATATGGGGCTTTTTATATAATAAGAATTTTACCTTTTGTCTATCATAGACATTATGTTCATTTTCTCATTTTTTTGTTAATATTTAATTACTATATAGTGGATCTTGACATTCAAAGGCTTTCTTTTTGTGTATCCAAGTGTACTGATATTTTTTCCAAAGGTTGTATGATTTGTGGCACGTTTAATAGTGACTTACTTGAGTTCTTCTAGTATTTGTCTCATCTTTTTATTCACAATTAAGAGATTGGTCCATCAGTATGATTTTCAGCATAAGATTTGAGTTGGGATCTCCCACCAAATGCTCATCTATTTCCCAAATGTCATTGTAGGGAATATTTATCTCCTTTGATTGAAAGCGCATGTTTAAAATAAGGGACATATCATAAATGATAATATTTGTCACACACAGTTTCACTTTATCATTGCAGATTATTCTCCATTAATATATATAGTTCTACTTTATTCTTATTAATATTCCATTGTATGGAGGCTTCATATTTATTTAACCAGTACCATCTTGATGAAGATTTAAGATATTTTAAGGTTATTGCCCTTAAAAATTACGTGTTTTAGATGTAGAATTTTGAGTTTTTTTCATATTTTATTTCATGGTAGGAAATAATCGTTTGTCCTTTGAAAATTCTCTTCATGCTAATTTGTATTTTTGTGGGTGTATTTCCTTTTGGCTTCACAGCCTATTTATTTCCCACAATATTTGTGTGTTTATTAGGAATCTCCTACATATTTTTCCTACGTATTTTCTCTATCTATTCCATTATTTGTCATGGGCCATAAACCTTGAATCGCCAGTATAAGGACAGACTTCCATGACTACTCACGCAAGAGTGAGCCTTTCTGAATCAGGAGAGCAAAACAGGTGGCGAAGGGGGATGCCCTTCCTTTCCCAGCCCCTCTTGACCACCAACACCAAACCCACATGCTATGCAGTGTTACAGAATCCTTAGCAATGTTGAATCACAGAACTCTCAGTCTTTTGGACGTGTTCATGCTTGACCCCTCATTTTGCCAAGTTAGAGTACAATATACTACTATGATTATTAATATACACTTTAGATTTCTTTTGCAGCATTCTTTTCTTTACCTTAGGAAATGGGAGTGGTATTAAGTGTTAGCTTTTTTAATGGGTTTGGAACTTTGCATTACCTTTAAAAAATGTTCACTTGTTTCATGAATTTGGCATCATATCTAGTTTTAGCCCTGATGTACTTTTCTTTCCTATATTGATTCATTTGTGCCTTTTCAGGAAGTTTCTAAGACAATAGTTTTGTTTTCCTGTATTTCAGTGACCCTATTTCCTGGAAGTACTGCCAGACACATTTTCAATGAAGAAATAAAAATTAATATTTACTGAAACAATCCCAATTTTTATATTTCATAATCTTGTTTGATTTGTTGAAATAACAGTTAAAGAGTATATTTTCTTTACAACAAAACATTCTATGTCTGATTAAATTTGGAATCAAACAAAATCTTCTCCCTATTAACTACTGTAGACCCATATTCAATCATGTAAGTTTTGAGAAAGAAAACAGTAAATAAAAATTATATTGGAAGTAAACATTAGGGATATTAAGTCTTTATCATATGCATTATTGTATGTACACTTTCACAGCCAAGGAATCCCTTTGAGAGAAAAGTCAAAGACTTGGTGGTACAACGAGCCTTAAGTTGGAATTCAGAGCAGTTAGTGTCTATGTGATTTTATTCTGTTGTCCTCTTGCTATAAGACCTTGGTGAAGTCACTCTAACACCCTTTGGCTTGTCCTCATCCTTGTGAGTAAATTAAAATTGTTGGACTAAATTCTTGTTACCAATGTTTGGTTCATGAACTAGCAGCATCAGGATCACCTGGGAGTTTGTTAGAAATGGAGAAACACAGGCCCCATCCCAAAGAGTTTGAATCTAAAATTTAACAAGCTATCCAGAGTATTCACATGCAATTTAAGTTTTAGAAAGAGTACACTACATTGGTCGGTTTTATTCAGAGCTAGACAAAGTTCAAGAAATTCTATGAAATTTAATAGGTATTTGCAGTGGATAAGGTAGGGCTGTAATGGGAACTATGTCCTGTTTCCACTCTTCAAATGGACAGTTCCATGTTTACTTGTTTAACATGTTTCATTTCTCCAAGATCTTATTTGAAGAAAGTATTAAAACAGCAGTTAAAAAGAAAACATATGATTCGATGAGACAAATGCTATGATAAAAATGATCTCAGTAACTTTCTATACTTCAGGGAAGTTCAAAGATCTCAGGGCAAAGTTTTGGATCTAAACTGTAAATATATATATATATATATATATACCTCAGGATACAACACAACTGTCAGAGAGCTAACTTGCACATTTATTAGTCTAAACAGTCCACAGTGAATACATCATTGCTTTGTTATTCTTACAGTCTTGTACATTTCCTGACTTGGTGTTTTGAATACAAGTTGAGTGAATGTTGGGGTCTAGCTCAATTGTCTAGATTGCCCTGGTCTGCAACATTACTCCCAGCTTCCTCCTCTTTCTCTAAACATACCAGCCTTTTCTTTCTGTCATTTTCTGAATTAAATTTTAGTGAATTCTTCTTGGGAAGCACTTTATTATATTAAATACAGTATAGCAAAGTAATATAAATAATGAGCAAAGGGAAAGGCATCTTCCTTAATTTTTGAACGAGGAAATATCAAGAACTTTAAATGATAATTTGATTTTTCTAAAAAGAAATTGCTTTTGTATTTCCCATTAAGCCTTCTAATTAATTTAGTAAAAGATTCTTGTAAACCCTAGAGACAGAACTTTTGGCAGTCTAAAAACTACCTCTTTCTTCCCATTGGAAATATAATTCAATTAGTTTATGTAATGCTTTCTAATAAATCATTCTAAATATACCTCGCCTTAGGGCTAAGAGGGAAACAGGTTTCCACGCCATTCCCTGTGGAACCCTACATCCATAAAAATAACTGTAGTACCTGCCCCAAGTCTAAGTGCCTTTGGTTATCCTTAAGGAGTTCACATTTTCAGCAAAAGTAGAACAAATATCAGAATGGTATTCATTTATTAAAAAAAAGCATACATTTAACTCTATCACTTAGGCGAATGTAAAAGATCACCATCTGGGTTGCAAGCATAACTTGAGTTTTATACTCAAGTGCACAGCCAATTTCTTATTGAAAATGACACTAATTAAACTCTCTGGTGATTTTGACAAACCTTTAATTTTCCATTTGATGCATGATATGAATGCAAGGGCTCCCACATTAGCCTTGTCAGTTTGAGCATTTATTGTTATGTTAACACTTCTTAAAAGTCACTAAATGTTTAGAAGCATTAGTGTCAACTAATGGTAGTTCTAGAAAATATTACTTTTCAGGGTAAAATGTTAAAAAACAACTATCTCATGTTTGTATAGGTAATTACCTTTGAAGATGTACTAACTTGAGAACCCACAGTGCAAATGAATCGTATTTGTATATATTCACTAACAAATTCTGTGTGGACAACATATTCAGAGTACATTTTTAAAGTTTTACTAATGATGTCATAAAGTTCTATAAATTATTTCTCAGAATTATAAGTGCAAATCTTTTCAGAGTTATCATTACATTGTAAATAGGTGTCATACCATGTCCAAGGAAACATGTTCTGTGCTTTCCAGAATACCAGCAAGTATATAATATCTAAAATATGAACTTAAGAAGTATATAGTATGATTTAGTAGACATTAACTATACTGAAAAACTCATTTTCTATCCTAAGCAAGTTCCAAATGACTGAAATAGAGGCTGACAAGGCTGACCTTCAGAGTGCAAATGAAAGAAGATACTATTTACTGAACAGTTATTATGTCCCAGGAACATGGCTAATTGCTTTATAGTCATTATTTTATTTAATTATCATAGGAACTTTTATGAGGTAGGTGAGATTATTGCCATTTCATGCATAAACGAAGCTACAATAAATTGAATACCTTTGTTGATTGAGTAAAAGTAGGAGAAGTATACAAATATGCCAAAGATTGAAAGAGACAGATATCATCCAGGTTCCTCTGACTCCATGAAACCTCTCTGCTTCTGGGATGATAGGCATCAGAAATACTGGATATAAATTTGGATACATGCATAGGAATACTGGATAATAAAAGATTAAGATTTCATGCACATTAAGACTTCTGGATCAAGATGGCAATATATGAGGCTCTGCATTTTGCTCCTGCCACAGGTGCACAGTTATGCACAGAACAATTCTTCCTCAGAGAAATCCAGAAACTAGCTGGATAGCTACTACACATCGGTAACTGAGAAAATATACACGTTGAAATGGATAGAGAAGGCTGAGACACACCCTCACCATAAACCCCAGACCTGGCATAACAACATACAAAATGAAGGGACCCCTAACTCCAAGATTCTCCCTGAGGAGTGATTGGTTTGGACACCACAATTAGTATTCCAAAATTTTAAGTGTAAAAATATAGAACTTTTATATGCATTCAAAATTAATTTGTTAACATCTTAAAATAGACAAAATATTTAAAAAGTGTGCTTCTATACACTAGCTACAAAGTATTAGAAGAGAAATTAAGAAAACAATCTGATTTACAATAGAATCAAAAAGAATAATATACTTAGGAATAAATTTAACCAAGTTGATGAAAGATCTGTACACTGAAAACTGTAAAACGTTGATGCAAGAAGTTGAAGACACACAAAAAATGGAAAGATATTCCCTGTTTATGGATTGGAAGAATTGGTATTACTAAAATGTTCATACTACCCAAAGCAAGCTACAGATTCTATGCAACACTTATCAAAATGCCCAAGGGATTTTTCAGAGATATAGAACAAATAATCCTAATATCCATATAGAACCACAAAAGACCCCAAATAGCCAAAGCAATCTTGAGAAGAGAGAACAAAGCTGGAAGCATCACACTTCCTGATTTCAAACTATATTACAAAGGTATAGTAATCAAAACAGTATGGTATTGACATAAAAATTGGCACATAGACCAAGAGAACAGAATAGAAAGCCAAGAAATAAATCCACACAAATATATTCAATTAATTTTTGACAAAGAATCAAGAATATACAATGCAGAAAGGATAGTCTCTTCAATAAATGGGGTTGGAAAAACTGGATAGCCATAGGCAAAATAATGATGCTGGACCCCTATTTTACACCATCACAACAATCAACTCAAAATGGATTAAAGACTTGAACATAAGACCTAAAACTGTAAAACTCCTGGAAGACATAGTGGGTAAGCTCCTTGACATTGGTCTTGACAATCATTTTTTAAAAAATTTTGACACAAAGACAACAAAAACAAAAATAGATAAATGGGATGACATCAAACTAAAATGCTTCTGCACAGCAAAGGAAAACATCAGCGAAATGAAAAGGCAACCTATAGAATGGGAGAATATGTTTGTAAATCACATATTGGTTAAAGGATTAATATCCAAAATATATAAGAAACTCATATAATGCAATAGCAAAAAAAAAAAAGAAACCCAATAACTCAATTAAATATGGGCAAAAAATGTGTTAGGCATTTCTCCAAAGAAGCTGTACAAATGGCTAACAGGTATATTAAAATGTGCTCAGCATCACTAATCATCACAGAAATGCAAGCCAACACTACAAAGAGCTATTGCCTCACACCTGTTAATATGTCTATTATCAAAAAGAGAAGATAACAAATGCAGCAAAGATGTAAAGAAAAGGGAAACCTTGTGCACTGTTGGTGGGAATGTAAACCAGTACAACCACTTTGGATAACAGTATGGAGGTTTTTCAAGAACTTCAAATAGAACTATCATATGATCCAGCAATCGAAATCTGGGTAAATATTCAAAGGAAATGAAACCGTTATTTGAAGAGATATCTGCACTCCCATGTTTGTTAGGCACAATAGGCAAGGTATGAAAACAATGTTAAGTGTCCATGAATAGCTGATTGGATAAAGAAAATATGGTGTCCATATATACAGTGGAATAATATTGAGCCTTAAAAAAGAAGGAAATCCTGTCATTTGTGACAACACTGATGAAACTGGAGGACCTTTGGCTAAGTGAAATAAGCCAGACTGAAAGACAGATGTACATATCACTTATATGTGGATTCTAAAAAAATTTCAATTAAAAAGTTGAGCTCATAGAAACAGAGAGTAGAATGGTGGTTGCCAGAGCCCTGGAGGGTTAGGGTCTGGGGGGAGGGGAGTGGGAAAAATAGGGAGAGGCTGAAAAATGGTACAAACTTTCAGTTATAAGTTGAATAAGTTCGAGGAATCTAATATATAACATGGTGAATATAATTGATAATTCTGTACTGTATAATTAAAATTTGTAAAAGAAACACTTGTGTTTCGCTAAGTCCACCCCCAACAAAAAAGTTAATATGTAAGGTGATGGATATGTTAATTAACTCCATAGTGTTAATAAACTCCATAAATTTGAATCTTTTCAAAATGGTTATGTATATCAAATCATCACACTGTACACTTTAAATATATTACAGAGTTTTTGATCAATTATACCTCAATAAAGCTGAAAAAAATATATACCTGTTAATACTGATGAAATAGATTGTAAATGGAATAAAAACTCAGATATTATAGATGCTTTGTTTTAGAGGGACATAAATCAATAGTGAATTGTCTGTTCTAATTATGTGATCAAACCCAAGATTCCTTTGAAAGTTAATGAGACACTATTATTCATTACCCAAAGACAGCAGAGTTAAACTGGTGCTATGCCAGGCAAATGGGATGTATGGTGGATACTAAGGGTCAGTGAAATCCCGGTATTATGCACAAAACACATAATTTAATAAAGTCTAATAAAGTTTATTTTTTCTGAAAAATCCACAGTGAAACATTTGAAAAGTATTTCTGGTGATAAAAGTTAAACATCTATTACTAGAAATAAATATTTCAGTTTTTAGAGGAAGGGAATACCAGATAAGCTTGCATATCAGTTTCTTAAAAAATATTTAAACAAAAATATAATTTTAATAAGATTTCTAGTCTTAACACTAATAATCAAATTTGATTCTGTTTCGTAATTTAGGACTGCACATCCATCCCTTGTATGAATGAAGGCTTCTGTCAGAAGGCAGCCCATGGCTTTACTTGCATTTGCCCAAATAGTACATATTGTGAAGTAAATGTTAGCAGTTGTACTGAGCATGAACTGAATGTGGTCCTCTGCCTTAACGGAGGGATATGTGTTGATGGACCTGGACACACTTTTTATTGCAGGTCAGTATTTATTTATCCACAAACAACTACACATGTATTTATGAAAACTTGTAAACATCCCTCTAATAATGCACTCTGAAATGCAGAAACTAAGTTTTAAGTAAGTTTTTGTCTTTAGAAATGTAATCCCAAATTTGAAATCAATTCTAAAAAAAAGCATTGCTTGTATATTTTACCAAATACCATGTATTCATATCAACCCCAAGTCAAACTCCCAAATTTAATCAACCCTTATTTTGTAACTTTCATATCTCCTCTCTTTCCCAGAACTGGGTTCTTATTCCCTTTCTTAAATATTACACCATATGAATGGTTTACAAATAGTTCATATCTATAGCATGTTTCTTAACCAGAGATTCATTTACCTTCTAAGATCTTAACAATTATATATTTTTTTAATTTTAGATATATAAAAACAAATTAATCTGTCACTGTATTTTTAAACCAATTATTATTTAAGGTATATTTTAAAATACCTAGGAGATGAATTTTCATTATCTTTGTTATTTATGATTATGTAATATATATAATTGGTTGGTCATTTGAGAATTTAGTCATTATCTTTTCAATTTGTAAAATATTAATTGAACCCAGGTGTGTAAAAACACCCTCACTTTACCTCTTTTCTTCTGTCAGTCTCATTTGTGAGAAGTTGAGGTTAAGTTAAAAACTGTGAGCAACTGTGTCTCTGTCAAAATATCTTAAATTACTGAAAGGTTGACCATGTACTGTATTTTGCAACATAATTATTCAATAGTAAAGTTTATTATTATTTCTATATTTTACCAGTTATTTCTCTTTAAATTATTAATATAATCTGCCTTATATTCAATACTGCCACTTCCATAATTTTTTGTTCAATATCTACGCTGTGTTCTTGGCCTTTTATTTATTTTAAACCCTGCTGTATCATTTTATTTGGGCTGTATTTCTAACAAGGCACACATAGATGTTAATGTCACATAAACCTAAGATTATTATCTTTCTTTTAGCATATGCACACAGTATTTATTACTATGACACAGGTTTTCTTTGTTACATATTGCCTGATGTGCCATTTTCATTACTAATGTGTGTGTGCATGTGTGTGTGTGCGTTACCTTGTATTTTGTATTTTTGAGCTTGGATTTTGCTTATTTTACTCTGGTGGTTTATAAAGTATATAAAGTAAACATATTTCTAATATCAAGGCTAATTTCAAATAATGAAATTATACAAATGATCACTTGGCCACAGCAAGCTCCCTCCAGGTTATAACCTAATCAGCACCTGGATTAAGTCAGCAACAGTACACTGACCATTTATCCTCAATAAATATGTTACAAATCAAGATTCCATTCATGGAAACCCATTATGTTAAATTGAAAAATTAGAAATAAGTGAACCTAAAGCTAAAAATGTACGTTTTTACAACATAAGTAGTATTTGTTAAATCAAGCTCTATAAAAGCTACTCTATCATTGTTCCTTTGGGGGGATATTATCCATGGCTAGTTAGGCTGACTTGCTTAAGGTGTGAAGTTGACAGAATTCAGAATGAAGACACTTGCCTCTTCTCCTGGGCATCTCCCAGGGGCAAGTGTCAGCATTCATTATTGCTACACTGTTATTCAAATACATTTAAAAGAGTCATCTGTTTTCAAAATTTTCACTGCTGATTCAAGCTGTGTGTAATCCCCTGAAAGTCTGTGAAAGGTAAGTGCCTGGGGAGGTGCAGATTTTAGGGGACTTGCACAGTGACTGGGTGGAGCCATCAGAGGTGGTTCCAGGTTAGCACAGTCTTCAGACAGTCTCTTTACAAAAGAAAACTCATACACTATGGGAAGGAGAGTTTTGAATGTTAAGTCATCAGATTTGTATGTGGGTTAAGAATTAGCTTTTGATATAGTTATTTAAACCATAATAAAATAATGATTTTTTTACTTTAATAATATATCAAATTTATTGTTTTTATCCCTATTTTGCATTCTTCAAATTGAATTTAAAGAATCTTACTCTTAAAAATGTGATCAACTATATATATTTTTTGTCTTCTCTATGCTCATTTTCCTTCAACGTTTATATAATTCAGAATTAACGTCTTGGTTCTCACTGCTGGTTTATTTGTTAATCAGCTCACAAAATTTTGTTTGATTTTAATTGGGAAAATAGTTATCCAAACCTATAAATTTTCACTTTAAGAATATTTATCATGAAGTCTTTTTTGTTTTGGTTTGGTTTGGTTTGGTTTTGTTTTTGAATTTTTTTTTTTTTTGTGGTACATGGGCCTCTCACTGCTGTGGCCTCTCCCATTGCGGAGAACCGGCTCCGGATGTGCAGGCTCAGCGGCCATGGCTCACAGGCCCAGCGGCTCCACGGCATGTGGGATCTTCCCGGACTGGGGCACAAACCCATGTCCCCTGCATCGGCAGGCGGACTCTCAACCTCTGCGCCACGAGGGAAGCCTGTGAAGTCTTTTTTTGATGTAAACTTCCTTATTAAAATATTTCAGCCCTCAATGATCTGTAGAATATTCTGTACGATTGGTTCCCTAGTGATTTTAGGAGAACAAATTTTCTTACAATTGAAATCTCATGTTTGTAATTACATCTGAAAAAAAGAGTGTATTACCATTTCAAATTTCCTGGTAAATCTGAAAATGTCGACCTAAAATATCTTGTGATTTTGGCTTTACATATGAATTAGAACTTGGTGAAGTTCACACTTCTTAGAGCTTATGTTGACTGAGGATTATGCATTTGATGCTTTACTTTGCTTTCATCTCTGTCACTGCAGAAAATACAACAGAGAATGGCGTACTTTCAATAACATTATGTTTTATGAATGTAATTGATTCATTTCCTTCTTGGAAGCTGACATGGTTTTTAACTTCTTTAATTAAAAAAGGTTTGTGAAATATTTATCCCAATGACTGGCAAGTTGAGAACTTACAATTTAATCCCTTTCCCTTTTATCCTTGATGTTTAAGCATTTAATTGGAATATGCCATGTTATATATTTTTCATTTATTCATGTTTGGAAAGTTTTCTTGTATTATTCCTCTATTATTCTTTTGTGCATTAATACTGGTTCACTAATTCTTCAGGTACTAATATTGGTTACATATTGCAAATCACAAATTTAAAACTGGTTTTCATGCATTTCATTCTTTTTCTTTTTTGTATCTTTTTAAAAAATTTCTGTTCAATTCTAATATTTACTTCTCAACCTCTTATCTGTCTTTCTGAATTTTTTTCTTATGAGAATATTATTTATTTTCTTTTATTTTTCAGTGTATGTGAACTCTTAAATAGGTATTTTATTCCATTGTAAATGTAATGCCCACTTAACAAACCATATTATTATTTTCTGTTTATAAAGTAATTTATTTCAAGTGTTCAATTTTTCAGTCATCATTACAGAATTTTTTAAGTTGATTCAGAGTCTCAGTTACTAACATTTGTATGCCTGCTTTATTGCTGTTATCCAGATGTCTCGTAAGACCACTTTCATATCCCAACTATAGTGGCCAGATTCTTCTTCCTTGAATCAATCCTGTGTCTACCAGACACTTGTAAGTGAGAGGCCTGACCAGTTAAGGCCTGGAGAGGAAGCTCTGAGAAGAGGTGCACCTGAGGGAGCCTATTCCATTACATGTGCCATGGCTGCTTAGACCTAGGGTGAAATTGCTGAGCATGAAGTGTCCATTTAAACATCTCCACGTTACTATTCTGATTTTAATTACTGGGCTTCTCCAGGTCCAAGGTGTGTCAGATTTCTAGTGTGTTCATCACTGATTTTTCTCATGAAGACGTTTGATTATTTTAGATTATTTTGTAATTGCAAAAATGATGTATAATGAGTAGCTAGTATTAATTTATCTTCCTGAAGTAGTATAGTAGTTAAATTCTGAAAGGCATAGACAGTCTTTCAATAGAAAAGAAAAGAATGAAAAAAGAAAAAGGATTACTTAAACCTGAAGACAGTAAAATGAATAAGCCAGTGATATATAGCTAGTTTCCTCATTACTGTGAACAAATAATATAGGTGATAGTGCTTTGAATACTGACATAAGTAAGTTAACCATTTCAAGCAAAATAAGTTAACATTAGTTTTAGATAAACCATTACTGAGCTCTTAGGTGCATAGTAATATTAAATGTTCAAGTAAATTCTATATCCGTACTTTGGAGATCATTTCTGGAGAAATGAAAGGGCATTTCAAACAAAAACTTATTTTTACTAATATATGTGTTAGGCAGTTCAGACTCTTCAGTGAGTAAATTTATATTGCCCAATGAAGAGATATCAAATTAGCAACATGAATGTTTAAAATACAGAGAAAAACATGATTGACAACTGATGACATTTAAAAAACTTTTTGCAATTCACACACTATATTTGTTATCTAAAATAAATGAAAATATATTTTTGTTCAGAAAATACAATATCTTAAGATTGCATTTCTAGTCTTAAATGCAAATGGGTGTTTCTTATTTACTCATTGAATTTTAGGGCTGAAGAAGATTATAGAGATAGATGAAGACACAAAGGCCTGAGGTTTATACTCTGTCAACTGTCTACAGTCACGATTACTGGGAAAGTACATACTAGAATCCAATGCATTACTCTTTTATTTTTATTAAAGTACTTTTTAATTTAAAATACAAAATATAAAAGATACAGTAAAAATATATGGTAAAAAAAAAGAAGAAACATACATAGTCAGATATCATTACTATTCTCTAGATGCAGTTAGACGTCTGTTTTGTACCTTACATCCTGGTACAAAGTTTAAAAACATTAATGACTTTGCTCAGTTTAATAATAACTACTTTCAGAAGTCCATAAGTATTATTAACCATGTGTAACAGTTTAATAGCATTTTAATGTGTTCAAGTTTTATTAAAACATAAAAACTATGTTGAAATTACACTAAAATACAGATTAGAATCACACAGCAGGGGACTATAGAAAGAAGTAAAGACAATATACATAACTTATTTCTCTGGCACCATGTAGATTGTAAAGAATATAGCAAATAATTTATAGCAAAGCACTTAGATACAAAGGTACTTGGTTTTGTTTTTAATATGTGAAATCCTATTGCAAGCATTTTTTCCTTTGGAGTTCTCTGCCTCTGGCTTTGTAGAGCCCCCTCCCTCCTACATGACTTCCCACCCTCTAGCTGCAAATGTCCCTTTACTCTGATGCTTTCTTCCAAATCCAACTCTCCTTGGTCATAACCTCCATATTCTTGAAGTATTTCACATTCTTTCCCTTCTCATTCACCTAAGCATCATTACACTTTCTTCCATGAAGTGAGCATAATTCATATCAATACTGACTGTATTATGTTAAAAGGTTGGTAAACAACGTTTAATTCCTCACATTAGTATCTTTCCTTTTACAAAACAATCAATAACATCAGTGAAAACTAGTGAATTATTAATTATAGGACCTCAGCAACCATAATGTACTGTTAAGTGAAACATCTGAGATAAGTAAGACTTCCTGAATCCACTCGTATTATCCTTGAGGAAGGATATTTGATACTTCTCTATATGCTTGGATAGAAAAAATCAGGGATGAAAGCTCAGAGATGGTAGGTAACTAGTGAAGGTTACAGGGTAAGGGTATTTATTCAACAATAACTCTTTTTCAACAATAATCAATCACATTTGCTGCAAGTTAATTTGATTTATAACTTGGAATGAAATATCTGTATTTTAACAGCCACAGTTAGATGATTTTCCAGTACATAGATATTATGTTTTCAAAAATATTAGCTGAACCATGTAATGCTTTAAATTTAAACTGTTTTTAATTATCTCACTCCAAAAAAATAAAACTTTGATCAAGAATCAAAAAATAAATTAATAAGAAAAATCCATTTATGAGAAAAATAAATTACATTATTTTGCCTTATCAAATATTGCAAGGGATAGGATAATAAGCAGGACCGACTTTTCTTAGGAAGCCTACTGTATGGACATTACATTTGATATTTTAGCACATGGCTTAAGAACGTGAAGAGACTCAGTTTTTTAAATTTGATGGTTTTGATTGTTATACATAAAATGCTTTAATACAATATAATTTTACATTAAATATATATTTTATTAATCAAATTAGTAGATATTTTGCTATATTAAAATGTAGGATATATTTCCTTAACATTCATTTTCAATTTTATTTCACAAAATAAAATTGACTCCTTTTGATGACTCTGTGAACAATCACAACACTTATAATAACCACTAAATATTTTTCTCTGCCTGTGCTTATAGACAATCACTGGAATTTCTAATTTCCTTGGGATATTTGTTATATTATACATTACACAATTTTTCTCCAAATGAAGTGAACTGCTAAGTCTTTAACACTTGATTACAGAATTTCCAAACATTATTAATAAATCACCCTAAAATATAAATTTACTAAATACACATCATAATAAAACATTAGAGTTACATTAAAATTTACATAACCTTTGTAATTGAATTTAAACATAATGCATTGCATTTTCTTCTCTGTTTAGTATTGTTATTATATATACTTTTCTTTTTCATTCCACAGGTAAATAAGTAAAACTCTATTATTAAACATTGAGTGTTTGTATTGTAGTTTACTTACAAAGTTTCTGGCAATAATACATAACCATATCATTACTTTTTAAAAGATAAACCTAGGTTATTTGAAACACAAAACAATGTCAAACACACCAAATGTGATGGTAAAAATCCAAAGAAAACTGAAGTTTTTGTGTTAGAAAATTTAAATTAGTGACAGAGAAGGAATGCTTATTCCATATGAGAGTTATGATTCTATAAAATGCACATAGAGTTTGCTCTATTTCATCAAGATTTAAATATGTGAATTTTTATTCCACTTAGAGACACAATTAACATCACTTTAGTTTATTAATATCTGTATAAAATAAGATCACTCTCATTTAATCTAATAAGTACTAAATCTGGTATTAAAGAATATTAATAGTCTATTCTCATAAAATTATGAACTTTGGTGACTGCTATATTTTGCAGGCAAATATTCACTTAATTAAAAAAATAATATTAGAACTGGGGAAAACATGAATTTTATGATAAACTAATTATTATATAATTTAATTCAACAAGTATTTCTCGGAAAACCACTTGTACAAAACAACATCATTGAAGTTGGAATCTCAAAGTTTAAAAATCATAGCCTAATTTATATTTCCTTAAAGAAATTCCTATAAGTTATAAAGACTGTTGCAGAAGTTAGTATGTACGTGATAAGTTTTTGTAGGATGATTGTGCCATTTCAATCTTGAAAATTAGTTTTAACCTCAAATCACAGATGTGTAAATTCTTTGTGCATCTTGAAATATCTTTGAGAATATGCACCAGAATAGATAAATACAGAGATATAACCAGATTTCTTTCCTTAACATGAAGTAGAAATAGTCTTAAATTGGTTAACATATATAAAGTGTGTGTGTGTATATATATATATATATATATATATATATATATATATAGTCACTTGACATGGCTATGAAGTTCAAAAGAGCTGAAGAGGAGCATATATGTATCAGAACATAGTAATGTGAGATTCAGTATTTCTTGGAACCAGAAGAAAAGAGGAAGGGAAAATTAGACAATTTAACTGTATTAGAGAAATTTGTGACACTAATAATTCCATATTGATGATGGTCAGTTGGACCTTATGCTCAGAAAGTTAATGAATTTTATGCTTTTCTGCAGGAGGTAATATGAGAAAAATAGAAGAAAACAAAACCAAACCAAAAGAAAAAGGAAAAAAAGATTCACCATTTAAATTGTGGTCAAAAAAAGGGAATTGTTGGGCTTCCCTGATGGCGCAGTAGTTGAGAGTCTGCCTGCTGATGTGGGGGACACAGGTTCATACCCCGGTCTGGGAAGATCCCACATGCCATGTAGCAGCTGGGCCCGTGAGCCATGGCCACTGAGCCTGCACGTCCGGAGCCTGTGCTCCGCAATGGGAGCAGCCATGACAGTGAGAGGCCCATGTACCACGACCACCACCACCCCAAAAAAAAGGGAATTGTTGGGATTCCCCGGTCCAGGAGGATCCCACATGCTGCAGAGCAGCTGGGCCCATGAGCCATGGCCACTGAGCCTGTGCGTCCGGAGCCTGTGCTCCACAATGGGAGAGGCCATAGCAGTGAGAGGCCTGAGTACCGAAATAAAAAAAAAAAGAAGGAATTTTCATATACCACTCTTCTTATTTACTTATTTATGGAGTATAGTTGATTTACAATGTTGTGTTAGTTTTCCTTATACAGCAAAGTGAATCTGTTATACAAATACATATATCCACTCTTTTTTAGATCCTTTTCCCATATAGGCCATTACAGAGTATTGAGTACAGTGTCCTGTGCTATACAGTAGGTTCTTTTTATTTACCTATTATATATATAGTAGTGTGTATATGTGTGTATATGTCAATCCCAGTCTCCCATTTATCCTTCCCCCCCTTCCCAATGGTAACCGTAGGATTGTTTTCTACATCTGTAACTCTATTTCTGTTTTGTAAATAAGTTCATTTGTATCTTTTTTTTTAGATTCCACATATAAGTGATATCATAGAATATTTGTCCTTCTTTGTCTGACTTACTTCACAGAGTATGACAATCTCTAGGTCCATCCTGGTTGCTACAAATGGCATTATTTTATTTTTTTATGGCTAAGTAATATTCCATTGTACATGTGCCACATCTTCTTTATTCATTCCATGTCAATGGACATTTAGGCTGTTTCCATGTCTTTGCTATTGCAAATAGTGCTGCAATAAACATTGGGATGCATGTATCTTTTCGAATTATGGCTTTCTCCAGGTATATGTCCAGGAGTGGAATTGCTGGATCACATGGTAGTTGTATTATTACTTTGATAAGGAACCTCTGTACTGTTCTCCATAGCGTCTGTACCAATTTACATTCCCACCAAGAGCATAGGAGAGTTCCCTTGTCTCCATACCCTCTCTGGCATTTATAGTTTGTAAGTTTTTTGGTGATGGCATTCTGACAGTTGTGAGGTGATATCTCGTAGTTTTGATTTGCATTTCTCTAATAATTAGTGAAAAACATATTTTTATGTGCTTTTTGGCCATCTGTATGTCTTCTTTGGAGAAATGTCTACTTAGGTCTTCCACCCATTTTTTGATTGGGTGGTTTTTTTTTTTTGTTATTGAGCTGCATGAGCTGTTTATATATTTTGAAAATGAATCCTTTGTTGTTTCCTTTGGTTGTAAATATTTTCTCGCATTCTGTGGGTTGTCTTTTTTGTTTATGGTGTCCTTTGCTGTGCAAAATCTTTTGAGTTTAATTAGGTCCTATTTGTTTATTTCTGTTTTTATTTTCACTACTCTAGGAGGTGGGTCAAAAAAGATCTTACTCTGATTAGTGGCAGAGAGTGTTCTGCCTATGTTTTCTTCTAAGAGTTTTATAGTACCCAGCCTTACATTTAGGTCTTTAATCCACTTTGAGTTTACTTTTGTGTATGGTGTTAGGCAGTGTTTTAGTATCGTTCTTTTACATGTAGCTGTCCAGTTTTCCTAGCACCATTTATTGAAGAGATTGTCTTTTCTCCATTGTATATTCTTGCCTACTTTGTCAAAGATTAGTTGACCATAGGTATGTGAGTATTTCTCTGGACTATCTTGTTCCATTGATCTATGTCTCTGTTTTTGTGCTAGTACCATACTGTTTTGATGACTGTAGCTTTGTAGTATAGTCTGAAGTCAGGCAGCCTGATTACTCCAGCTCCATTTTTCTTTCCCAAGATTGCTTTGGCTATTCAGGGTCTTTTGTGTTTCCATACAAATTGTAAATTTTTGTTCTAATTCTGTGAAAAATGCCATTGGTAATTTGATAGGGATTGCATTGAATCTGTAGATTGCTTTGGGTAGTATAGTAATTTTGATAATGTTGATTCTTCCAATTCAAGAACATGGTATACCTCTCTCTCTGTTTGTGTCATCTTTGATTTATTTCATCAATAGCTTATAGTTTTCTGAGTACAGGTCTTTGTCTCCTTAGGTAGGTTTATTCCTAGGTATTTTACTCTTTTTGATGTGACATAAATTGGTTTGTTTCCTTAATTTCTCTTTCTGATCTTTTCCTCTGAATGTATAGGAATGCAAGAGATTTTTCTGTATCAATTTTGTATCCTGCAGATTTACCAAATTCACTGATAAGCTCTAGTACTTTTCTGGTAGTATCTTTAGGATTTTCCATGTATAGTATCATGTCATCTGCAAATGATGACAGTTTTACTTCTTTTTTCCAATTTGGATTCCTTTTATTTCTTTATCTTCTCTAATTGCTGTGGCTATGACTTCCAAAACTATGTTAAAGAAAAGTGGTGAGTGTGGACATACTTGTCTTATTTGGATCTTAGAGGAAATGTTTTCAGTTTTTCACTGTTGAGAATGACATTTGCTGTGGGTTTGTCATATATAGCCCTTATCACGTTGAGGAGGTTTCCTCTATGCCCACCTTCTGGAGAGTTTTTAATCATAATCGGTATTGAATTTTGTCAAAAACTTTTTCTGCATCTACTAAGATAATTATATGGTTTTTATTCTTCAGTTTGTTAATGTGGTGTATTGCACTGATTGATTTCTGTATATTAAAGAATCCTTTCATCCCTTGGATAAATCCCACTTGATCATGGTGTATGATCCCTCTAATGTGTTGTTTGATTATCTTTGCTAGTATTTGTTGAGAATTTTTGAATCTATGTACATCAGTGATACTGGCCTGTAACTTTCATTTTTTGTGATATCTTTACCTGGTTTTGGTATCAGGGTGATGGTGGCCTCATAGAATGAGCTTGGGAGTGTTTCTTCTTCTGAAATTTTTGGAAGAGTTTCAGAAGGATAGGTGTTACCTCTTCTTTAAATGTTTAATGGAATTTGTCTGTGAAGCCATCTGGTCCTGGACTTTGTTTGATGGAAGTTTTTAAATTTCAATTCCAGTACTTGAGATGGGTTTGTTAACATTTTCTGTCTCTTACTGGTTCAGTCTTAGAAGGTTTACCTTTCTAAGAATTTGTCCATTTTTTCTAGTTCGTCCATTTAATTGGCATATGGTTGCTTGTAGTAGTCTCTTATCACCTTTGAAGTTCTGTGGTGTCAATTGCAACTTCTCCTTTTTCATTTCTAATTATATTGATTTGAGTCCTCTCTCTTTTGTTCCTGATGAGACTGGCTAAAGTTTTATCAATTTTGTTTATCTTCTCAAAGAAGCATCTTTTAGTTTCATTGATCTTTGTTATTGTTTACTTCTTCTCTATTTCATTTATTTCTGCTCTGATATTTATGATTTCTTTCCTTCTATTAACTTTGGGTTTTATTTGTTTTTCTCTCTCTAGTTGCTTTAGATGTAAAGTTAGGTTGTTTATTTGAGATTTTTCTTGTTTCCTGAGGTAAGATTGTATTACTATAAGCATCCCTCTTAGAACTACTTTTGTTTCAACCCCAAGGTTTTGGATCATGGTGTTTTCATTTTCATTTGTTTCAAGGTATTTTTTGATTTCCTCTTTGATTTCTTCAGTGATCTATTGGTTGTTTAGTAACATATTGTTTATTTTCAACGTGTTTGTATTTTTTACAGTTTTTTTCTCCTTAATTAATTTGTAGTCTCATAGCATCATGGTCAGAAAAGATGCTTGGTATGATTTAAATTTTCTTAAATTTACTGAGGCTCAGGCTTCCCTGGTGGCTCAGTGGTTGAGAGTCTGTCTGCCAATGCAGGGGACATGGGTTCGTGCCCCAATCCTGGAAGATCCCACATGCCACAGAGAGGCTGGGCCCATGAGCCATGGCCGCTGAGCCTGTGTGTCTGGAACCTGTGCTCTGCAACAGGAGAGGGCACAACATCCAGAGGCCCATGTACCACCAAAAAAAAAAAAAAAAAAAAAAAAAAAATTTACTGAGGCTTGATTTTTGACTCAAGATGCTATCTACCCTAGAGAATGTTCCATGTGCACTTGAGAAGAAAGTATATTCTCTTGCTCTTGAATGGAATATCCTATAAATATCACTGAAGTCTATCTGGTCTAATGTGTCATTTAAGGCTTGTGTTTCCTTATCTATTTTCTGTTTGGATGATCTGTCTTTTGGTGTAATTGTGGTGTTGAAATCCCCCACTCTTATTGTGTTGGTGTTGATTTCCCCTTTTATGGCTGTTAGCATTTGCCTTATATATTGAGGTGCTCTTATGTTGTGGGCATATATATTTACAACTATTATATCTTCTTCTTGGATTGATCCCTTGATCATTATGTACTGTCCTTCCTTGTCTCTTGTAAACAGTTTTTATTTAAAAGTTTATTTTGTATGATATGAGTTTCCATTTGCATGTAATACCTGTATCCATCCCCTCACTCTCAGTCTCTATGTGTCCCTAGATTTGAAGTGGGTCTCTTGTAGACAGCATATACAGATCTTGTTTTTATATCCATTCAGCCAGTCTGTGTCTTTTGACTGGAGCATTTAATCCATTTTCATTTAAGGTAATTATTGACATGTATGTTCCTATTACCATTTTCTTAGTTGTTTTGGGTTTGTTCTTGTAGATCTTTTTTCTTACCTTCCTCTTTTGTTCTCTTCTCTTGTAATTTGATAACTATCTTTGGTGTTCTGTTTGGGCTGCTTCTTCTTTTTTTTGTGTGTATCTATTGTAGTTTTTTGGTTTGCTGTTCCCATGAGGTTTTGACATAGCAATCTGTATGTGTACACTTTGTTTTAAGTTCCTGGCTTCTTT
>NW_006771873.1:580561-637040 GCF_000442215.2 Lipotes vexillifer
TTGGTGGTGCGAATTCTCTTAGCTTTTGCTTGTCTGTAAAGCTTTTGATTTCTCTTTCAAATCTGAATGAGATCCTTTCTTGGTAGAGTATTCGGGGGTGTAGGTTTTCCCTTTTGTCACTTGAAATATATTGTGTCACTCCCTTCTGGCCTGCAGAGTTTCTGCTGAAAAATCAGCTGACAACCTTATGGGTATTCCCTTATATATTATTTGTTGCTTTTCCCTTGTTGCTTCTAATATATTTTCTTTGTATTTAATTTTTGTTAGTTTGACTAATATGTGTCTCAACATGTTCCTTCTGGGGTTCATCCAGTATGGGATGATCTGAGCTTCCTTGACTTGAGTGAGTGTTTCCTTTCTCATGTTAGGGAAGTTTCTGGCTATAATATCTTCAACTATTTTCTCAGGCCCTTTCTCTTTCTCTTCTCTGTCTGGGACCCTTATAATGCAAATGTTGGTGCATTTAATGTTGTCCCAGAATTCTCTGAGACTGTCCTCATTTCTTTCTATCCCATTTTCTTTATTCTGTTCTGAGGCAGTGGTTTACACTACTCTGTCTTCCAGCTCAGCTATGCATTCCTTTGCCTCATTTATTCTGCTATCGATTCCTTCTAATATATTTTTCATTTCAATTACTGTATCGTTCATGTTCATCTCTCTTTGCATCTCTTTGCTTTGTTGTTGTTGTTGTTCTTTAAATATTCTAGCTCCTGGTTGATCATTTCTCATATCTTCTCAATCCATGCCTCTATTCTTTTTCCAAGATTTTGGATCAGCTTTACTATAATTACTCTGAATTCTTTTTTAGGTAGATTGCCTATCTCCTCTTCATTTATTTGATCTTGTGGGTTTTTGTCTTGTTTCTTTTTTGCAACATATTTCTCTGTCATCTCATTTCATCTAGTGTTCTGTGTTTGTGGTCTCATTTCTGCAGGCTCCAAGATCATAGTTCCTCTTGCTTCTGGTCTCTGCCCCCTGGTGAAGTTTGTCCAGGGGCTTGTGTAGGCTTCCTGGTGGGAGGGACTGGTGCCTGTCCTCTGGTGGGTGGAGCTGGGTCTTGTCCCTCTGATGGGCAGGACCATGTCAAGTGCTGTTTTGAGGTAATTAAGAGCTCAGTATGACTTTAGGTAGCATGTCTGCTTTTGGTTGTGGCTGTGTTCCTGTCTTGCTTGTTGTTTGGCATGAGGGATTCAAGCACTGGAGCCTGTAAGCTGTTGGGTGCATCCAGGTCTGGGTGAAGAATTAAGGGCCTCTTGGACAGCTCATGCCAATCAATATTCAATGGGGCCTCAGACACCCGTGTCCTTTCCCCCACAGTGAAAGGGAACTGTGGGGGAACTTACATAGCCCCAGTTCCCATGGAAGTATTGCTTTGTGCTGAGTCCCAATGAACGTGAGGTCTTGTGTGCACCACCCCCCAAGAGTGGAGTCTCTGTTCCCCCCAATCCTGTGGAGCTCCTGCACTCGGGTCCCGCTGGCCTTCAAAGCAAATGCTCTGGTCGTTCTTCCTCTTGTTGTCTGACCCTCAGACTGTCTTGGAGGGCTCTTTTTATGTGGGAATGTCCCTGTGTGGTTCCTGTGTGTTAATATTTTTTGATGCAAAGCCTGTTTTAGAGAGGTCTGCCACCTCTTTCCTCAATGCATGCTGGCCATTATCCTCTTGATTGGAAGTACGACTGATGTTGTGGTGACCTTAGCCTGCCCTGGATATTGAGTGGAGCCTCCCCTTTGCTCTGTGGTTGTCACTGCCCTGTCAGGGATGGAGTTTGATCCCTAGCTGTTGGAGTAGAGGTCCCCAGATCTGCTTCTGATCTGCAGTGTGAGGTAGGCAGGAGTGGAGCACTCCCACTGTTAGAGAAGCCACTGTGTTGTCCTCCTCTGGAGATGTTCACCTGTGAGTGTGCTCTGTTGTGACACTTTTCACCTGCTGTGCTGGCCCACAAATTACACTGTTGTTGGCACTGCTCTCAGCTCCACCTTAACTGTGGGCATGCTAGCAATTGGCCCTGGTGTCTCTCACATGTTGTTTTCACCAGACCACCAGCACAGATCCACCAAAATGAGGTCCCAGGGCTATAGTAATCATGTCCCTGAACACTCTATGGGAGCTATAGAGGCAGCTCAGATTCTGACCTGGTTCAGTCCCCATCTGTGTGTGTCAACCAAGTCCACAACTGCTACAGCTAGACCTATCTCAGCTGTGGGAATACTCATCCATTCAGACATTCTATAGGCACTGAATCTACAAAGCCAACAGTAGGGGTATGAATCTGAAGAGAGATTTCAGTTCTTCTGCCTTAGTGGCACAGCCCCTGTGGCTCAGCTGTGGTTTCAACCCCACCTCTGAATGTGTTCCTCCCACTAGTATCTGCTCCTGAGGCTGTCCCAGAGCACTCGTCCCCACCCAGGCAGGTGGGGGTGGAGGTAGTGACAGGCGTGGCATGCGGGCCTGCCTGGTAAAGCCAGGCTGGTAAAGCCACAGGAGGCTTTGACAGGAGCAGCCTGTGAGCCTGCTGGGGCTGGATCAGCCAGAGGAGGCTTTGGCAGGGAGGGGATGGTAAGCCTGCTCAGGTGGGCGCCCCTCCTAGTGCCCACAGAGGCAAGGGCTGGTGCATGGAGAAGGGGGCTGCAATGGTGGCCCTGCCCATTGCATGGCACTGAACAATGGCACCCTGCTTCTATGGTGGCTCGGGCTCCTTCCACACACTTTCCCAGTTGTGGAGCTCCATACCGCTGTCCCCTCAGGCTGTCTCTTCATAGCCAACAGCTGTTCCCTCCTTGGGTCTGCTCTCCAAATCCCACATTCCAGCACCCAACCCCCTCCACACCAGGAGACACATGACTCAGGCTGTGGTGCGTAGAGCTGTGTCATGGACCATCTGCATGGGTCTTACTCTGTCCTGCTTGCCACTGACTATTTACTGCTTCCCCTTCCAATCCCTCTCTGTCCAAGCTGATCTTACCACTAGGGAGGGGCTTTCCTGAGTGTGGGAACCTCTTCTCTTCTTTAGGTCTCCCCCAGGGGTGCAGGTCCCAGCCCATTTCCTCTTTTCTCTTTTTCTCCCCAGTTACATGGGGAGTTTTCTTGTCCTTTTAGGTGTCCTAGGTACTCTGCTAGTGTTCAGCTGGTGCTTTCTGAGAACTGTTCCATTTGTAGATATATTCCTGATGTATAAGTGAGGAGAGGCGAACTCCATGTCCTCCTATTCTGCCCTTGATTCCCATCACTCTTCTTTTAATTTACTTAACAAATAAAGCATGAAATTAAGTAATATGTTGATGATCACTTTTACTAGCTTTGAGTATAGTCTGAAGTCTTTGAGTGTGATACCTCCAGCTTTGCTCTTTTTTTCTGAAGATTGCTTTGGCAATCTGTGTTTCTATATGAATTTTAGGATTATTTGTTCTAGTTCTGTGAAAAACATCATAGGTATTTTGATAGGGGTTGCATTAAATTTGTAGATTGCTTTGGGTAGAATGGTCATTTTAACAATATTAATCCCTCCAATCCAAGAGCATGAGATATCATTCCATTTCTTTTGTGTCATCTTCAATTTATTTCATCAATGAAGAAAACAGTATTTTTTTTTAAGTTTTTGAATTACAAGAGAGACAGCTTCATTTTGTTGTTGTTATTATGTTTTGTTTTTGTTTTAAAGGGACGTCCTTATGTGGGAGCAACCCTATACAATCTGTGTGTGCCCAGCTGTTTTTCTGAGAGAGTTGAATCTGATGCGAACACAAGTCATGCCTTCCTCCAGGCTGTGCTGGCAGCTATCATCTAGTTAGGTGGTGGGGCTGGAGATGGAGGGGCTAGAGCCAGAGATGGGGGTGAGCCAAGGTATCTCCCTTGCTCAGTGGCCTTCAATGCCCTGCCAGGGATGGAGTCTGGCCCCATGGTGCTAGAGCAAACCCCAGAGGTTCAGGTCTGGGCTAGCTCAGTGCCCTTTAACTGCAGGCTCTTCCTCTCATCACAGCCAGCAACCTCAGCCCGGAGGAGAGCAGTGCTGGAGCAACAGGAGCTGGTGTGGGGATTCAGCAACGGTCAGGGCACAGGCTGTCGCCGTCTGGTGACCGTGAGATAACCACTCTGCGTCTGAACCTCCACCTGTTTAATTGCCAGTAATGCTGCCCCCTCCCTGCTCAGATGCTGCTTAATATTTGAGCCACCACAGCATCTCAAGGGCAAGACTTTTTCCTCAGTCATGGCTGCCCTCACTCTGGTGTGGAATGGTGAATGGAGGAAAACAGTGATGGGGTGTTGAAGCTTGGCTCAGGCTGGGGTGCAAAATATGGTCACTGGAAATGAGTCAGCCAGCCCTTGTTTTCAATCTGTCCTGTGCACCCTGCTTCAGGAGAAAGCAAGTGTTTATGCTCCTCACGAGGGGAGTCCAGGCTACCCACAGTCCTCTTGTTAGTCTCAGTGGTTCTCGAACAAGCCAAGGGGGCTTGTCTTCCCTGTGTCAGACACCAGGACTGCGGCACCCAATCACTCACCAAGGAGGGTCTCTACCCACGTAGTCTCCTTTTTCCTCTGAGTCTCCTCCCAGGGCCATAGATCCCAACCTGGTTTGCTTCTCTTCCCTTCCTACCTGATTTGTGTGTACATTTTTGCAGCCATGGTTGTACAGGAGTCCTTCTCCTAGTTTCCAGTTAGTTTTCAATGAGAATTGTTTCACATATAGAAGTATTTTTGATGTGTTTGTGGGGGGAGGTGGGTTCAGCATCGTCTTACACCACCATCTTGATTTAAGTGGAACTAATGCTTACAAAGTAAAGCTTTAGTAATACTGAACAAGTTATTCCAAGTAGAATAATTTTTCTAGGAGAATAATTTAAAATATTTTAATTGATAAATATAAAATGGCTATGCAAATTGTGCCCATTATTTAATGACTTGGATAAATAACAACAAAAGTATTGAAATAAATTATGTATACCTGAATAATTCAGCCAAATAAATTTGGTGAGTCAGTCTAGTCTCAGCATCTATTCACAGCTGACTAGATGCATACATACAGACAATCTGTCTACATGTAGAAAACTGGCACATAACTGATTATTACCAGGGAGCTCACTGTGGTAGAGTTAAAAAATAATTTAATTACATGTTTCAATTTTGAAATAATAGTTAAGATCACTCAGTATGAAAATGATAAAATGTGAATGATGATGTAGCGATTAAAATGAATTTTATAAATTAAGCTAATATAAAATTAGGTTTCTCTTCTTGTTTTTGTTATCATGACAGGTGGTTAGCCATCCTACAGGATGCAGGAAGGATATACCCCATCTGATAAGAAACTGTTACCTAAGGCAAGAGCAAGGGCTATGATGTCAGACTTACTCTCAGAGCCCATAGTGCTTGACCATTTATGCAACTGAGAGCAAGTCAGGACGTCTCTCTGAAGCTTAGCTTCTTCATTTATTAAATAAGTTAGAAAATGACTACCTGATCAGACTGTGGCAAGGACTTCGTGAGATAAAGATAATTTATATGGAAGACCTCTATTCAACAACTAGTTAAGAGAAGTAAGGTATGTTTCTTCCTACTCCTTCTACTTTATACAGCTCCCTTTGCCAACGTGTGTTGTAAAAAATTGTTAGAAAAAATGTCGTTATAAAATAATTAGAATAAAAATAATGTATCACACTGACTCTTGTAGATATTCATTGCAGTCTTTGATATAATTCTAGATATATCTACTAGTTTTTGCATTTTCAACAAAAATAATTTTAATATATATAAACAAGAAATTGAAATAAAGAATTACTATGGCTAAATTGGTATAGAATATTCCATTAATCCACAATTATAAGCCAGATATGCAGCCGTTTCAGCAGCTCTTTCTTTTCAAAGTTCATATGTAAAACAATATATTAAAATATATATAAGTCACTTGGTCTTGAGGCATTTCACTCCTTTCATGAAGGATATGCTTTGAAAGAAAAACACATTTTTAGTACATATAATTTAGCAATTCCTCTTAAAAGATGTGATTTTTAATTTGTTTGGGTTATCAGCAGAGAGAAAGAGTTTAACACTTCTTTTTCTTCAAAAGTATACTCTGTTGAATTATTTATAATGCTTAGTGTTTTTCCTGTGTGAAATATAACTGTATGGAAATATGCAATTATTTAATCCCTTCTACTAATTACTTATCCTAAAATCATTATGTTTTTATATATTTTAATATTTTCTGAAAGTAGTGCCCTTCTAAAAGTATGGATGCATTTCCCAGAGCTTTAAAGTTATAACAGTTGAAGTAGATTTTTTTTAATAGTTTACTCAGATGATAAGGAATCACGGAAATAGTGATTTTGAACAGCACTGAGCTCACTGTGTGTCTCTGTAATAGCAGACTAATCTGACTTTTGCAGTTGCTGAAATTAAGTGTTCTAAGTTTAGATAATTTTCTTTATTGTTTTTAAAAACATAACCCATTTTTAAAGGTAGGTTTTTGAATTTGAGCTATAATTCATTGATAAATTGCATTGAATAGAAAAGAAAAATTATAGCAACATTGTTTTTTAATTATGTAAGTGAAAAAGACAGGAGAACATTTAATGTTCTAAAGATGTAACACCAACTACTTGGCATTACATTTTCTTCAGTTAAAACACAATTTTTTTACCTAATTATATAACTGTACTAATGCAAAAAATAAAAATTGTCCAGGAATCTAAAGGATTAAATAAGGGGGAAAGGTTAAACTTTGAAATAAAGTAAATAAAATGTTTGCTTTGGAAAAATAGAATAGACAGTCCAATTATACTTTACAGTATACTTGCACAGATATTTGAGTAATGGGATAAAATTAAAGCTGGAAATGTATACTTTTGGCTCTTATAATATTTTGGTTTGCTGCAACGGTTTATAAGAGTTTTTAGAAAGTTTCGTCTCTTTCACAGAAAAAGCTAGTGTCAGAATTTGATCTCTGCCCACCTGATTGGATAGAATTAAACTTTAATGCCACACTCTGCGGTCTAGGTTGATAGTACTTTTCCATCAGAGACATTGGGCAGTGAAGAGAGAAGAAAGTGATCATACTTTTATTGTCAGTGGAATTACTACATCTCCACAAGTCAGGGCATCAACACCTTACAGCATACTTTAGTCCTTTAGCAATACTTTTGTAGACCAACTTATAGAGCTGAAAACTCATCTTGCCTTCGAATTTTAAAAGTATGATTTTGATTTTTCCTTTTCCTTAAATTTTTTCCTAGCTTCTTCCAAATATGTTAGCTCTGGTAGAAATATAAACCTGGCAATCAAAAATTTTAAGATTATTTTAAAAGTAGTTTAAACTGAAATATCATTCTGTGTGTGTTTACATGTGTGACAGACAGAATAAGAATGAGAGATAGAAGAGAGAGTTACTAATATCTCCCAATTCTTAAGAAATAAAGGGCATTCACTTTATATATATTGATTATATGTATTCAGAAGAAAACAGAAATGTATTGCATTATATATGATGTATTCTACATAAATATATATTTTTAACATCATTATTGGAGTATAATTGCTTTACAATGGTGTGTTAGTTACTGCTGTATAACAAAGTGAATCAACTATACATATACATACATCCCTATATCTCCTCCTACTTGCATCTCCCTCCCACCGTCGCTATCCCACCCCTCTAGGTAGTCACAAAGCACAGAGCTGACCTCCCTGTGCTATGGGGCTGCTTCACACTAGCTATGTATTTTACATTTGGTAGTGTATATATGTCAATGCTACTCTCTCACTTTGTCCCAGCTTAACCTTCTTCCTCCCCATGTCCTCAAGTCCATTCTATATGTCTGCATCTTTATTCCTGCCCTGCCCCTAGGTTCTTCAGAACCTTTATTTTATTTTAGATTCAATATATAAATGTTAGCATATGGTATTTGTTTTTCTCTTTCTGACTTACTTCACTCTGGATGACAGACTCTAGGTCCATCCACCTCACTATAAATAACTCAATTGTGTTTCTTTTTATGACTAGTAATATTCCATTGTATATATGTGCCACATCTTCTTTATCCATTTACCTGTTAATAGACACTTAAGTTGCTTCCGTGTCCTGGCTATTGTAAATAGTGCTGCAATGAACGTTGTGGTACATGACCCTTTTAGAATTACATACCCAGGGTACATACCCAGTAGTGTGATTGCTGTGTCATATGGTAGTCCTATTTTTAGTTTTTGAGGAACGTCCATACGGTTCTTCACAATGGCTGTATCAATTTACATTCCCACCAACAGTGCAACAAGTTTCCCTTTACTCCACACCCTCTCCAGCATTTATTGTTTGTAGATTTTTTGATGATGGCCATTCTGACTGGTGTGAGGTGATATCTCATTGCAGTTTTGATTTTCATTTCTCTAATGATTAGTAATGTTAAGCAACCTTTCATGTGTTTGTTGGCAATCTGTATATTTTCTTTGGAGAAATGTTTATTTAGGTCTTCTGCTCATTTTTGGATTGGGTTGTTTGTCTTTTTGACATTAAGCTGCATGAGCTACTTGCATATTTTGGAGATTAATCCATTGTCAATTGCCTTTGTTTTTAAATATTTTCTGCCATTCTGAGGGTTGTCTTTTCATCTTGTTTATAGTTTCCTTTGCTGTGCAACAGCTTTTAAGTTTCATTAGGTTCCATTTGCTTATTTTTGTTTTTATTTCCATTTCTCTAAGAGGTGGGTCAAAAAGTATCTTGCTGTGATTTATGTCATAGAGTGTTCTACCTATGTTTTCCTCTAAGAGTTTTATAGTGTCTGGTCTTACATTTATGTTTTTAATCCATTTTGAGTTTATTTTTGTGTATGGTGTTAGGGAGTGTTCTAATTTCATCCTTTTACATGTAACTGTCCAGTTTTCCCATCACCACTTATTGAAGAGGGTGTCTTTATTCCATTGTATATGCTTGCCTCCTTTATCAAAATTAAGGTGACCATATGTGTGTGGGTTTACCTCTGGGCTTTCTATCCTCTTCCATTGATCTATATTTCTGTTTTTGTCCCAGTACCATACTCTCTTGATTACTGTAGCTTTGTAATATAGTCTGAAGTCTGGGAGCCTGATTCCTCCAGCTCCATTTTTCTTTCTCAAGATTGCTTTGGTTATTTGGTGTCTTTTGTGTTTCCATACAAATTGTGAAATATTTAGTTCTAATTCTGTGAAAAATGCAATTGGTTGTTTGATAGGGATTGCCTTGAATCTGTTGATTGCTTTGGGTAGTACAGTCATTTTCACAATGTTGATTCTTCCAATCCAAGAACATGGCATATCTCTACATCTGTTTGTATCTTTAGTTTCTTTCATCAGTGTCTTATAGTTTTCTGCCTACAGGTATTTTACCTCCTTCTGTAGGTATATTCCTAGGTATTTTATTATTTTTGTTGCAATGGTAAATGGGTGTGATTCTTATTGTCTTTTTC
Source organism: Lipotes vexillifer (assembly GCF_000442215.2). Lineage (NCBI taxonomy): Eukaryota > Metazoa > Chordata > Mammalia > Artiodactyla > Lipotidae > Lipotes > Lipotes vexillifer. Next base: position 589,991 of record NW_006771873.1, read on the forward strand.
AGATCCTTCATCATTAGTGTATAGGAAAGCAAGAGATTTATGTCCATTCATTTTGTATCCTGTTACTTTACCAAATACATTGATTAGCTCTAGCAGTTTTCTGGTAGCATCTTTAGGATTGTCAATGTATAGTATCATGTCATCTGCAAACAGTGAAATTTTTACTTCTTTTCCAATTTGGATTGATTTTATTTATTTTCCTTCTCAGATTACTGTGGCTAAAACTTCCAAAACTATGTTGAATAATAGTAGTGAGAGTGGGTAACTTTGTCTTATCCCTGAACTTAGTGGAATTGGTTTCAGTTTTTTACCATTAATAACAATGTTGGCTGTGGGTTTGTCATATATGGCCTTTATTATGTTGAGGCAAGTTCCCTGTATGCCTACTTTCTGGAGAGTTTTTATCATTAATGTGTGTTGAATTTTGTCAAAAGCTTTTCCTGCATCTATTGAGATGATCATATGATTTTTCTCCTTCAATTTGTTAATATGGTTTATCACATTGATTGATTTGTGTATATTGAAGAATTCTTGCATTCCTGGGATACACCCCACTTGATCATGGTGTATAATCCCTTTAAAGTTCTGTTGGATTCTGTTTGCTAGTATCTTGAGGATTTTTGCATCTATTTTCGTCAGTGATATTGGCCTGTAGTTTGTTTTTTGTTTTTTGTTTGTTTGCTTTTTGTGGCGTCGCTGTCTGGTTATGTTATCAGGGTGATGGTGGCCTTGTAGAATGAGTTTGGGGGTGTTCTTTCCTTGGTTATAATTTAGAAGAGTTTGAGAAGGATAGGTGTTAGCTCTTATCTAAATGATTGATAGAATTTGTCTGTGCAGCCATCTGGTCCTGGACTTCTGTTTGTTGGAAGATTTTTAAATACAGTCTCAATTTCAGTGCTTGTGATTGGTGTGTTTATATTTTCTGTTTCTTCCTGTTTCAGTCTCGGCAGGTTGTGCTTTAATAAGAATTTGTCCATTTCTTCCAGGTTGTCCATTTTATTGGCATAGAGTTGCTTGTAGTAATCTCTCATGATCCTTTGTATTTCTGCAGTGTCAGTTGTTACTTCTTTTTCATTTCTAATTCTATTGATATGAGCTTTCTCCCTTTTTTTCTTGATGAGTCTGGCTACTGGTTTATCAATTTTGTTTATCTTCTCAGAGAACCAGCTTTTAGTTTTATTGATCTTTGTTATTGTTTCCTTCATTTCTTTTCCACTTACTTCTGATACGATCTTTATGATTTCTTTCCTTCTGCTAACTTTGGGTTTTTTTTGTTCTTCTTTCTCTAATTGCTTTAGGTGTTAGGTTAGGTTGTTTATTTGAGATGTTTCTTGTTTCTGGTGGTAGGATTGTATTGTTATAAACTTCCCTCTTAGAACTGCTTTTGCTGAATCTCATAGGTTTTGGGTCATCGTGTTTTCATTGTCATTTGTTTCTAGCTATATTTTGTTTCCTCTTGATTTCTTCAGTGAACTCTTGGTTATTTTGTAGTGTATTTTTTAGCCTCCATGTGTTTGCATTTTTTACAGATATTTTTTCCTGCATTTGATATCTTGATTCATAGCGTGTGGTTGGGAAATGTACTTGACACAATTTCAATTTTCTTAAATTTAGCAAGGCTTCATTTGTGACCCAAGATATGCTCTATCCTGGAGAATGTTCATAAGCACTTGAGAATAAAGTGAATTCTGTTGTTTTTGGATGGAATGTCCCATAAATATAAATTTAGTCCATCTTCTTTAATGTATCATTTAAAGCTTGTGTTTCCTTATTTACTTTCATTTTAAATGATCTTCAGTGGTGGTAGTGGGGTGTTAAAATCCTCTACTATGATTGTGCTACTATCGACTTCCCCTCTTAATGTTGTTAGCATTTGCCTTATGTATTGAGGTGCTCCTATGTTGAGTGTATAAATAATTATAATTGTTATATCTTCTTCTTGGATTGATCCCTTGATCATTATGTAGTGCCCTTCTTTGTCCCTTGTGATAGTCTTTATTTTAAACTCTATTTTGTCTGATATGACAATTGCTACTCCAACTTTCTTTTGGTTTCCATTTGCATGGAATATCTTTTCCCATCCCCTCACTTTCAGTCTGTATGTGTCCCTAGGTCTGAAGTGGGTCTCTTGTAGACCATGTATTTATGGGTCTTGTTTTTGTATCCATTCAGCCACTCTATTTCTTTTGGTTGGGTGATTTAATCCATTTACATTTAAGATAATTATGTATATGTATGTTCCTATTACCATTTTCTTAATTGTTTTGGGTTTGTTATTATTATAGGTCTTTTCCTTCTCTTGTGTTTCCTGCCTAGAGAAGTTCCTTTAGCATTTGTGGTAAAGCTAGTTTTGTGTTGCTGAATTCTCTTAGCTTTTGCTTGTCTGTAAAGGTTTTAATTTCTCCATCGAATTTGAACGAGATCCTTGCTGGGTAGAGTAATCTTGGTTGTATTTTTCATCACTTTAAATATGTCCTCGCACTCCTTTCTGGCTTGCAGAATTTCTGCTGAATGGTCAGCTGTTAAGCTTATGGGAATTCCCTTATATGCTATTTGTTGCTTTTCCCTTGCAGCTTTTAATATTTTTTCTTTGTATTTAAATTTTGATAGTTTGATTAATATGTGTCTTGGCATGTTTCTCCTTGGATTTATCCTGTATGGGACTCTCTGTGCTTCCTGGACTTGATTGACTATTTCCTTCCCCATATTAGGGAAGTTTTCATCTATAATCTCTTCAAGTTTTCTCAGTCTCTTTCTTTTTCTCTTCTTCTTCTGGTAACCCTATAATTAGAATGTTGTTGTGTTTAATGTTGTCCCAGAGGTCTCTGAGACTGTCCTCAATTCTTTTCATTCTTTTGTCTTTATTCTGCTCTGTGTAGTTATTTCCATTATTTTATCTTCCAGGTCACTTATCTGTTCTTCTGCCTCAGTTATTCTGCTATTGATTCCTTCTAGAGAATTTTTAATTTCATTTATTATGTTGTTCATCATTGTTTGTTTGCTTGTTAGTTCTTCTACATCCTTGTTAAACGTTTCTTGTATTTTTTTTCCATTATATTTACAAGATTTTGGATCATCTTTACTATTATTACTCTGAATTCTTTTTTAGGTAGGCTGCTTATTTCCTCTTTATTTTTTTTGTCCTGGTGGGTTTTTACCTTGCTCCTTCATCTGCTGTGTGTTTCTCTGTCTTCTCATTTTGCTTAACTTACTGTGTTTGGTGTCTTCTTTTCACAGGTTGCAGGTTCGTAGTTCCTATTGTTTTTGGTGTCTGCCCCCAGTGGGTATTATTAATTAAGTGTGTTGTGTAGGCTTCCTGGTGGAAGGGAGTGGTGCCTGTATTCTGGTGGGTTATGCTGGATCTTGTCTTTCTGGTGGGCAGGACCACTTCCAGTGGTTTGTTTTAGGGTGTCTGTCCTTATTATGATTTTAGGTGGCCTCTCTGCTAATGGGTGGTGTTGTGCTCCTGTCTTGCTAGTTGTTTGGCATGGGGTGTCCATCACTGTAGCTTGCTGGTTGTTGTTTGGAGCTGGGTCTTAGTGTTGAGATGGAGATCTCTGTGAGAGCTTTCATCATTTGATATTATGTGGGGCAGGGAGGTGTCTGGTAGACCAGTGTCCTGAACTCAAATCTCCCACTTCAGAGGCTCAAGCCTGACATCTGACTGGAGCAACAAGACCCTGTCAGCCATTCAGCTAACGTTTTAGGAATAATCCTTGGAAGAGCTAATTTACTGGGACTTCAGCCTGAAAAATATGATCTCAATCACTTCTTAGCAGAGATATTCATGCAACACTAATCCTGGAGCATACCTGGCCGTTGACCCCCTCCTGGACCCCAGCATAAGCAAAGGAAGCCATAAATATGTTTTTTTTTAATTAATTAACTTGTCTGTTTATGCAATAAATATTTATTGGGTGTTTTTGACCTGACATATAGAAAAGACATAGAAATAAAGTGGATATATATCTTAAATGAATAAATTTTCAATTTATTAAGGAAATCTGTACACAAATTTATGAAATACAATTCATATTTTTTGTCAAGATAAACAAATTTAAACACAATATTGTTCTTTGCCCCTTTGGGTCTCCTCTCTCCCCTTTAGTGTGTGTAGTGCATCTGCATTAAGCAGAGCTCCTTAGGATATAACTTTCCTTCTTAATCTTGTAAGGGGCCATGATGACCAGTGACCCAGTTCACTTCTGGCTTTGTACGTGTAGACCTGAATTGTGTAAACTATCAATAATACTTCATTTAATGTATAGCCCTCTGTCTCAAAAAACTTATATAACTGTGCTTTGACATTTAACAGGCAGAACATTCCTCAGAGCTTTCTGAGAGGCTCTTCCTGTGTTATAATCTTCAGCTTGACTGGAATAAAATTTTCCATTTCTTTCTTCAATGGACTGATTAACTTTTTCATCAGCAAAATATAACAGAGTGTGTAAGGGCTACATGCTACAAATACACAAAGCTTCAGTGGAAGAATAAAGTAGAAAGTAACCTACTCTGTTTTGCAGGATCCTATGAAGCTTAAGAAGTAAATGTCCTTTGACTTCAGTCTTAAAGGATGAATTCATGACCTTGATATATTTAATAACAAAAGTAAAAGAAAAAAAAAAGTGAAGCAGGGAAAGGAGATACTAAGGAACCAGTCCTTCAAGAGACTAGCAAAAAATGCTTATTGGATTTTGGACTTAATCCTGTACATAATGAGAACAGGTCTTTTAGGAATTGTATGGAAGAGAGTAAAATAGTCAAGTTTGCATTTAAAAAAAAATCTACTGAGAGTAATTTATCTGGCAAAGGAGATAGTATACCAAATACTGCAATGATCTAGATGGGGAGGTGGGAGTGTGAGTCCAGCAGCCAGTGAAAAGGGAGAAGATGGGTAGGGTTGAGAGAGATTTGGGAGGTAAAAATCACGATTTTAATATTGATTGAATGTGGGAGTAGAATGAGAGCCAAAGATTGCTCTTCTTTTTTAGGCTTTGATTATTATGGATTCAAATCTAAAAAATATCCTGTTTATGCAATGATCATTAACTCCAATCCAAGGGAGAACAGATGCTAGGTCGCCTGTCTTTATGTAACCCTGTGGTTCAGTCAGAATAAATTGTTAAACCCAAAGCCTTTTAACTTAAAAGATGCTAAAGAGCCAGCCAGAATGAATTTTCCAATCAGTTCTTGTGACCTAGGGACATAATAAGTTCTAGGATTGGTATGCACAGAATTGTATAGATATGCACAACATTGTATAGACAAGACAGCTCCTCTCACATATACTTTCTTCTTATATTTAATTAGAATATTCTAATTTTATTCAAGGAATAAAATAAAAATTAATGTAATAAAACATATGGAAAAGACTCAATCTGTAAATAGTTTATTTTTGAACATGTTCCTTGGTATCTCAAAACCTCCTCATATCTCTATGGATTGAAACTTGTCATTTTGCCATTATGTCTTAACATCTCTGTGAAAAGATGAGGATCTTTACAAATCCTTAGGGATATCTAAGTTCATAACTTCAGAATTCTTAAAACTGATGAATTAATTGATGAGTTAAAGTCTTTTGTCATACTTCAAGTTAAATACATACTATATATCATCATGCAGACATATGTAATGTGGCAAGATTTCTCTTTGACTCCTTTGAGGAAATTAACCTAAAAGAAGTGATCTACTTTTTAATTTGGGAATTTCTAATGTTTATTACATGTCATTTAATATCAATAGAATTATAAAGAATATAAAGAATGAAAAAATAATCTTAATGATAATACATATATATCATTGGTTTATGCATCATAATTATATAATGTATAAGATATTAAATCCATCCTTTACTTAGTCTCTCTTTTGAATATCTAATAATTGGGATAAGCAGATATTACATGGGTACTGGAAAAGCCCTCTTTTCTTTTGTTTGAGTGCCATCTGGTTTGTTGGCAAATTTTGTGTTCATAAGTTTAGAAATCTCATGAGTCTATTGCTTGTTTAAGGTTTATAACGAGGATAAAGAAATGCAAGCACTTACATCCAGGCACTGTACTTTAAACTCACTGGAAATATCTTTGAGAATAATTAATAGAAAGTAAATACTTATTTCATGATTTATATTTTATGAATTGTATGATTCACACTAAGTTTTTGAACATAAGCCTATGTTCAGAAAAAAATGAAAATAACTGTCTCCTATAATTGATCAACAAGGTGAAATATGAATATATAATATGTTAAATATACCATTTATTGTAACATCTTTATTGGAGTATAATTGTTTTACAATGGTGTGTTAGTTTCTGCTTTATAACAAAGTGAATCAGTTATACATATACATATGTTCCCCTATCTCTTCCCTCTTGCATCTCCCACCCTCCCACCCTCCCTATCCCACCCCTCTATGTGGTCACAAATCACGGAGCTGATCTCCCTGTGCTATGCGGCTTCTTCCCACTAGCTATCTATTTTATGTTTGGTAGTGTATATATGTCCATGCCACTCACTCACTTTGTCACAGCTTACCCTTCCCCCTCCCCATATCCTCAAGTCCATTCTCTAGTAGGTCTGCATCTTTATTCCCATCTTGCCCCTAGGTTCTTCATGACCATTTTTTTTTTTTTTTTAGATTCCATATATATGTGTTAGCGTACGGTATTTGTTTTTCTTTTTCTGACTTACTTCACTCTGTAAATATACCATTTTTAACACCCTTTATTATTAGAAGCATAGTATTAGGCATGCTTTGGTAAAACAGCAATACCTATTGATGTTACTGACAATTATATTTTTCCTTTCATTTTCCAGTTAGGATTTTTCTGAAAAATCATCTGTTTAATTCCAAACCCAGGAGACTGAAAATATATTTAGATAAACTGTGAGGGCACGAAGCATCTTGGACATTAATTTTAGATCTTTGAACTGGGAACCATTGATGTAGATTAATTTTTTCCTCAGTTCTGGCTGTAACTTCAGTGTCCCATCCCTTAATATAACTGATCCTACTAACCTGAACCTTTAAAGATTAAGGCTGTTCTTACTATCATGTTCACTTTGATTTCTTTTCTTGCATCTGATCCTTGTACTTATTTTCTTAGCCAATTGTTTTCTTCCAGACCTTACACAGTATATATTACAACATTTGGTATTTGGATGATATTGACTGACCTAATTAGAATTTGCTGGGCAGGAAGTGAACTCCATCAGATTTATCTCCTTGTTTGAAACTCTACAATGCTTTGGAGAAGCAGTTATGTTTGTGACTATCATTGAAAATATTGACAATACAAGTGTAAATGTTATGAATTTTCCTTCACCATACCCCAGGAAAAGAAATACTAACTAGTTAATCTCTAAATCGAAATCAATGAGCACCAAGCCCCAAGTCACAAGGATGGTGTAAGACTGAATTTCATTTATACATTTTGGCATCTCTAACATAGCCTTGGGTCACACAAAAATATCTTGGAGTTAAATGATATCTAAGATATTCAGGTAAAGTGTTGTTCTCTTTAGTACAAATGTTCGAAGTCAAGTCTAAATCATTAATTTGAGAAGAGACAATTCTCTTTCTGGTTCAACTGGGTTTTGCAGAACTTGGCCAGACCTGGAAGCTTGGATACCTCAGAATACAGCCTGTGTGTGTGTCAGGATATTTGCTTCTATGGTTCTGCCATTTCTCCAAGGAACTTGGAGGAGGTGGGAGTGGGTCTTTATTATTTTCAGAATCTGAAACTCAGTTTTGTATCAGATAAGTTGAAGGTCACACTAAATCTCTTTTTAAGTGGTCAATTGCCCTGTCAAATCTCTAACTTCTATCTCCTTCTCCCGCTGGCCTGTCTCAATTATCTCCCCTCAATGGGGTTTTAGAAACACACAGCTAGTCTGTCTTTCCTAGGGATAATGGAGGGCAAGCAACTGTCAGATGGTTCTTTCCTTAATATTTAGTCTATAATCCCTTTCATCAGTAAACCTAAGTGTCCTTAATGAATGTTCCAACCCAGTACCCTTATATAAATTTTGAAGCATTAAATGGATTCCTGAGATAATTGCTTCCACATAAAATGCACAATCTTCCATTATGGGACAAAATATTAATAACTGTTTATGTGACTTGGACACACAATGGATTTTCAGAAGCATATTTTAGCCTCTTTATTTCAATACCGATTACCTACCATCCATGTGTGTGCTTATTTTCTTTTTGTTTCATTTTATTTATTATGTAATCATTTTTTAAATCACCTTACTTTCAGATAGACTAGTGATATATCCTAAATCAGCAGTTGTTTCTATGAGTTCAGACTCACCCCAGTGTGCCAGTCCTGAGCCTGGGTCAACACTCTTGTCTGAAGATAATTTGCTTCATTGCTGCCTTTCTGTAATGCACAGATTGAAGTGTCTTAGCAACCCTGGAAGAAGTTCTCATATCTAGAAGATCTAGGTGTGTATGTGTTTGTGAAAAGTGCCACAGCCTTTATTTTTCTCTGAATCAAATCAACTGTTCTCCAAAACCCCAGCACAGTAAGACAACATATTCTACTAAAGAACGTATAGATGTATTCTCCTACCAACAGTCGTGCTCCTTCTTTTATAACACTTGGGGATATTTACTTCCTGTCTTCAACCTCCTCCTTCTTCTTGCTTTTCCTCAAAAATATTTGTCTGGTTTATATTTCTCAAGGAAACCCAAATATCATACTCTGCATACTTTAAAAGTCAACTTCTACATGTGTCTCTGTATACAAAAGCCCAAGGTGCAGAAAGAATAGATGCTTAGCTTGGGTTATGTGGATTTGTGTGTGTGTAGGACAAAATAATGCAAGTCTATATCTCAATGGCTAATTCTGTAATATGTGTTCAAAATATCATAGTAATGGATATTGATTATTTGAGCTGCCCCATTGCAAGAAATAATAAGATTTGCAGCTTATGTAATAGAGAAGTGAGGAATGGGAATTTATTCTAGTGATTGGGTGTCAACTATGAGCAAAGATGTTCACTGGAATATTTACTCCCGATATTCAAGCCACTGAACTTGAGACCATAAATAAAATGAAGAGTATCTATCAAAGTTAATGCATTTTTGATCAGGTCAAGGACAAGTTCTAGTTACATCTGCAACATCTAATTTATAACCCTCTATTAAAACCACATTTGGGCAAAATTGTAAAATATCTATTTGAGCACTTTTTTCAGGTACTGGGGGGTTCGGATCATTTCCTATTACCTGCTGACCACTTAGGATCCTCCCTGTCAAGGCATCTTCAAATCTGTACAGCATTGCTCCTCACACATCATACCTGATTCCTAAAATGTTTATGAGACCTTATCATTCAACTTCTTGTAATTTTATTATTTTATATTTTATTTTATCTTATTTACTTTTTTAACATATTTATTGGAGTATAATTGCTTTACAATGGTGTGTTAGTTTCTGCTGTATAACAAAGTGAATTAGCTATACATAAACGTATATCCCCATATCTCCTCACTCTTGCTTCTCCCTCCCACCCTCCCTATCCCACCCCTCTAGGTGGACACAAAGCACTGAGCTGATCTCCCTGTGCTGTGCCACAATTTTCCACTAGCTATCTATTTTATGTGTGGTAGTGTATATATTTCCATGCATTCTAACATAATTTACCTCCCCAAAAGTAGTAAAATAAAACTAAAAATTAAAATTAACTGTTTTGTACTGGTAGATGCAAGGCAAAAGCCATTTATATAGATATTTTCTAGTAAAGAACAGTTTCTTTCTCTGGCTTTTCATATATAATTTACTTCATAACCAGTAAGTACCAGGAGGCAGCATTCTTTTTAAGGTCACACAGTGATAAGTAGCAATGCAAAAGTAGAAACATCAATCAGACACATTTATTAGCTAAGTGACTACAGTACTAACTGATACATCAGTTCTGAGATGGACATGAAACAAATTTCTGCTTCAGTAAAATTACAGAGGATCAGATCACTACATAACCTGGGCATTTAGGTCATGACTAGGAAAGATCTTCTTGTGTGTGTGTGTGTCTATGTGTGTATACATAGATTGGGAGAGAGAGAGAGAGAGGGAGGAATCTTTTGGAAACTTCTTATCTAACATTCTACACTTAATAGCTCACTACACCAAATAAATTCTTTGTTCAAGGATACACACTGATTTTGCTGAATTGAAAATAGCTTTCACTCCTGGAAGTATTTGAAAACCCCTCTGCTTTGCTACTTCAGGTATTAATTCTCTGTTATCTCTTGTTAATTTTTCAAAAGCAAGTGATCTCAATCTAATACTAGAAATTAACATAAGGCCTAAAAATTAACTCCCTTATTACATTTGATACTGTTTAGGTCAGCTTTAACCCTACTATATCTACTACAGTTTCTCTTCAGAGGTATTTTTCAAACTAGGACCCATGGACATACACTTCATGTCTAAAAATTCTCCACAGTAACAACCTTCATTTTATAATGAAGGTTAATATTTTTTAATATTTATCAATATCTCAAAAACTATTTCCCCACTATTTGGATTGTGAATGTGTATTAAGTACTGGCACAAAATACCACGGTTTACACACATTTCTGTTTCCCATTGCATTGTAGCCTGGTAGTATTTCTTCCATCATCAGAAGTTAATGAAGATGAATTTCGATAGCATTAATATGTGTATTTGCAATTGGAGTCAAGTGTTATTCACCTGTTGTAAAATCACAACAAGATGAGTGAAAATTTCGCAGTAATTTGAATACACAAAAGTGTGAGAGAAGTGAGTCATCATAAAGCAAAGGGGAGAGCAGCCAAGCTGAGCTCCCCAGAACATGCAGGTGATGGTGGGTATCACAGAATGTAGCCAGCAGTGGGTTCAATTCAGTGGTGTCATTGATCACATAAAATTACTTGTATTAGTCATGTAGTTCTGTAAGTACTATATTAATTTTTTGCTCTGGTCATATAGTTCTATAAAAACTATAAGTATAGAGAGTTTTTGACATGTTTTGTGTGAGCATATGTTTTATGTTTATGTTTCCTATTTTAATGATGTACTAAAAGCAATTTAATACAACATGGTGGGGTGTGGGAATAGTGTTTCCTTTAAATAGGTCTTCAGGTTGATAAACATTGACTTTAGTATTTGAATCAATTAATATAGTTATTAGTTTACATTGTTATACAGATTTAAGACAATTAACACAAAATAAGATGAAAGATGGCTGCAGTTACTGGTAACAATTAATCCATCACTAATTCAAAGTTGCAAATTTTCTTTTTTGAATTTTTCTCTTTGGTTACACATCTGTCCAATTAACTGCTAATTTTAAATAACTCATGAAAATATTGCTTTATGTCCTCAGTTGCTATTCTGCCATAAATGTTCCTCTTAAAAGTTTTAAATTTACTTTTCTCAATTAGAGAGAAGTAGAAAAACTTTATGATGTATAGTTCTTGGTGTCCTTTCTGTAGGAGTCACATAGTGCATGAACAGTAAAATTTAGGTCCTAATGAATGAACCCCTAATGTGGGGATTTTATTATTATTATTTCAATAATATTTATTTACCAACTTAAAACCCACTGAACAGTTTTTTGTTTGTTTGTTTTTTTGTTTTTTTTTTCCTTACAGAGTGACATTTGAGGTATTATTTACAGGACAGGTACAGTTTATATACTTCTTTTAGTCTTAGGCTGAAGTGGATTAGGTACATTACATTTTTTTTGTGTACCTTATGCAAACAATGAACTATGATGAAGAAAACTTGGGAAAAGCTGTAATCTATGGAAACTCTTCAGGACTTCATTTACAGGGAGTGCTCCCTTTGCCTTTCAAAAAGACACTAGCAATTGTATCTTTGAAATGATAACCCTTTTATAAGTTATGCTTACACTGTGCTAAGAAACAGTAGAGAAAGAATGGGATCATGTTCTTACTCTCTTTCTCTACATTTTGCCTTAGTGATACTGAAGTAGGATGATTTTACTCTGTTATTCAAAATCTTCAGGGAATGATCTAATGCAATTTATCTTGGTTTCAGTGCCACAAACCTTTATTAGAAAATCTCTCTAAATATATCCCTTTCCAGTACTCTTGTTTGACATGAAAAATAGTCATGAGAAAATATTTATTATCTTCTCTCTAGTAGCTTATTAGGAGATTGTTAATTGTTAATTAGGTGTACCCATATTTTTTTTCCTCATGTCTTATGATCAAACTTACTGTGAATTTATAATTCACATTTAATTGAGATCCCCTTTTAGATGCTATAAGTAGTTATTATACTTTCATATTCTTGAGGTTGAAATATATTTAAAGGTCTTATTCTACTATTTCTTTGCCATATTTTTGTGGTCCTTTTGGTGACTGCAAACACAAACCCTGTTCTTTTCCTTATTTGTTTTTACTTGCAAAATCTTTACAGTGAAAATGTCCTTTTTAGTCTCTTCCAGAAAATAAACTTTTTCTTTAATAAGAATCTAGTGAGAAAATCAATGTGATGGTAAATGATTCATTAGATGTTTTGTGTCAGGGTTTGTTAATTGTAGCTTCTTCATAAAAAAACAAAGAAAAAAATCAAATGACAAACTGCTTACCCCCAAACTAATTATTAGAAAGATTATTCACATTCTCCTAGTTTGTTTGGCATTCATAGTAGTCCTTGGATATTTGTTTATCAAGCAGTCACTGAGCTTTGACTGTGTGCCAAGTAGTGTGGCAGGGATTCAGATTGGATACAGAAAAGTACGCAAGTAGCCTTTCAGACCTTACACTCTTGTGGGTAAAGCTCAGCAAGCGGTGGGCAGGGAAAGGAGAAAACAGAAAATTCAGTGCAATGTGGTAAATGGCACTCTGGATGGACTAGGGAGGCTTGTGAAGGCATGTCTGTAACACAGAGTCAGGAAAAATATATTGGCATGGCTGTGGAATGGGTTACAGCTAAACCACAACACAAATGATATGAAAATGATGCAATTTTGATATAGGAATTGGGAATAGTTAGCCCAGTATGAAAGAAATATCTGAACATTTATAGAATTGCAAATAGCTGAATATTTATGGAGCCTGTGTGTGTGCTCGCATGCCTCCATGTTCATAATCTTCGGGTTGAGAAAGGCAGGGAGGTACTTTCTGAGTGGAATCTAAGTGCAAGAGAGGTGGCTGACTCCGTTACCAAGTGTTTTGTGTGCATAACTAAGAACTTTAATAATTATTCTTAGGAATTAGAGAAACTGTTGAAAAAATTTTGAGGAGTATGACATAGTCATGCTTGTACTTTAGAGAGATACATATATTTGTTGCAGTTGAAGAATGGAATTGTATCGGGCGAGACTGAAAATGTAACAGGTTCAAATATGAACATGTCTTTTAATGCTACAGCAACATAGGGAATGGAGATAAGTGGGCTGATGGGAGATGGGTTCCTGTGTTTGAACTGAAGTTGCTGAATAACTGATATGAGAGCTGAATGGGAGATTGACAATGGCATTCATTTTTCGAGGTGATTTATGGACTTTTGGTTATATATAGTAGAACACACATCTCTACCACTGTAAACTCCACAAATGCTATGAAAATAACTATTTAATGGATTTTTCAAAAGATACACTCTCATAAAGCAGAGAGACAAGGACAGGGTGTCACAAGAGGAAAGATGTTATTTGAATGATGGAAACTTGCAAATTCATTGTTAACTTTGCAAACAAGGAAAAGTAGGTGACAATAGGGGGAGAAACTAAGAAGGAGACAAACGCTTAAAAGGATGAAGAGTTGGAGTCCTTGCTCCCTGTGTAGGTCATGGTTGAAGATGGCTATAGAACGAAGACTCTGAAACGTCACTGTTGGGAGCATTTAGACACCCAGATACACCCCCTTTTCCAAGCCTCAGTCATTCCTTGGAACCCTGTCCCACACTACAAACATACATATGCACACCTAAGGAGAATATTGAAAATTTGCTCTCTAGAGAGTTTAATACAGAAAGAATTTGGAGTTGTCAACAGTAAACTCTACTAGAGTTGAGAGTACCATGTTGAAAATGGAGGATTGTGAAAATCTATGCATTGAATGCTGAGGGTCTGAACCTCTATCCTATTTAGCTGCTGGGTCACAGGCACTCAGGCTACAGACAACACCCATTGTCCCTCCCGGGGAAGGAGATGGTGACTGCTGGGAATACAAATGAACTAGTCACGTTCCTCCTTAGTCACCTTCGCCTATACCTGACCCTTAAAATTCTGCAAATACATAGCAGGTTTCCAGTGTGATATTTATCAGGGCCACACTCTAAAATTGGATCAGATACACAGAGATCACTAGGTATATGGAGAAATCTTCTAACATAAAAGAGATTAAACAAAGAGGCATTGAAGAGGAACACAGAGAAACTGGAGTCAGTGAGGAAGCAGAACAAAAAAGCTTCAAAAATATAATTAATACCCTCAGAGAGACAAGGAGCATCTTCATTTATTTAAAACAACAACCACAAAACAGCAGGCTATAAAAAATACATTCAAAGAGCACAAAAATAACTTTTGGAAACTAAACAAATGATAGAAGAAATTAAAAATTAGGGAGAAATTTTGAATTAATTATTCAAATAATTAATAAATTTTTAATTGAAATTAATAAATTTTCTCAGAAAGCAGACACCCCAGAAAATACATATAGATGCAAAATGAAAGCATAGAAGAAAATGTTTTTTAAAAAACTCAGATGATTCTTACTACTCTAGGAAAGAGATAACAGGGAAGAGGAAATTAACAAAGGAATAATTCAATACCACTGCCCAGAACTGAAGTTCATGCATTTGTAGATTGGAGAAGGTTCAACAAGGGCCTGGAAAAATTAACTTAAACATAAGATCCTTTTGAATTTTCAAAAATTAGAATGATATTATTATTGAGGAAACTTCCTATGTAACCCAAAAAAGAGATGGGAAAAACCAATAACAAAGAACTCTGTGATAAATTGAAATCCCAGTCTGTGTGAAAAGCATATGATGGCTTGTATTTATGCCATCGCTGATTATAGGAACCCAAGAAAAGAAATGAACAATGTACAAACTGGCCTAAGATAGCTGAAGCCACTAGAACTCAAATCATTTATTCAAGTAATTATTGAGGTTTATTATGTGTCAAACTCTCTTCTGATTCAGAGGCTATGATAATGAACAAAGCAGACAAAATGTGCTGCCATCAGGGACTTACATTCTATTGACAGAGAAAGATAATCAGAAAGATAAGTAGGTAAAGCAGACCATATTATCCACCACAGAGCAATATTAGAGTCTGTGACGGAAAACAAAAAAGCTAACGCATAAGCAATATATATTATATATACTTATATAGAGAGAAAATGGAATTTATATTCTTTAATGCACATATTAGAAAATACGAAGTATATACAACTAGCAAACTATGCATTAACTCAATAATGAGAAAAAATGTAACTTTAAGGAGATTATAAGGAAGGAAATACAAATAATAAACATTAGAGTAGAAATTGATCATACAGAAAACAAAGAACCAAAAGAAAATGTTATAAAAATAGGCAAAACTTGGAAACTGTTGATTAAGAAGCTATCACAAATAACATTAAAAATGTTAAGAGCAACCATAGTATTGATGTAATTAATATTAAATACAAATTTAAAGATTACCAAATAAACCCAAAGTTTATGTAAGGATCAAAATATATAAATGTACTCTGTAAGCTAATATGCATATCATCCTGCAGAGAACATTTTTAAATGATGTGTTTATATTTCTGTCATAAAAAAATAATGTTTCTTCAAATGAGAGTTTTAGTCTTTAATGTAGTTGTCAGTTTGGAAAATATTAGCTGAACTTGGGTTCCTAAAGTGTAGGGGAGGAGATATAGAAAGTTCAAAACTATCTTTGGAACATTTAAGAGTTGGGAATGTTAAAAACTTTGGATTCCTAAAGATTTAAAAATTGCTGACAGCCTTTTGATGCCCCTAATGTAACATAAAGACCTTAAGTAGCTGGCAAATTACTGTATTTATTTTTTTCTGCTGTAGACATTGATCACACACATGTTCTAAGTGTCAAAGCCTTTGAAATGATGCTGAATTCTGATCTTCTTCATTTACATAAGATGCATTTCACAATTTGTGTTTATGTATCTGCACAATGTGTATAACGATTTTAGATATACAAATGGCACATAAGAGTAAGTGAAGATGGTTTTACAAGACTTTTTAAAAATTACCTTTCTTTAGTACGTTTTTCAAGTACTCTGAATAATGTACTTGAATCATAAATACTAAAAATACTAGTTGGTGGTAATGAACCTACTGGTTTTTTATGTTACTAAATGATGAACAAAATAACTTAAAATTGAAAATTGTCCCATTCTCATCCTTCACAACTACTCTTTTATATACATTATTGAATAACACATTTGTTTTAGCTTGAAAATTAATGTACTCAGATGCATGTGATAAAATTGTAAAGTATGAGACAGACCAAAAAAATTAAATTAAGGACAATACTTTTATAGTAAAGTTAGAAAGGAAGAAAAAATTAAAATGTGTAATGTACATATCCCAGGGCAGGCATTAGAAGGGAAAAAAGAATACTTATTTGTCTATTAAGTATTATTTAAAAGAAAAAGCTTCAGCTTAGTCACTTAAGAAAATAGTGTCAGTCCCTAACAGATGGGTAGTATTTGAGAGACATTTCTGTGTCCATTGGTCAAGCTAAATCTTAATTAAATTTCATGAAAGTATTGCTGTTTCTACTTCATGACCCTAAATAGGCCATTAATTGTTTTGCAAGTGAGCTGAAAGCAAGACACATTTATTTCCTCTAAAATTGAGTTTCAATTTTCTGAAGGGTTCATAGCATTACTATCAATGTTGACTGCAAATTTGTCATCTACATTTAATTGTACCTAAGAGCTCTCCCAAATAACAAGTATGGAGCATAAATACCTATTATATTCGATTTTATCTCCACAGCATTTTTTTTTTTTTTTTTTGGGGGTAAGCCAGCTGCTTTGCGGCATGTGAGATCTTCCTGGACCGGGGCACGAACCCGTGTCCCCTGAATTGGCAGGCGGACTCTCAACCACTGCGCCACCAGGGAAGCCCTATCCTGCAGATTGTTAACCCATTCGTTAAATCGAGTGTTTGATTTTATTCTATAAGATTTTTTTAAAAGTTTTAGGTCTGTTTTCCAAAACTTCACATTCTCATGTATTTGGTACTTCTTTTCACATAGTTCTTACATTAAATCGTCTGACATCTCACCCTTGTTCATCTTCCTTTTCATGCCCTGCTTTCTCGATTTCCTTACCAGTCTTGTCTAAGGGCATTTTATTAATGGAATAACGGACTATTCCCTGCTTCAGTGTGTGGTCCTGGAGAACCCAACCAGGACACTTACACGTGTACCTCCTACCTTGGTTATCCTTCACAAGTATCCTCTTCTGCAGACTCTTCATTCATATCCTTTTCTTCTCTTCTTGGAATTAGTCAATGGCCATCTAATTCATCTTTTATCTCCAATCTTCTGCCCAGCCAATTCATCCCACATAGTAGTGGTTCTAGCAGACATATATATATATATATATATATATATATATATTTTTTTTTTTTTAAGTAAGGATGTTAACTAAATCACCATTTTAAAAACTTTAATGGTTCCTAATTTTCTAAAGAACAAGTCCAAACTCTCATTTAGGTGTAATTACAACATTTCCATGCTTAACTTGAATTATTCATTATTCAATGTACTAGGTTTTTAGTCAGATCACAGCAATTCCATTTCTCTGGAAATATCAAAACATTCAAACTTCTTCATAAATTAGGTGTCTATGTTCCTTGGGCGGGTGTGTGTGTTTCCTCTTAATACAGACATGGAAAAGTTCACTCTGCTGTTAACAGGCAGAGCAGAATTTAACCCAAGGCTTTTAACTATGAAAATGGTGTCATTTATATCATCAACCTTGACTTTGGATTCTTTCCCATCAAACAAATTAGGTCAAATTTACAAACATGAAAATGCACAGGTTTAATCTTACTTATAGATTCAAATATTTGTGAAAATTATCTTGGTACTGATACCTTCTTTCTATGATGGTTAGATAACAGGGTATACTAAAAAATGAAATGTTATAGATAATAATGTGAATTTATCTCCTCTAAATTCCCATAGCACATTTTTATTTATCCTGTGACATAATCATACTTAGTTTTTATTGTTGGTTTTTCTATCTTAACTCTACTAAGAAATATATATTTTTGAGGATAGAGAATAATTTTTACTTATCTTACAGTCCAACAATGTTGTGCATGTAGGAGGTGATCAATAAAAATTGAGTCAGTGATCAAATATGAATTTTTAAATTGGTATATATGCCCATCCCTAAAATTTTCTGGGCGTAAGTTAACTTTCTATGATTCAAACGTCATTTGAGAATATTATAATGCCTCAGGGTCACTACTGGAAACATTAATAACTATTATGCTGATAACAGTATAACTATGAAATCATAGATAATTTCATAGATACTGTGTTGATTAAAAATTATATTTTGATGCTTTCTTCTCTTTATTCCCTTCCCTCTCAACAATCTTAAGTATCAATCATACCAACGATATACTTCTTTATTGAAGACTGAAACAATTTCCAAAATAGAGACACAAAACACAATTTTCACAATACCTAAAGATGAATCTATAAAGGGAAAATTGAGTACCTATTAAATATGAAATCTGGATTCCATCTGATAAGTAAAACAGGCCTCATAAGTGTCATGGTATCCTTTAAGAGAGTGGTTCTTCATTGGCTACAGTTTTGTGCCCAGAGGGACATTTGGCAATGTCTGGAGGTATTTTTGGTTGTCACAACTAAGAGAGTTGATTGCTATTAACATCTAATGGGTAGAGGACCGGGCTGGGCTAAGCTTCCTACAATTCACAGAATGACCCCAAAGCAAAGAATTATCTGGGCCTCAAATGTAAATAATGTGCTGAAGTTGAGAAACTATGCCATAAATAAATAGAGTAGAAAAGAATATACCCACTGTAAGATTCTTCATTAAGATTATCTTGATCATTTATTGTTCCATGGAAGTTCTAAACTCTCTACGGCCATTGCAAGCAGCAAGAAAGAATCCTTTACGTTCTTCAGACTGAAATAATTCCATACTTAGAATCACTATGTGTAATGCCCTTCCCCATTATTGGATTAAGACCTTTGTAAAACCACTGTACACCTTTTAGAATACATAGAAGTCTACAGAAAACAGCCCCAAAATTATCTGTATGGGGGCTTAATTCCTTAGAAATTCATTATAATGTAAACTAAATAGCAGTAAATTTCTATAAATATTCCTCAGTCTGTTGAGAATATCAAATCCATAGAAAGATTAAAATTTCTTGAAATGGAGACTCTGCTTTTGGAAATCTGGTAGGGGAAATTCTGGCTGACAAATGTGCATTCTCCTGAAAATTTTACTGAATAAAAGTTAATTATACCTATATTAGTTGTTTTTCTCTAATAATGATAGTTATGCTTTTAAATTGAAAGCCCACATATGTATCTGTCTGCTCATTAAAAAAAAAAAAAAAGACATTTTGAATCTGAGGATAAATGCTGGTTTTCTTCAAGCTACTTGAATTCTGGCAATACCTGATTCAAGACATCATAAGAGGTTACAATATTTCTTCTTATCAAGTGGTTTAACAGTTTGTTTTACCCATATTCCAATCATATTGATTAATCAAATCTCCATTCATTTATTAAAAGTATATAGTTTTTGATGATTTATCCTCTAAACTCTAAGACATTTTGAAGAAAATTAATTAAAAAATGATAATCCACACTGGTTTTAGTATATGTTTGGAATAAAATATTGTTGCCACTGAATGATTCTATACTTGGTTAAGGCATTGAAGTGATGAGAAAAAAACATCTAAAGGTATTTACTTCTGTATTGGCCTGAAAGTACCCATACATGTCCATGTAAGCATTCCATTAATTTCTCATTCTATAAGTATATTGTTTGACTTAGACTTTGGTAACTTAAAATGCCATCATATGTTCTGATAACTTCTCTGAGATACCTGCTGGAAGGGAAATATTGTTCACTGAAAATCAGCTTCTAGCCTAAGTAATGTAGAGAAGAGAGTTGGAACCTACATAAGAAAATGGATGTTGTGTGACAATCAGGAGACATGACAAAATGACTAAAAAACAAGGGGTTGTTTTTGGTCTTTTGCACAAATGTCATAAGTTGCTGAACCATGATTTTATTGTTGTTAGTTTGAGTAGAAAAAGAGTAGAGAGTACTCTGTGCATTGTCTTATGTCGATAAGAACACAATTTACCTTAAAATAGCATTTTAAGCCATGTGAATAGTAAGCTCCAGGTTTATCCTGAGTTTATGGTCTAAACTCGACTACTCAGACTCACATAGAATGAGCCTGAACCATAAAACTAACTGTACCTTAACTTGAACCAAATTAATTTATGCAATGTACTTTATTAATTATTATGCTTCCCCACACTAACCTCCAATAATTCCCCTTTATGTCAAATACAAGTTGATCAATATATACAAATAAGATCAGAATCAAATTTAACTTTCAATTTTGGAAATAAACTGAAAATTATCTGGCATTCAAACCATGATACACTTTCTGGAAAACTTTTGAAAAATGTGACTTTGTAAAGATATTATTTCTAGCCTGTATCATTTAGTTGGAGTGAATGCTAAATATCCTTACTAGGGCTACTGAGCAAGAAACTCTTAAACATCATAAGTCCCCTACCAGGCATCATATTACATTCAAAGAACAACTTAATGTAAGCTGTTCTGTAAAATAGGAGCTAGCAGGGCATAGGAATGGGAAAGCTGAGGAAAATAATAAAATGCATTGGAAAGGTCAAACATGTAATCTATTTTAATTTGTTGATAATTAATAATTTAGACAGCTAGTTTGTTAAAATTATAAATTATTCAGGCCTAGAGGGTACATTGTTTTGATTTTGTTTAAAAGTAAAAAGATGAGGAAATTAATTAAACATTAAAAGAATCTCTTATTTTTGAAAGCAGAATCTGTCAACTGAACAGTGAGAGAGAGCAAAAAGGTCTTTGGGCAGATTTAAAATTTCTCCCAGTGTTATATTATTATTGTACCCGTACAATTATTTAACAGTAATGGAGAAAATTCCTAATGATTTTTATACGCTTTTCTAGAAAGCATAGTTTACTAAATTAATCCACATCTAAGACTGGGAATCTAAGAAACTAGTTTTTATTTACAAAAAGAAAAAAAATTATATATATATATATATATATATATATATATATATATATACACACATAGACTTTGAATCTGCAAGGTAATGTGTGAACCATAAAATTATTTTATGAACCATAAATAATGCTTATTATTCATCATCTTTAGAAAGAACATGTTTGAATCTTGATAAGAAAGTAGATGAAATTTACTTTCCCATAAATTCTATAAATTGTCTTTTGCCTGCTGGTCCATTTCTAATTTCTTTAGACATAATTGATTATTTCATTATTATGAATATAGTATTATGTGATAATATAGTATTTTACTGTAGTACTAAGTAATAGTACTATATATATCCTGAAAAATGTAGTACTATTATAGCATCATATAATAATATGGTTTTATAAAGTAATGCAATATTACATAATCTTGACATCTAGAAGATCTTTAAAGTAACACAATTATGTTTTATTTATCTTTTTTTTTTTTTTTCGGTCCGCAGGCCTCTCACTGCTGTGGCCTCTCCCGTTGCGGAGCACAGGCTCCGGACACACAGGCTTAGCGGCCATGGCTCACAGGCCCAGCCGCTCCGCGACCTGTGGGATCTTCCCGGACCGGGGCACGAACCCGTGTCCCCTGCATCGGCAGGCGGACTCTCAACCATTGCGCCACCAGGGAAGACCCAATTATGTTTTTTTAGATGAAGATCACCAAACCTATAACATTTAAATAACTTTTACAAATTCACAAAAAACAACAGAACACAAGCAAACAATACGCAGAATTCCTTGCTCACACTCACAGTGTGTGTAGTGATTATGTGTGTATATTCATAATGGGAATAGGCACAATGTAGACAGAACCAGCACAGAACCCCAGAATGAACTTCTTTCTTCGGTCATAACAATCATGATGTTTAAAAATCTCATTTACCATGCTCTTTTCTTCAACTACTGTATTTTTCATATACCAGAAAACCACTTTTCAATGAGATATTTCTGCCTCTTATTACTTATATCCTCCCTTATATATTTAAGGCTATATAACACACTTATTTTGAATCCTTTTGATTTAAAAGTATACTTCTTTTAGCATATGTTGATTTCCTCTTATAGTAGATATATAGCTCAGGTGCCTACTTATTTGGCCAATGTTCACCTGGGGACATAAAAGCCTGGTATTTATGTTCAGAAAGATACAAATACCAGGATCTGGATGGTACTTATTTTTAAGTTTAAGGCTACAAGAAGATGTGGCTGCTGCAGACATTTTGCAGGTTGAACCCTGCATAACTCTAAGATGGTAGTCCACAAAAAAGACCACACAGGATGACTCCCAGGGGAGAGAGCAAGTACTTAACCAGTTATGGTCACTCCCTTTTGTAATCAATCCATCAAACAATGCTTTTTAAATAAAAGAAAAGTTAATAGTCTTTTTTAAAGCATTTTTACATATACAAAGACATTTAATGGAAAGTACAAAAAGTACTCATAGACCCAACTCTCTCCACGCCAATTTCTCCATTTATGAGCATCTTGCATTAGTCTGGTGACATTTTGCATTTGTTACAATTGATGAGACAACATTGACACATTGTTATTAACTAAAGTCCATAGTTTACTATGGGTTGCTATTCTATGAGTTTGAGAAACCTATAATGGCATGCATCCACCATTAAATTATCATATAGAATAGTTTTCCTGCCATAAAAATATTGTTGTTCTACCTCTTCTTCCCTCTTTCCACTCTCAATCTCTGGCAACTAATGACATTTTTACTGTCTCCATAGTTTTGCTTTTTCCAGAATGTCATATGTATAGTTGGAATCATACAGTATGTGGCCTTTGGGGATTGGCTCTTTTCACTTAACAGTATACACATAAGATTCCTCCATGTACTTTAGTAGCTTGATGGCTCATTTCTGTTTACCACTGGAAAGTATTCTACTGTTTGGATGTATCTCAGTTCATTTATTCATGCACCTACCAAAGGCCAAGTTTTCAAGTCATCGCAGTAAATTTCAAGAAGTGGGATAACTTGATCATATGGTAAGAGTATGTTAACTTTTGTAAGAAACTGCCAAAATGTCTTCCAAACTGGCTGTACCATTTTGCAATTAATGAGAGCTATTTTTACTCCACATCCTTTTCAACACTTAGGTTTGTCAGTGCTTTGGATTTTAGCCATTCTAATAGGTGTGCAGTGATATCTCATTATTTTAATTTGCATTTCCCTAATGGTGGAAGACACTGAACATCTTTTGATATGTGTATTTCCTGTCTGTATATCTTCTTTGGAGAGGTAGCTGTTGAAATATTTTTCTCATCTTTTCATTGAGTTTTTTTTTTTGATTTGTTTTAAGAATTTTCTGTTCGTTTGTTAGTTTAAGATAGTAGTCCCTTATTAGATAGGTGTTTTGGAAATATTTTCTCTCAGTTGGTGGCTTGTCTTCTCATTCTCTTGACTAAACAACAGTTTTTTTTCTAGTGAAGGATTAATTTTTAAATTCTTAGAGAGAAGCAGCCATGGAGCAGGAAGTTCTTTTGATTGTAATACATCAGAAGGGGTGGATATGGGTGGCAAAGGATGAGAAGAGCATACCTAGGGATAAGAGCTTTCTCTTCTTGTATGTATAACCCTAGCAAATATTTTGGACTACTTTCATCTTATTCCACTAACATTGGAGCCCAAGTGTTTGCAGATTTCTTTGAACATGGAATCAGCAATATCTTACTTTATTTGAGACTCAATTCAAATGTGGCTTCTTTCCTTTTCATGATCATTAGCACTCTCAACTTTAAGACAATAAATGAGACCCCTACTAGAAAATACAAACAATTCTCAGAGAAGGCAAGATAAATTCACCACCACCTCTAATGGCATCTGCTCCCATTCAAGTCCTTCTGGCATCTGAGACGTGTGTGAACACACACTGGATTCTTGGCTGCATTCAGACTATGAGTTATTCATTAGTGTGGGATTACTTCTACCAATCCCTTTCTAAAAACAACAAACTAAGTCAACTAGTTAATTTTAAAGGGAAGCATATTATCAGCTGTTTAATTGGGTTGGAATCTTATTTAAACTTAAACACTATCCTTAAACATTCACATATAATTAATTTCTCTATACTTTAATATTTTCTACTGCCATTGGATAAATGCAGGATTCATTTTCTCTCAAAATCTTAAGATTATCTTTAAATTCATAGCAGTTTCTTCAGATTAAAATAGCTTTTGTTATTGTTAGAATTTAAGGTTTATAGAAAAAGGGCATTTTTCCATAAGTTGGAGCACAAAGGTTGTTAATTTCTCCCAGAATACCTTATATATGGACCAAAAGAGGAATATTCTCAATTTAAAACAAAAAGAAGAAATTACAAATATTTTATTACTTACAGTAGAGTGTTCATTAGTTGCAACTTGTGGCAAATCTTTTATTTAGAACTAAGAGCTTTTCTGTAATCGCATTAGGAAAACTAATCAATATATTAATGATAAAACAGGTACAAAACACATTTAAGGAAAGCCCAGGACCTATTCATTACTTCTTGGTCAGAGTGTGGTATTTAAAACACTATGAACAAAATAAAATAAGAAGTACACATCTTTAAGTACCTTATGTTTCTTCATCCTTTAGATGCCATTTATTTCTTTTGGTTATTTAACTTCACTAAATTCTACATTCCAACAGCACATTCATGACCAAATTAAGGCCATGGGTTCTCAAGTGCTTTGAGTGTCCAAGGTATAAAGAATAATAACTAAAATCATGTTGTTATCTGGAAGCCAGAGCACCACTTAATACAGCAGCCTGCCTTGCTTATTTTATATCACACTCTGCTCTATAATTAGATAACACCTGAAATCTAGCAGGGCTCTTTATGACAGGAATGTTCCACCTCACTTCTCAGTCTAGCTAACGAATCATGGGAAGGAATTTCAGCAAGTGTCAACCACTTCAGCTTGTGTAACCAACCTGACAGTGTGACAAGCAGTATTTGTTTGCTAAGCCCCAGAAGAAATGACTATTACTTAAGTATTTATGTTTTGACTTGGAAATAGTAAAGGCTAATGGTGATATGCATGGTGATAGGCTAGAACAGTCTCACTTTAAATATACACAGCCTTAATTTTATATAATTACACAGAAACGGCAATAGTCAGCAAAGACCTGAATAGAATTTGTTTGTTAAAGAATGGACAGTCTGCCAGAGAGCCAAAAATATATATTTAAATACAAATATAAAGGGTTAGTTTTTTTCTTATGTGTGTTCAAGAGATGGCTCCTTATACATGCTGCATCACAATGGAAAATCTTTGTGTTGTGTTACAGATTGGCACAAACCCTCTGGTTCAGTCGCTATATCTTTTATGATGTAAATAGCATACCCTATAGCTATTTTTAGAATAATTCAAAACTCATCCTATGAAACTTCATAAGCCAAGGTAATAGGAAAAGCATCTCTGGAGAGAAAAACAGGTTTGCTAGATCTGCTCAAGCAATGAATTTTTAAAAGGTTTGCTTAAAACAACAGAGTATGTCAGTTGGCAATATCAGTCCACATATGAGCTTTCAAATGCTCTCTTCCTAAGTCCAGGCAGTTGGCTGATTCGTACAACATTTGATTTTTAGTTTTTCAGCAGACCATTTTGAGTTAGTGCCATTTGCATTTTTATAGACAACAGCAATCCTGCAGCAGGCTCTGTTCTGCTGATAAATTTTGCAAGTTGATAATAAGAAAGGGTGTGTAGAACTTGAAGCTGATATAGATGTGTTGTTTGAAAAAGCACCACTGAGAGATTAGTCTCAAAGGAAACAAAACAAAATAACTAGCAATTTTTTCTTTTTCAAATTTAGATGCTGCCTTTCTGTTTACTCCTTTTCAATATAGTTGTAATGTTTTAGGCTTTTGACAAGAATTCATGAAGAAGTTTCCATATAAAAACACTAAGATAGTTATTGGGAAATTTTATAATAGATAATAATATTTCTCTGTAATCAATAATCTGGTCCTGAATTTCAACTGCTAAGGGCAGGATTGTTCTTAAGAAGCTTTTGTAGCCTAAAGAAAGAAACACAACACGTAGAAGGCATGTATGAGAGTGTAGAGAGGATTAACAAAAATAATTTTTATTTTTTCATCCTAGAGTCTCTTTTAGTTTATATTTAACCTCCTCTACAACCACTTTATATATAAATTATTTTACCCTATTTTAGGAAAAGGAACACAGAAACTCAGAGAAGCTAATCATTTGCTTCAGGTAGGTCAGCTCCTAAATGGAAGAGTTGGGGTTTGAACCAAGGTCTATCTTACATCCTGTTGCCTTAAGGTGATTATATTGAGATAAAAGCTTGTTAAAAATAGACCATGTGAGCCATGTTGATATAAGGGAAACCAGAGTCACAGAATTATGGGCTGCAGTCCTGAGGGTAGGAGAAGTCTATTTGGTCTGGGGAAGAATGTCTCAGGAATAGTACACAATTTTGCAGTGCAGACCATGCTTGTTTTGTTTGTTCATTGACTTGGACTCTACAGAGTTTCAGATTTGATTTTGAATGTCCTGAGCAGTCACGAGCTCTCTGCCATACCACTGCCTCCTGTCTCACCCAGGAGAGTATCACTCATCTACATCTTCTGTCATGGCTGTGTCCAGGGGTCCGCTTTTGCTGTCCCTCATTTACAGGCCATTTACTCATCTGATAGACAGTAGAAATGCCTTCCTCAGGGACAAAACACTAGTCTGTGAGACAAATATTAAATAGTTGTAAATTCAATATTATTTTCAGTATTATTTTCAGTATTCAGTATTCAATATTATTTTCTAATTTAGTGACACATGGAAGACATAGAGGTAGGACCAGGTGTCAGGTATGGTCAAGGAATCAGACGAAAGGTCATAAATTTAACAGAGGAGATAGTTACCAGGATACAAGAGACCAAAATCTAGTCTGAGACTTTACAGTGGAAAGTTTCAAATGAAGGTAAGAAATTTTCGACTCTCATTTTGGAGAGGCCAGATTAGGGCTGACTGAAAATTAAGGGTCAGGCCCATGTTATTAAGAAACTCGGTTACTGGAATTGCATTTTATACATGGCAGACTGGTTCAAGAACAAAAGGTGAAGCCCTTGTAGTGGCATAAGTCAAACATCAGGATGGGACCCCAGTTATTAGGAAAATGGTGTACAGAGTTAGATGGAAGCTAGTACTAAAATTAACATGCTAAATTTAATTAAAATGCTAAATTAACTCCATGCTAAGCAGATAAGTGAATTGAGGTGTACTTATGCTTTTCCTTCTTGATGTGGGTCTAGGACTGATCTCAGATTGGAGATAAACTTGCACTTTAACGTTAAATAAAACCAGTTACAAGCCTTCACAGTTATGACCATGGGCTTGTGTTAACCTTTTCCTGCTCTACCACCTCCACTTTCTTCATAAAAGAAAGGTGAATTATAAGGAAAGACTCAAGGAGACAACTTGGCAAATGACCTTCAGTTTCCTGAATCTCTCCCCCACAATCAACCCTGGTGAAACCTGGGAAGTACATGCAGGATTCTGAGGAATTAACTTGAGATTTGTAAGATACTCCTGAAGACATGCAGGGCCCTTTTACAACTGGCTTGGGGGCTGGTGAAGCCTGAGCCACATGGAGATCAGCAGCTGGGGAAGAGCAAGAAAGGGTAGGAGAGGGCTGTCATGTTCCACTTTTCTGAGTCCTCAGCATTGCTTGGAGCTTTTGCTACTACTTGCATAAGATTCTAAAGTGAAGCCAACTATGGTCATCCAGATTGCCACCAGTTCACATCAGATATAATATAGGCCTTAACCCTGGCAGTGCTCAAATATTACTAAACACAGTAGTCAGTTTTGCACAATATTACTTATACATTTTTCTAAGAGCTACATTCCTACACTCACAAAAATTATTCTAGTTTTCACACTCAAGAAGGTTTGGTTTCATGATCCAGGATTAATCACTTGCCATAATAAATAGTTAAGGACAAAGTGTTTCATGCTTCTTTTTTATTCACATTATTATGATTTATATCCACTGGTAGTTAAACTTCTATAATCACAGAATGCAATGAGATAGTCCCTTTAAATGGTCTTGTATAATGTAAAGATTTAAATATATACAATTCAGTATATATTTGACTTTGTGTTGTATTATTTTTTGTTCTTTTTTTCTTCTTTTTGCGGTACACGGGCCTCTCACTGTTGTGGCCTCTCCCGTTGCGGAGCACAGGCTCTGGACACACAGGCTCAGCAGCCATGGCTCACGGGTTGAGCCGCTCCATGGCATGTGGGATCTTCCCAGACCGGGACAAGAACCCGTGTCTCCTGCATCGGCAGGCGGACTCTCAACCACTGCGCCACCAGGGAAGCCCTGATATATTCTTATATATTATAAATGGATCACCTTTTTTTGAAATACTTTATTTTTTAGAAGAGTTTTAGGTTCATAGCAAAATGGGGACGGTGCAGAGATTTCTCATATACCCTCTGCCTTTACACATGCATAGCCTTCATCATTACCAGCAACACCAACCAGAGTAGTATATTTGTTGCAGTTGAGTAACCTACATTATTGACTCATTATAGTCACCCAAAGTTCATAATTTTCTTTACAGTTTAGACTTGACTTTGTACATTCTAAGGGTTTGGACACATGTATATTGACATGAATCTATAATTTCAATATCATTCAGAGTAGTTTCACTGGATTAAAAATACTCTGTGTTCCACCTATTCATCCTTTCCTTCCCCCCTCCCCCAATACTTGGAAACCACTGATCTTTCTACCTCTTCCTTAGTTTTGGCTTTACAGTACATCATATAGTTGGAATCACATATAATGTAACATTTTCAGATTGGCTTTGCTCACTTTGGTCTTCCATAGTGACCATCATTTTGCATTGCCAATAGCAATGAAATGAGAATTCCTATTTCACCACATTCTCACCAGGATATGTTTTCTCAGTGTTTCGGATTTTAGCCATTATAATAGGTAAATACAGTATTTCATTGTCTTTTTAATTTGTGCTTCCTTGATGATATCCGTTGTGGAGCATCTTTTCTTATTCTTACATGCCATCTGCATATTCTCTTCAGTAAATGGTCTGTTAGTCTTTGGCCCATTTTTTAATCATATTGTTTATTTTCTTACTATTGTGTTTTAGAGTTCCTTGTATAACTTGTGTAACAGTCCTTATCAGATACGTATTTTGCAAATATTTTCTCCCAGTCTCTGCCTTCTTGTCACAGTCTGTCAGTGTATTTTGCAGAACAGAATTTTAAAAATTTTAATAAATTGTAAATAACATTAATTATTTCTTTCATGAATGTTACCTTTGGTGTTGTATTTAAAAATTCAATAATAAACCCAAGGTCATTTAGATTTTCTCCTATGTTATCTTCTGGGAGTTTGATAGATTTGTGTTTTACGTTTAGGTGTATGACAAATTTTGAGTTAATTTTTGTAAAGGGTGTAAGGTCTGTGTCAAGAATCACTCTTTTTTAAATCTTTTTTTTTTTAATTTATTACTTTTTAAAGTTATTTTTGGCCACATCAGGTCTTAGTTGCAGCACACAGGGTCTTCTCTGTGGCATGACAAATTTTTCCTTGCAGCACACGGGTTCTTAGTTGTGGTATGTGGGCTTCTTTCTAGCTGTGGCATGAGGGGTTTCTCTCTCTAGTTGTGGTATGCAGGCTCCAGGTCATGTGGTCTCTGTAGTTGTGGCGCACGGGTTCCAGAGCGTGTGGGCTCTGTAGTTTGCAGCATGCAGGTTCTAGTTGAGGCGTGCGAGCTCAGTAGTTGTGGCACACAGGCTTAGTTCCCTAAGCAGGGATCGAACACACATCCCCTGCATTGTAAGGAAGATTCTTTACCACTGACTACCAGGGAAATCCCAAGAATCATTTTTTTTGTTATATGTGGTTATCCAGTTGTCTCAGCATCATCTGTGAAGAGTATATCTTTTCTCCATTGAATTACCTTTGATCTTTTGTCAAAGATCAGTTGATTTTATTTGTGTAGGTCTATTTCTGGAATCTCTATTCAGTGTCACTGATCAATATGCCTTTTTTTTTTTTTTTTTTTTTTTTTCCTAAAATAATTCTTTCCCAGTTGATTTTATTTGTGTAGGTCTATTTCTGGAATCTCTATTCAGTGTCACTGATCAATATGCCTTTTTTTTTTTTTTTTTTTTTACCTAAATCATACTGTCCAAATTACTGTGACTTCATAATAAGTCTTGTAGTTAGTCAGGTAATGTCAGTCTCCTATTTTGTTCTTCTTTAATACTGTGTGCGTTCTATTCTGCTATTCCACATACGAACTTTAGAATCATTTTGTCAATATCCATACAATAACTTGTTGATATCTTAATTGGAATTTCATTTATCTACAGATCAAGTTGGAAAGAACTGACATTTTCATAATATTCAGTCTTTTGATCAATGAACATTAAATATCTCTCCATTTATTTAGTTCTCTCTTGATTTATTTAATCTGAATTTTATAGTTTTCCTCATTAAATCTTCTGCATGTTTTGTTAGATTTATACTTATGTATCTCATTTTTTGTTGCTAATATAAATGGCCTTTTTCTTTGTGAATTCATTGACATTTTCTACATAGACAATCATGTAATCTGTAAACAAAATTGTATTTCTTTTTATTGTCTTGTTGCATTAGCCAGGAATTCCAGTATTTTGTTGAAAAGAAGGAGTGATGAAAGGAGACATCATTTCTGAATATATATAATACAATGTCACCTCATTCTATTAAACTTAACAAATACCAGCTGACCTTATCAGCTACATTGATTATCAATATTTTTCTATTATTGACATTTCTATTTCAATATGTATTAGGTTTGAAAATATTTCCGTGTCTGATGTGGAACAGAAATCTAAATTTTTCCCTATTTTTTTTCTCAGATATGGCATAGATATTTCTACATAATTTATTAAGTAATCCTTTCATTCCCACTGACTTAATATGTTACTTTAACTGAAAGAATGTTTCTGAAATTTCTAACTATTCCAATGAGAATGTTATTTTGCTTTATTATTAAATGGGAATTAGGTATCTTTCTATGGAGGCTGTTAGCTAGGTGATATTTTTAAACTATGAGTGTATAGCTTTCAATTTCTAATCACTTAATTCATAATTGGAATGATAATGGCAGTAAGTAGATCCTCAAAGGAGTTAGATGGTCCAAGTACATAAATAAGAACACATAACATTTATGGTACATTAAAGGTGGTGTATACAATGTGTAAAATTGGAACATTTAAAAAAATATGTCAGGATGAAAAGCTATACATTTGGGTGACATGATAAGGTCTGTACTGTACACTTTCAATAAAATTAAATTCTAATGGATTAAAATATAATCATGTAAAACTTAAAACTAAAAATATTGGAAGAAAATTTAGATGTGGATATTAATATAAGTGAGAATGGAAGTGTCTTTAGAAATATGACTTAAGGAGAAATAGAAAATATTGAGGAACCTGACTACATAAAACTGTAAACATTCTGTATAGCAAGAAACAGACTAACTTTAATAACAAAAGAAAAATTAGAAACAATATAATAAATATTTTTATTTCATAAATCAGTAAAGATATTTAAAATTAATAGGAAAATGATAACAAAACAAGAGCAAAAAGAAAAAATTAGCAAAAATATAAATATTTAAATGCTGGCAAACATTGAAAATATATCTAACAATAAGTGGTTGGATACTTATATGCATACATGTACACATGTGCGTATGTGTGTACATACATATTTATATTGTTTTATACATTTAAATGTGCAGTCTAGTGATATTGAATTAATTGAATTATTCTTTTCTTCCTTACTAATTCCCCTCACTTGGAGAATTTGTTTCAGGAGTATTTATTTGTATTTCCATACAAAATAATCATATTTAGCTGTAAAAATAATGTTATAAATCAATTTTATTATAATGAGTTAAAAACAAAATGTTTAGATGGAAATGTCAATTTCAAAACATCATAGCCTACTGTACACCAGTGGAACAGGGTAGAAAGCCCAGAGCTCAACCCACACACCTATGGTCACCTAATCTATGACAAAGGAGCTAAGAATATACAATGGAGAAAAGACAGTCTCTTCAACAACCAGTGCTGGGAAAACTGGACAGTGGTATGTAAAAGAATGAAATTAGAACACTCCATAACACCATACACAAAAATGAACTCAAAATGGATTAAATAGGGCTTCCCTGGTGGCACAGTGGTTGAGAGTCCTCCTGCCGAGGCAGGGGACATGCGTTTGTGCCCCGGTCTGGAAAGATCCCACATGCCGTGGAGCGGCTGGGTCCATGAACCGTGGCCGCTGGGCCTGCACGTCCAGAGCCTGTGCTCTGCAGTGGGAGAGGCCCCAACAGTGAGAGGCCTGCGTACCGCAAAAAAAAAAAAAAAAAGTGGATTAAATACCTAAATGTAAGGCCAGACACTACAAAAATATTAGAGGAAAACATAGGCAGAACACTCTTTGACATAAATCACAGCAAGATCGTTTTTGACCCACTTCCTAGAGAAATGGAAATAAAAACAAAAATAAACAAATGGGACCTAATGAAACTTCAAAGCTTTTGAACAGCAAAGGAAACCATAAACAAGACAAAAAGACAGCCCTCAGAATGGGAGAAAATATTTGCAAATGAAGAAACTGACAAGGGATTAATCTCCAAAAAATGCAAACAGCTCATGCAGCTCAATATCAAAAAAACAAACAACCCAATCAAAGAATGGGCAGAAGATCTGAACAGACATTTCTCCAAAGAAGACATACAGGTGGCCAACAAACACAAGAAAAGATTCTCAAAATCACTAATTATTAGAGAAATGCAACTCAGAACCACAATGAAGCATCACCTCACACCAGTCAGAATGGCCATCATCAAAAAATCTACAAATAAATGCTGGAGAAGGTGTGGAGGAAAGGGAACCCTCCTACACTTTTGGCAGGGATGTAAATTGATACAGCCACTATGGAGAACAGTACGGAGTTTTCTTAAAAACCTGAAAATGGAACTACCATATGACAAAGCCATCCCACTACTGGGCATACACCCAAAGAAAACCATAGTTCAAAAAGATACACGCAGGGCTTCCCTGGTGACACAATGGTTGAGAATCTGCCTGCTAATGCAGGGGACACGGGTTCAAGCCCTGGTCTGGGAGGATCCCACATGCCGTGGAGCAACTAGGCCCGTGAGCCACAACTACTGAGCCTGCGCATCTGAAGCCTGTGCTCCACAACAAGAGAGGCCACCATAGTGAGAGGCCCGTGCACTGCGATGAAGAGTGGCCCCCGCTTGCCACAACTAGAGAAAGCCCTCACACAGAAACGAAGACCCAACACAGCAAAAATAAATTAATTAATTAATAAACTCCTACCCACCAACATCTTAAAAAAAAAAAAAAAAAAAAGATACATGCGCCCTAATGTTCATTGCAGCACTGATTACAATAGCCAGGACATGGAAGCAGCCTAAATGTCCATTGACAGAGGAATGAATAAAGATGTGGCACATATATACAATGGCATATTACTCAGCCATTAAAAGAAATGAAATTTAGTTATTTGTAGTGAGGTGGATGAACTTAGAATCTGTCATAAAGAGTGAAGTAAGTCAGAAAGAGAAAAATAAATATCGTGTAATATTGCTTATATGTGGAATCTAGAAAAATGATACATATGAACTTATTGGCAAAGCATAAATAGAGACACATAAGTAGAGAACAAACATATGGATACCAAGGGGGGAATGGAGGGTGGGATAAACTGGGAGATTGAGACTCACACATATACACTATTATGTATGAAATAGATAACTAATGAGAACCTACTGTATAGCACAGGGAACTCTACTCAGTGCTCTGTGGTGACCTAAATGGGAAGGAAATCCAAAAAAGAGGAGATATATGTATACGTATAGCTGATTCACTTTGCTGTACTGCAAAAAATAACACAGCATTGTACAGCAACTATACTCCAATAAAAATTAATTAAAAAAAAACAAACAAAAAATAAAAACATCATAGCCTAAGAGACCATATCTTACATATGAGCTCTTATAGGCCTGCACAGAGACACACACAGACACAAATGAAAAGTTGTAAATGTATTTATCTCTTGTGGGTAGAATTCTTGAGTTCTTGCTTAATTTATTTTTTGATACTCTTTATTTTTATAAAACAAAATGTATAATTATTTATAATACAAGATTATTTTAGAATTGACTATAAGATGGATTGAGATGACAAACTGGCCATATGCCTTTACATCTCCTTCCAATTAAATTATTTGAAAATCAAAAATCTGTTTTTTTTAGGATGCAGTTTTAACAGTGCTAGCAATTAAATAGAATAGTTTTGGTGTCCAAGACATTCTGACATTTTCCTGAAAGGTAAACTCATGATTGCCAAAGAAAGAAGAGTGAAATAAACCTCCCAGGAAAAACACACACAGTTGAAAACCAGTGCAGAGGCAGTTGCAATTTCAGCATTAATCAAAGTTTGGTACCCACATGAAGAGAGCAGGAGAAGGGCCCAGGCCCACGGGAATCTAGGCAATTAAGAGATAGCACTGTGAACTTCGGGGCAGTCTAGCCCACATTGCTCATTTTCTGAATCAGACAACAGTGGTTCTGGCCCCAGACGAAACCTCAGGACTGCTCTGCAGAAATGGAATGATCAGCATAGGAAGCCTATTTAAATGGGTGATGGGGCCTGAGATTTAAACCACACTTTAAGAGAACTCTGGATCTCCAAAGTAGAGACTGAGGGAACATGAAAGAAAGGCAAAAAGAGAAATAAACAAAAGTGTTCCAGTCTTACAGTAGAAGACTCATAATTTTAAAAGTTGGTAAATTGTATTCTCCCCGCCTCCTTTTTCTGTATCCACCAGACCCAAATGCACTATACCACATCCTCTCAGAAGGAGTTTGAAGAAGACTTCCTTGCCAGAGCACAGCCCCTGTGAAGATCCACAAGCCCACTGAAGCCCCCAGCACTACCTACACTAATCGACAGAACTTTACATCAAAACTAAATGACAGCCACATGCTCGGAAAGGAAGAACTATTTTTTTTTTTTTAATTATAGTATAGTTGCTTTACAATGTTGTGTTAGTTTCTGCTGTACAGCAAAGTGAATCAGCTATATGTATACATATATCCTGTCTTCCTTGGATTTCGTTCCCGTTTATGTCACCACAGAACACTGAGTAGAGTTCCCTGTGCTATACAGTCTGTTCTTATTAGTTAATCTATTTTATATATAGTAGTGTATATATTTCAATCTCAATCTCCCAATCCATCCCACCCACCCCAGGAAGACCTTGATAAATAAGAGAGCTGATACAGGAGAGAATATATGAAAGTCTGTACAAAAATTAAATCTATGAAAGAAAATAGATGCATTTAATAATAAAGACATATTGTTAAACTGGTATATAAAACAAAATCCAATCATATAATATTCTTAATAGACATATCTTTTTTTTTTTTTTTTTTGCGGTACGGGGGCCTCTCACTGCTGTGGCCTCTCCCGTTGCGGAGCACAGGCTCCAGACGCGCAGGCCCAGAGGCCATGGCTCACGGGCCCAGCTGCTCCGCGGCATGTGGGATCCTCCCGGACCGGAGCACGAACCTGCGTCCCCTGCATCGGCAGGCGGACTCTCAACCACTGCACCACCAGGGAAGCCCCCTTAATAGACATATCTTAAAAAGATATTTGTATAAAATTCACTCTTAGTCAAAGGTATAACAGGAAACTGCTAACAAGAAGAAAACAGAATTCCATGTGAAAATTATTAAATGAAACATGATTTCTTAAAGTTTTGAAAAACAATAAAACAGTGTCTATATAAATGATAAATAATTTTAAAAATACAATCCAATAAGAGCTTCTCTTATAATATAAAACCTGGATTAGATGAAAAGAAATGAGGACAGAGTATTTGCATAAGGCAATGAGATAACTTGCTCTTACATTTAGAACATTGCATACAGCAGATAGGAAATTAACCTTCTTTTAAGACATTCATGAAATAGGGAAATATGACTATGGATGAAAACACAAGACAACCTTAATAAATCTTGTGAAGCAGAAATACTTTGGTCCTTATTTATAAGCCACAATAAAGTTAAAAAAGTGAAATTAACAATAAAATAAAATGAAAAGAATTAAATTCCTAAGATAAACAAAAATCAAAACTGAAATTATAAGCCATTTAGGAATGAATAACAATAAAGCATTATAGAATAAAAACTGTGATGTAGACAAAGAGGAAGAAAGGAAATGTGTAACCTTAAATACATGTAGTAGAATTTAACAATGAGTTAAGATTAATGAATTAAAGTAAGCTAAAGGGGCAAAAAAGGAACAATAGAATAATCAAGAAATAAGTAAGGGAGGCCTTAATCAGAATACAAATCAAAATCAATATTCTAGAATACAGCACCAGCAACAAATAAAGTAACAAGAAAAGTATAGATTTGATCAACAAAACCACAGTCTGGTTTGTTGAACTCTCATAAAATAATCAAATAATTGGCAATTCACAGAGAGGGAAATCATAAATAAATATTAGGAATGAGAAAGTGAATCTCACTACAAAAATAGTAAAAATTATTAAATACAAATACTACATGTAAGTATATACCAAAAGTTTGAAAAATCTAGATTAAAAGATTATTTTCATACAAATATTCAAGAGATATAGAAAAATAATAAGTGACGAGGTTTAAAATGCTGTCAAAAAAAACAGAAATATAGACCGAGAGCTATTCTGGAGTCAGAGGGGTGGAAACTCCAGAGGGGAGTGCCCGTAAGCGTTTACTGTTAGGGATAATTCAAGTAGGCAAAGTTTCCAAGAATGGTTGGATTTGGCAATTTGGAGTTATTTGAGTTGTAATATCTAATACCCTCTGTGTTGACAGTAATTGTGGGTTTTTGAGGATGTACAAATTCGAGTCTAAGTAGAGCCCTGCTGTTTTTTAGAAGGAATTACTCTACAAAACATGTGGCCTTAGTACTACTGGTCGTAGTGTCTGGCTGTATGGTCACTGACCTCAATTTTTTAAAAAATGCTTTATACAAACAGAAAATTCTG
Organism: Lipotes vexillifer; assembly: GCF_000442215.2. NCBI lineage: Eukaryota > Metazoa > Chordata > Mammalia > Artiodactyla > Lipotidae > Lipotes > Lipotes vexillifer. The sequence goes on from NW_006771873.1 coordinate 627,429, forward strand.
TGTATAAATGCAAAAGCTCATTTGAGGGTTCCTTTATTAATACTGCTACTACTAATAATAATAATGATAATTCCTTTGGAGATTTCTGTGCTTTAAATACCATTTGACTATGATCCTGATGCTGCCTACCTTCAAAGTCTTCCAAACTCACTGACTATAAGCAGCATCTGGTTTTAAAGGTTGAGTTTAAAAGAAATTTACTGAAACCGTGGACCTCAGAATCACTGGAAACTGTTAGGGATCAATACGCTTACAATTTCCACTCAACTACAATGGCAGATTAATCTGTTTTTCTATGGGATGGATTCTTTCAGGATTTTTTTTTTGGTGCAGAAACTAAAGTGTTATAAAAATAAGTCGGGATAAACCAACTACTCTGAGAATGGACTGTCTGACTTTTGTGACTGCTGATGTTTGAGAAAAGATCAATATATCTACATAGCTTTCAATGTATGTCTTAAAAAAGAAAATCAGTGGACAAAAAAGAAGTAATGTTTAATATTATCTCTTTAAAAAATAATAACCTACATTCTCTACAGACTATTTCTATTTTGGTTTGTACCTACATCTGCTTTGCATGTGAAATATGTTTGTATAATTATTTAAAGAGGTACTCAAAAGAAAATATTGATAGGGCCTGGTCTTAAATAATATCATAAACTCCACTGCATGCTTCCTTAATCCTTGCTGCTGAGGATTTATAATATTTATGTAATCTACTAGGCAGCACCACAAAGATCAAGTTACAAGAAGTGTCTCTTGTCATCAAAGTTAATCAAACTTCATGTGAAGGAATCTAAGGACAAAAGTAAAGAAAATAACTTTCTTACCAGGATTAAATAAATAAACACATATATTTATAAACATAGAAAGCAGAGGCTTACATTTTAAAACTATATGGTCATGCCAAAATTAGTTCAGCTTTACTCCAATATTCTTAGTTCCTTAAACTTGCTTTGCTCTCTGACCTCCACTTGGATCCACAAACTTTATTTCCACCTACAGCTGGTAACTTCCTTCCTCCCTGCCTCAGCTTCCTACCTCCTTCAAGAAGCTTTTCTGAATCTATCAAAAAAGATGGATATATTTTTTAGGTGATCCAATCATATCCTGTCTTTTTCACCATAACATTTATCAAACTATGTTCAGTCACCTGGTTAGTCATGTAATAGGTGTCTATCTTCACTAGATTGGCTACAACACAAGTAGGCCAACTATGGAGGCCAAACCCAGCCAGACATTTTTCTTTGTATTGTTCTTAAGCTCAGAGTAGTTGTTACATAATTAAAAGTTTAAAAACAAATTTTAAAAAGTCATATTTAATGGCACATGAAAATTATATTGAAATTAAAATTTCAGTGTCTATAAATAATTGTACTGGAGTTCAACCATACCTGATCATTTACATATTGTCCGTGGCTAATTATGGCAGAGTTGAGTGATTGAAACAGAGACCATCTACATAGCCAAAGGTATTTACTCTCTGACTCATTACAGAAAATGTTTGCCAACACCTTGCCCCCAATATCAACCTACAATGATATCTAAAATCATAATATCTTCAAGCTCTCAACTTCCATTTTCACTCAGTAATCCCCAAGGTATTGGGAGTCTCTGTATTTTTTTTTTTTCCTGCTCATTATTCTGGGAGCCCAGAGCTCACTGATGCTCCCTCTAACACTGAATGCTCCAGAAACCCACCATGTCCTAAATGATTATTGCTGTGGCCAATATCATTGACATCTGCTGATGGTGGAGTAGAGGCAACACTGTATGTAAGTGTGCTGAGGCCTCAGTCACCTTTCAGAAAGAGCCTGGAAAGCATGAGAAAAACAAATTATTCAGCCTTGCAATAATACCTTGTTCAATCCCTATCGCATCAACTGGCAAAGGTTTTGTCTTGAATATGACAAGAAAGTAATGTAACTTCTTAATTTCCTCTTGAAGAATTAGGTCTGTTTTACTATAATAGTGACTCTGTGGCTTTGGTTTGAGGTGCAGTAAAGAAGCTTCCAGGTGACTCAAGAGGCAACTGTACAAACCTAGTTCAGTTCACAGGCAATCAGAAACACTCTTTTCCTGGCCTCATCATCAATGTAGGATATATAAGCTCTTCCTAACCATTGCCCCACAAAAACCTCGTATGGTGTCCTGCTGCCTTCAAAGTTACTAGCCAAGCTCCCAGAAACAGGAAGTTAGAATGGAGGTTGCCAGGCGCTGGGAGGAGGGGAAAAAGGGGGTTTGCCATTCAACAGATAATAAACATTTAGGTTCTGGAGACCTGCTGTACTACTTAGTGCCTCTAGTTAAAAATACTGTATTGGTGCCCTTAAAATTCTGTTAAAAGTTTATATCTCAAATTAAGTGTTCTACCACAAATTTAAAAGTAAAAAAAAAATAAATGTCTTAATCATATTTCACAGACATGAATAAAGGCAGGGGAGAAGATGAAATCATACACAGTATGTCCTTTCCTGGTGAGGGGTGATCCGGCAGTCAAGGCTTCATTCATTAAGGGGGTTCATGGCCAGTTGATTTTCCTCAAACTCCAAACCATCTCAGAGAAACTTTTACTCCTGAGACTTTATCACCAAAGGGTGTATTTTATGGTTACATATTCATTTAAAGACGTCTTTAGTAATTTATCAAAGAGCTACCCTGAAGTTATAATAAAACTTTCTGATATGACTTAGGACAGACTTAAGGAAAACAGTGATGCCTATAAAAAAAATTCCACACCAACAATTTTCTACAAAGACCAAAAATGTAATTAACCTTTTAAAAGGACCATGGCTCTGTTTCAACCAAGCTAAGATGCTCATAAAACAGAATTTAATATCCCTACCCCTGCCCATTTTGTGTGGGTAACACTTTTGCTAAATATATGCGTGAAGGCATTATTAAAGATCATTATCAGTGTCATCACCTTTTTATATTTTCTATTTTAAAATAATATGATTTTTCTGAAATTGCCCTATTTTAAGAAATACTTTGTAGAATTTTAATGTGAACTGTTAACAAAATACTTTTAAATGATAGTCTACTCTGGTTCTTCTGAGGTATTCATATTGGCAATGTATGAAACAAACATAATAGCTTAATACATTGCTGTTCTGATTTTTTTTTCATTTCTCTATGTTAATTTAAACTTTATTTCATCTTAATAATGGAAATATCACAATGCTTCAGTTGTAACTTTACCCTTAAAATAATGCAATTTTATCTTTACCTAATTTAGCAGTAAAAAGTATCTGCAGCTCATATGAACACAAAGTGACTCTCTGATTACCCTAATGATATCATCTTATAGTATTTTTAAAGTTTTCTCCCATTTCTATTCACAGCTTTGAATGATCTGTAGACTAAAACAACTTTGACTACTTTTTATCTTTCCTTTTACTTAGCTGGACATATTTTTTTTCTCTAGGAATAAATTCTTCCTTTGCCTGATTCAGCCATTCTTTTTAAACAGAGAAGTAACTCAAATTAATGTTGCAAAATAATAAAATACTCAATTTGAGTTTAAAGTGTTAAGTCATAAGACTCATTAGACCAGAAAACAATAAACATTTGATTTTTTTACCTGTGAAATAGTCTCAAGTTTATTTTTCAATAGAAGGGCAAATATAAAAGTATTGATAGAATAAGCACAGTGAGTAGTTCTTGGATATCTTTTCATGAAAAAAAAAAAAGAGAGGGAGGGAGGGAGGGAGGAAAAAGAGAGGGAAGACATAGCATAAAACCTCATAGTATCTCAAGGTACTAAGATCAGGGAGCAGTGATGGAGACTTTACCTCCTACTTTCTACCCTTTCTAGAAGCTTGATTGTGTGCAAGACATTTGTATTATGTTTTACAAAATAGTTTTTACAAAGGTTAGTATTTCAGACCTTTTTCCTTAGCCTAGCTAATATATCCCGGGCCATAATTATTTGAAAATAGATTAATGAATTACAACTGAAGCTATGGTGCTTAATATTTTCAGAATTTATTAAATCTCAAGTGTATCCTTAAAGATATTTCTTTAAAGCCCAACCTCATTTCTTTAAAATGTATACCTGTGGTAATTCATAATACTGTACCAAATATGTTTTTTTCTTCAAAATAAGAAAAGGATCAAAGATTTGTTAAAGAATAATGATGGCAAGCAAGCCAGTGTTTATTTCCTACTGTGTTCTTAATCTCCTTTTACAGTTGGGTTTTATAATAAGTTATTTTTAATAATTTTATTAATATTATTCTCCAGGGAATTTATTTCTAATGTGTTATTCTATAGCTAATTTTCTGGAATAAATTCCATTTCAAAGCAAGTGCAATCAAACCCAAAGGAGACTGCAGATATACTTACTAAAATCAGTACACTATAAGTGCACGTTTTCTTTCAAGTCAACAAAGCAGTGGTGTATAAAACAGTACAGCCACTCTTGCAAAGAAAAGGACTCAAGGTACCAAATAAATTTTAAGCAGTTTTCTATCTAAGGAAAGGTGTGTGTGTGTGTGTGTGTGTGTGTGTGTGTGTGTTTAGGTGTGTATATGTGTGTGTCTGTACATGTGTGCATATGTGCATGTGCATGTGTGTATTGTGTGTGTGAGTGCACGTGTGCATTTTCAAACATATGAAAATGAGAGCACATTTACCTTTGGAACCACACCCATGCATATATCTGCTTCTCTCTGTGTGGAGAAAGAGCAAGAAATATAAGAAAAAGAAAGGAAGAGTCTTTTGGAGAAATTAATCATGTCTTACTTTCAACAGAGGCTGCAGAATCAGCTTTTATCCCCTCTCACATCACTCTCATGCTGCCTTTTAGGGGAACACTGTGAGCAGTTGAAATCCTCTACAATGAGTGGGTTTTCAGGGACCTCAGGATTTCAGTTCAGTCTCTAGTAGACGGATGGCGTGTGTTGCAGAAACAAGTTAGCCTTTGCCTTCTAAAACTTACTGGATGAGAACTTTCATTAATTTCTTCTTTAAAAAAAATTCAGCAGTCAGCCATCACAACAGTTACAAAAGCAATTTTTACATTTTCATATTCATGTGATTCAATAAATCATATCAGAAATAAGAGAGATGGAAATATCAGGTATTTGCAGTATGTTCAAACTGTACTGACCTTTTCTATTTAAATAATACTAATAATAACAACATTAACAGCTAATTTTTGGTTAAGCACTTAATATATGCTACAAACATATACTGTCTCTGCTAATCCTTATTAAAAACTTGTGAGGACATTGGTATTATTTTTATTATCCCCTATTTATATATGGAGAAACGAATGTGGAGAAACTGAGTCAGCCTCTGAGGACAAGGAAAGTTATAAATATGTTCTAAGTGATAACCAGAATTTGGGTTGATTTTCAAGCAGGTTGATTCTCTCCACTTGACTGAGAAAGTAACCATCTTTTCATTCCTCACTGTTCCATCTGAATCTTTTCTGAGCCTTGGATTTCCAACTTCCTGAATAACGTTGTAATGGCATGAAATTTGATGGTTTCACTTCACTTGTGTAGAAAACTCTAACTGAATTCAAGTAGAGTCAGGAAACCTCCAAATCCATTGATGGCAGGAAAATGTGACCGAAAAATGTTTAGTCATTTCTTCCTCTTGACCGTCTCTTTCAGCAAAATATTCTCAAAAATCATCCTTCTCTTCCTCCCTCTTTCCTTTTTTTGCAAGGTGCATCAAAGAGTTAAAGAGGATGGTTGAGTAATATTCCATTGTATATATATGCCACATCTTCTTTATCCACTCATCTGTCAATGGACACTTAGGTTGCTTCCATGACCTGGCTATTGTTAATAGTGCTGCAGTGAACATTGTGTACACGTCTTGATTTGAATTATGGTGTCTCAGGGTATATGCCCAGTAGTGGGATTACTGTGTCACATGAGGAGGCCACCACCCTCACTGGTACTGCTCATATGTTTTTACATGTCTGGTCTCAGCAGCTGCCTGAGTGTCATCAACACTTTAATTCACAGGGTTTCCACTGAGGCACCCAGGGCTGGTGTAACATGTAGCCATTTCTTTTGTTCCTGTGAATGCACCGCACCCCTGCCCTATTTATCACCTCTGACTGCCAAGCCCCTATGAAAGGCACTGCTGATTCACTGAGATTCAAAACTGTTCCATACAGCAGCTTCCTGCTTCTAGGTTCCTTTGATTAGTCTACAGGCCCTGCAGGGCACACGGGCACTTTTTTCTCAGCTTCCTTTGTTGTGTCCATGGGACATGTTTTGGTTCATTTCAAACCTCACAGCATCCTAAAGAAAGGTAGAATAGAAAGACAGACCAACCTCGTGGTAGACGCTTCTCTCTTCCTTTTCACCTGAACCTGCCCTGATGCCATTCCTGTTCTAAGGCAGCCTTAAACCAGAGCTAAAATGTAGAGAGCACACAAGTGGGAAGGCCAACCATCCTGATTTTCCCGGAATTGACGGAATTCCAGGATACAGGTTTTTCAGTGCTAAAACCTGCATGGTTGGTCACCTTACATACAAGATAATATCTAAAAATCTTCACCAGTCTGGAGTGTATAGAAGAAGCCAGGGCATATGGTGTGAAGAAGGTGAAGAGAAAGTGCTCAGAAAGTTTGGACTCGACATTCTGACAAGAGTGCGATATTTTTATACACCATCTCCTTGGTGCCTTCAATGAGAGTACACAAATGCAGGTTAGTATAGAAAAGCTAACTCCAACAAAATCTGCTGTGTAATTTTATGTTAAAGATTCCTTTTGGTTTCAATGTTGTACAAAATGCTTAAATATTATAGGGATTGAGTTCATCGGCTTTGACTGATTTTGTATTTTTGACCTATTTTTACAAATGGACACTATCCATGGTAATTATGTGTAATATTATGTTATCTTATTAGAGACCAGCCTACTCATTTTATGACATGTTCTCTTAGCTTATTTTCAAAATTTTTATTCTTGAAAGTTTTACTCTTTGCTAACTGTACTTCCTCTAGATTGTTCTTATTAAAAATAACTCAGAAGTGAGTTATCTCAATCATCTGTACATTATTAAATAATTGCATCCTCCTTTATTTTGATTTTAAATACAGTTCTCTCTTTACCTGTGAATTATATTTAGAAATGCTAGTTCCTTTTTACTCTCTCAATTATTAATTTATTCTGTCCTTGCAGTGCAACTGATTATAAGTTGAAATGAGAGAGTAGAAATGAAATGAAATTATTAGTGTTATATTATTTCTGTCCCCAAATAAGGTAACTCTTCTTATACATTTCATTTGCTTCATATAGGCACATTGTTTTCATTATAACAGTAGGTGAAATGAAAAGAAAACTGCTTTTAGGTAAAATTATACAGATAAAATTGTATTTACAAAGGCATAAAAAGAACTTATTAGTTGCACTGAGTGAAAATAAACTAAGAGGAGTGATGAGAAGTTATTCATCATGGCACTGAATCCACAAGATGAGTCCTCTGTTCAGTGATCACTGAAGGATATCTTCTTCGAGACAAAGATCATTTAGTTAAATACCTTCTATCTCTTAATAGTTACCCCTCTCATTACAAATAAAGACTAATTTTCTACTACTACTAGTTAAGGTAGATGTAAGAAAGTTTTATTCCCCTCCCCCCACTAAATGGATAAACTTTCCTTTGCCCAAAAAGCAGACTATTTATTAAAACGAAAGTAGGCTAAGCTCCTTCTCCCATTTTCCCCCATCTCAGTGTAGAGGAAAGGAAGGAAATCTGTCCAATAAAGGTGTGGTGCATCACGATTCTTCCTAATTCCAGTCAGGGTACTGCAAACACTGCATTGCCAGGAACAGAGAAACTGGGTCTGTGTCTTCGAGTCAGGACAAGAAAATTAACTCCGTCATTGTGTTTCCACAAGCACAGCAATAATAGTACAGACAAGGTGCAAATTCTGTTTCCCCAGGCTGCCACTGAGAGAGGAGAGTCATGGAGTCTTTCCTTTGTCATCGTTGTAATCAAAAGAAGCCAAGCATTAAAGGGACAGTCTGCCCAATCATTAGTAACACAACTATATTTATTTTCAATTTACTGACAAAAATTCAACCATACTCTTATATTTTGATAGTAGCATTTGCCCTTCATAGTGACCACTGAAGCAATTACAAGGATGACCAGGCTTCCCCAAGGGGTGGTTCCCCAGGTGCCTTATCAATGGAGCTGGAGCACACAGCAAGTGTAAGTTTGGCATTCATCAAAGACCTTGTGTGTAGATGATCTAATAAATTATTCTTTTATAGAAGTAATTACTCTGTAAGAAAAGACAGAACAGTTGTAGTTCAAAGACATGAAATCCACTTAGTGATTCTGTAAGACAATATATCATTCTCTTTCTCTTATTCAGAAGACTGGGATAAAATCATCTGTGGAAGGGATGTGTACAGTTAAAATTAATACAGGATATTATAGTATAGTTACTGTACCAAAATGTGTATTCCAATACTCAGTTTGGGGAGCAAGAAAGATAATGAAAAATTATCTTAAGATAATTCCAAGACAATGCAGTATGTGTTACAATAGAAGTTTGAACAAGATGTGGGGATCAGAGGAGAGAATTAGTCCAGGGTCCTGAGAGTCAGGGAGGGGTCAATAGTGGTGAGTGTTCAAGGCAGAACAGGACTTTTCTATTGAGGATGATGAGGGAGCACATTTCTTACCAACAAAGAGCATCAAGCTGTGACAGGGCTTATCTTTCTTGGGAACAGAATTTTATCCCTGTTGTTAGAGATGTGAGTAGCAGGAGATGAGGGTGGAGCATAGGTTAGAGACAGGGGAATTCATTGGGGATTGGGAATTCAATGTTATCTTAGTGTTTTTCTATTTCATAAATCAGGTATTACTCTGGTGTGTGTATGTGTTGTGTGAAGATCCACCCACCAAGTATCAAAGAAGTTGTAAATGAACCTAAGGCCAAAGTGGCTTTATTAAAATGTTTCTTCTCCTTGGACACCTTCATCAAGGAGTGCCACATCTGTAGAAAAAACACTGGAGATCTATTATTTTTAAATTGAGGAAATTTATTAATTTTGATTTTGATATTCATTTTAAATTATCTGTTTCTTAAGTGGATTTTCAGGATGCTTTTTTCCCTCCATCTACCTGTGATGCATAATAGGATAAAAGTTCATATAAATATCTGTCATTGTGAACTCCATCCAGGAGGGCTGATTCTGCTCTGAGTAAAAGTGCCCTGTTTGTGGTGGTTTCACACATAAAATATGAACCACACAGAATTACAGCGATGTTCCAAATTCAACACAGCTTTGTTTTCAACTAAAGAATAAAGACAAGTTCGAGAAATATAATTGTCCTTGTCCTTACAAGCATAAATTATTCTTTAAAAAATGCATATTAATATATTTTGTAAATGTACCTGATACATTAACACACCTTAAATTTGTTGAAATAATCTTAGATCTAATCTATTTGGGAAAAGGCTATGAAACAGAACAGCACAAATCCTTTCATTGTCCCATTTCACATTCATAGTTTATGTGCATCTAATGATTAAAAAGCAAAGTCCTGGGCTTCCCTGGTGGCGCAGTGGTTGAGAGTCCGCCTGCCGATGCAGGGGACACGGGTTCGTGCCCCGGTCCGGGAAG